>NC_142588.1:54181770-54483743 GCF_965207765.1 Zootoca vivipara | reverse complement strand
TCTTTAATGGATTAGATTTGGTGGCATGGCTAAGGAGGAGCATATTTTAGTCTAACTCATTTGACAGTCCAGGTGAAGTTTTATTATGTATTAATACTGGGTAAATATATTCCCTCCCACCTGAGATCAATCAAAAGCCCTTACCACAAGAGTGCGCAGGCAGAGGGTTCCAGCAGGGGCACGAGGGTCCAGGGCAGCTACCAGATCCCACACCTTAATTTTCCTGGTGGTACGAAAAAGAAGGAAGAAGAAGGGTTTCATTAAAAAGAAAGTGCAAGCACTAAAGGTAAAGGGACCCCTGACCATTAGGTCCAGTCGTGACCGACTCTGAGGTTGCGGCGCTCATCTCGCGTTATTGGCCAAGGGAGCCAGTGTACAGCTTCCAGGTCATGTGAACCAGAGCAGCACACGGAAACACCGTTTACCTTCCCACCAGAGCAGTACCTATTTATCTACTTGCACTTTGACGTGCTTTCAAACTGCTAGGTTGGCAGGAGCTGGGACCGAGCAACGGGAGCTCACCCCGTCGCAGGGATTCGAACCGCCAACCTTCTGATCGGCAAGCCCTAGGCTCTGTGGTTTAACCCACAGCGCCACCCGCGTTCCTAGCAAGCACTACATGATATTAAAAAACTGAGTTATTAATCCATCTCAGCTGATCAATCTGCTTTATGGAGAAAAAAAATAGATGTGCATCTGTTCTTGCTACTTGGGTTTGCTGTTTTCTCTTGTGTTGGCTGGAGGTAGTATGGTTGATATAAAGATAACAGATCTTAATGGGAAGCGTACGGTTACATAAAGATAAATTAAAACTAAAGAGGTGACTGGGGGAACCCGGCCAGATGGGCGGGGTATAAATAATAAATTATTATTATTATTATTATTATTATTATTATTATTATTATTATCAATTATAATGGAAGGAATGATAAATGTTACACTGTATTGTACTGTGATATGACTTCAGTAATAGTAATAACATGTATAATTTGGTGAATCCAAGTAGTGTTTACCTCACCAAGCATGTCTTTTATTTTAGGTCCTGTTAATGGGACTTTTATAAGCAAATTCTACCTTCCACTAATCCAAATGAGGCCAGCAAGAAAGCAAATTTGATTGCTACTATAAGTGGTTGTTTTTGCAAAACCTGCAATGTATTTTAATATCTCCTCCTTTAAATGCTACTGGTATCTGTTCTTCTTGCATTTTATATTTGTAATGCTGAATGGGGAAAATTGATTCTCTCTTTCTTCTAAAAATCCAAATTGCATACAGGTTACTTGCTCAGTGAAGCACTGGATCTGTCAGAGTAAGGCATTTCTAATTTTCTAGCCTTCAGGGTAACAGTCAGTTTGGGGTGGGTGGGAGAGAGACTCTATACATCTCTATTTCATCACTAAATTTGTAAACTGCTCTGTGATCCTTGGATGAAAGGCAGGATAGAAATTTAATTAATAAGTTAATTAATAATAAATTCTCACCCATCATAGGCTCCGCTGACTATCCTCTTGGTATCAAAGCGAATACATCTCACCAGCTCTTCGTGGCCTTCCAGAACCCGCAAACATGCCCCACATTCAATGTCCCATAACCTAGAAGACAAGGCAAACAATCATTATGCAATTGCCTTAGAAAAATGTTTTGGAAATACAAATTGCAAATTGAACCTGCCTATTTATCCAGGAATGGGAGAACTCTGAAGAATCTCCCAAATTCTTCCTAAATTAACATTTTGTATCCAGAAAATTACAAATTTCAATGTGAAACTCTACTATTTTCATTTCCAATACTGTACATTTATGAGTAGTAGTGTTATCTCTGAATTACTGCCGGAATGTTGTTTGGGCTACATAAGAGACAACAAATTATAGATTGCATGGAGATGGGGGCCCATGTTAACTTGAAGAGATAAGATTGCTTGTTGCAGAAAAAATCAAATCCTTCCTATGACCTGGCTTTGCTATAGAAGAAAATCAGGTTGTTATCAGAAACATATTTCTTTCACATTGCATCTGAAATGTTAGCTTCTTAGAAAAAACCTGCCACTTCTCAACACATCTTGGTAACCTCTGAACACAGTTTACCAAAATGCACTAAATATGGGTATTTGTTAGGAGACTGTCATGACTGTTTAAAGTGCTATCATAGTGCCCTAAATGTATGGTATGAATGTGGCATAACTATTATACATGTGCCTCACTACTGCTGTAACATCTAGCTCAGGCACCCCCAAACTTCAGCCCTCCAGATGTTTTGGACTACAATTCCCATCTTCCCCAACCACTGGTCCTGTTAGCTAGGGATCATGGGAGTTGTAGGCCAAAACATCTGGAGGGCCGCAAGTTTGGGGATGCCTGGGCTAGCTTAACCCATAGGCAGCTGCCCCCCCCCCCGATTAAACAGGAAATGCCTCAGTCAATTAAAGCATGTTTCACATTACAGTGACAAAGCGGTTGCTAACAGAAGGTGAAAAATGTCCTTGCTTTTCTGTGTGGAAAGCACACATGATATAGGCAAATTTAAACAGTGTCAGCCCCTATCACCTCCAAAAGAAAACTGCACAATAATTTGTGAAGCCATTTACATAATTTTTTGTCATGAAGGTTTTGCTGGGCCCTATGCTTGTTCACCTGAGTTACAATTAAATAGGAACAGCAATATCACAGTGGGTTTCCCACCTATTGGTTACAGTTGCTATTTGAAATAATCCTACTTCATTCCACAGTGTCGATGCTAAAACTTTTGTGATTACCCACTGAACAAATGTGAATTGCTGTACAGAACACAGAAGATAGTTTGTGTGCAGGTGGTTTACACTCTACACTGAAAATACAGGAGGGGGGTGGGAGAAACAGCCACCCCAAGCCAGTTTTGAAAACTGATCTCTGGGAACTTGTGGGCCAACTGTGCACCTAACCTGCATTCTGCTGAGATATGTTGCCAACTACTGCAAAAAATCCAGCACAAGGATTTTATTCAGTGTAAGCATAAAAGTAATTGTATTCCTCTTTAAATTTATTACCATATTGACATTTATATTTGTTGGTTATTACTATGTGTAGTATTTGTGGTTGCTTTTCCAAGCTCTGCAGAGTTTAACTATTTCCTGTTTGGATTACTGTCAATGTTTGTGCTTTCTGAATTGTATGCTTTTTAGATTAGTTTTTGATGCTATTTCTTATGGAAGCAGTGGACAGTAGAGTGCTGGATCCAAGTTTAAGCTCATTTAAACTCAAAATTTTCTCAAAACACAGTTTGTCTTTTTCTTTCTCTGTCCAGGAGACGTTGACGCTGGCAAGATGGTGAACGTCCCCAAAACCCGCAGGACTTGCTGCAAGAAGTATGGGAAGCACCAGCCCCACAAAGTAACCCAGTACAAGAAGGGGAAGGAATCTTTGTATGCTCAGGGAAAGATGATCGCAAGCAGAGTGGCTATGGTGGCCAAACAAAGCCCATCTTCCGCAAAAAGACAAAGACCACAAAGAAGATCATGTTGAGACTGGAATGTGTGGAGCCCAATTGCAGGTCAAAGAGGATGCTGGCCATTAAGAGGTGCAAGCACTTTGAGTCGGGAGGAGACAAGAAGAGAAAGGGCCAGGTTATCCAGTTCTAGGCTGTTGCGGAACCCATTGTTGGTTGGTGTATGAAATGTTATAAAAGTCTTATTGGATCACAAAAACACCACCACCACCACAGTTTGTCTTATCTTTTGTTTAGTCATACCATGAAGGCACCCCCAACCCCCCAAATGTATGTGTGTCCTGGTTTTTCCCCTCAAGGAAAGCCATGGTGTTATTTGTAAATCTTTTGATCTTTACAAGGTCTTAAATAGAATGCAGCTGTTGAGTGAAGGTGATAATTGGCTAATGGCTTCAACTGTCCCCTTACAATTCCCCATGTCTCTCATTTAAATTGTCTGCTGCAGAAACCTGACTTGTTTGTTTTCATTACTCATGTTACTGCAATTACCTTCAGTAACTAGCTTTCTCCAAAAGCTACACTAGTCAATTACCAGCCTCTTAAGTCCCTTAATGAAAGGAATTGTTTCTTTGTTTTGTATCTTTATTTGGACACACAGTGATTCCCTACATTTGACCTTGGACCCAGAGAATTATGCACAACGGATGAGGAAAGATGATACCATTAATTTTGAGTGAGCTCTGTTGGTCTGATTAAAATGGATCCTTTACCCATTTTGTAATATCTGCACACTCACTAAACTGTATAGCTTTAGGAGTATGGCAACTTTTGTCTTGCTTGAATTGTTGCTGAGGACAATTTAAAAAGCAGGTCAATGCACTGTCCATGTGAGTCGGTGCTCAAACTGCTATGACCAAAGCTTTCGATTAAAAAAGAATGAGGATTGGGCTGACACATTATTTCTTGCAGGAAAGAAGAGCACATGAATGGAAGAAACCCTTTAAGCAAGTGCACAAATATTTGCATTGAAAAGAGGATTGAACCATGAAGCAGCTCATCACCGTAGTTCACAAAAAGAACAACTTGTAGTTTTAAATGAGTAAGGATGAGGTACACGGAAGAGTATAGGAAGACAGTACTTCGTACTTGCTCAGTTCTGATCAATCAATGGCTTTCAATGATATTATTATACTTTCCCTCTAAAAACTGTCAAATTTCATCCACCGCAAAAATACACAGTTCTTTGTATTATGGAATGGATCACTGCTTGGAACGTTTCCAACCAAGGGACAGCAAGCAGACTCCATGAGTCCAGGACACCTGTTACAAATGGTGCCTGAGGCTAAGCACCATGAGAAAAACTTGGTTGGCAAAACCCCAGCACTGTTTTGGGGTTGGATTAAAAACCCCTTGTTGCAAATCCAACTCTTCTAAGCAGAAACACAAACCATAAAGGGGAGCAGCCATGCCAGTGCTTTTACATATTACATTTTGAGAAGTTAAACAATTATTACCGTACTGTTTGCAAGTTCTTTGGCAAGTTCTTAAAGAAATGGGAGTGCCTGATCACCTCATCTGTCTCCTGAGAAATCTCTATGTGGGACAAGAAGCTACAGTTAGAACTGGATATGGAACAACTGAGTGGTTCAAAATTGGGAAAGAAGTACGACAAGGTTGTATATTGTCTCCCTGCTTATTTAACTTATATGCAGAATTCATCATGCGAAAGGCTGGACTAGATGAATCCCAAGCCGGAATTAAGATTGCCGGAAGAAATATCAACTACCTCAGATATGCAGATGACACAACCTTGATGGCAGAAAGCGAGGAGGAATTAAAGAACCTTTTAATGAGGGTGAAAGAGGAGAGCGCAAAATATGGTCTGAAGCTCAACATCAAAAAAACCAAGATCATGGCCACTGGTCCCATCACCTCCTGGCAAATAGAAGGGGAAGAAATGGAGGCAGTGAGACGCCTGCTTCTTGGGAGAAAAGCAATGACAAACCTAGACAGCATCTTAAAAAGCAGAGACATCACCTTGCCGACAAAGGTCCGTATAGTTAAAGCTATGGTTTTCCCAGTAGTGATGTATGGAAGTGAGAGCTGGACCATAAAGAAGGCTGATCGCCGAAGAATTGATGCTTTTGAATTGTGGTGCTGGAGGAGACTCTTGAGAGTCCCATGGACTGCAAGAAGATCAAACCTATCCATTCTTAAGGAAATCAGCCCTGAGTGCTCCCTGGAAGGACAGATCGTGAAGCTGAGGCTCCAATACTTTGGCCACCTCATGAGAAGAGAAGAATCCTTGGAAAAGACCTTGATGTTGGGAAAGATTGATGGCACTAGGAGAAGGGGACGTCAGAGGACAAGATGGTTGGACAGTGTTCTTGAAGCTACGAACATGAGTTTGACCAAACTGCGGGAGGCAGTGCAAGACAGGAGTGCCTGGCGTGCTATGGTCCATGGGGTCACGAAGAGTCGGACACGACTAAACGACTAAACAACAACAACTGTTTGCTTTTAGCTCTTACAGAATACAAAAATCTAAATAGCAGTTGTGTTAAAAAAGGAGATAAATAATTATGCAAAATAAAACTATACGTAGTACTATAAATGGATTATCTTTGCTCATTGATGATTTGGAAGCTTTAAACTCTGGAAAACTGAGGCAACGACAAAAGCTTCTTCTTACAGAAGCATTTTAAAACACACATTTTACTCTGCTGTCAGGGCTGTGGCCATTTTAAGAATACATGGAATAGGGTGCACTTTTGATTTTTGAAAATTCTACAAAGCTGAGAAATTTCTGTTCCTGGTAGCTAAAGAGAAAAGAAAATGGCAGAAAATGTTGCCTCATGGTTACTTTCTCTTGAATCCAAAGCACTTCCCCCAAATGTGTGCATTAACCTCCTTTCTTGGTTCCTTATGACTGCTCTTTCTAAAATACCCTTGGCAAAACATCAAATATTTAATTCAGCTGTATTATGTGAAATATATATATATATATATATATATATATATATATATATATATATATATATATATAATTCATTTTTGAACTCAGATTTTGGGCAGATCTTGACATTTCTAAGTATATGGCACCCCCTGCCTTTTTAAAACCTCATATAGTAACAATGAGGCCTGGTTTACGTACACCACAGAGTAAAGTGGTATAATCCTGAAGGGCTAGTGTGAGTCACATAACTTCAAACTGCAGGTGAGGGGTAAGGGTAAAGGTAAAGGGACCCCTGACCATTAGGTCCAGTCGTGACCGACTCTGGGGTTGCAGCGCTCATCTCGCGTTATTGGCCGAGGGAGCCGGCGTACAGCTTCCAGGTCATGTGGCCAGCATGCCAAAGCCACTTCTTGGCAATCAGAGCAGCACACAGAAACGCTGTTTACCTTCCCGCTGTAGCAGTACCTATTTATCTACTTGCACTTTGACGTGTTTTCGAACTGCTAGGTTGGCAGGAGCTGGGACTGAGCAATGGGAGCTCACCCCGTTGCAGGGATTCAAACCGCCAACCTTCTGATCGGCAAGCCCCTGTCTTGAATACTCCCCTACATTTAACCAAAAATAATAACGAACAATCTTCCCCCAATTTTATTTTATTTTAAAAACAGGGCAAAGGCACAGGAACAGGAACAGGCCTCTATCTGCTATACTAGTTTGTTTGTTTTTAAAAGAAAAAAAGCTTATTGTGTTTTGTATGCGGGGGAGAATTCAGAAGTGCAATCCTTCATCTGCAATCAGAAGCAGTACAACCTCAGTTTAATAAGTAGAGGGCACGTGGATGTGCTAAAAAGCCCATTACAATTGCATGCAACATTAGTCTAATACTGACTGCTTCTTTATAAATGATAAGATGCTGGAGCAGCGCCTTTGGAGTGGGAACAGACAAGAACATGTTTAAGTAGACCTTCACCACTGCTTTGTCTCAAATTGGCATTTTGTGAAAAAATGGCCATTTGAAAAGACTGCAAACATTGATGTGTAATGTATGGCTTGGCTCTGAGAGAGGCAGCATGCTGTCCAAGTAACGGTTGTGTTTCTTACCTGATTGTATTATCTGATGAACCACTCACTACTAGTCTGTCTCTGTACTGTAGACATGCAATACCGCGCTTGTGGCCGTTCAAGGTACGCACAAACTCACAGGTACTTGTGTTCCAGACCTGTAAGAGAGACACAAGTACATACAGAAGGAAATAATGGACAGGGATGTTGATGAGAAAGTAATAGATTGTTGATGGGAGACAATGTGGTGAGATTGTCTGAGTGTTGGATTAAAGACTAGGAGGCTCTGGATCACATTCCCACTCAGGCATAAAACTAAAAGGATGGCCTTGAGCCAGTCACTCAGCCCAATCTACACTAACAGCAGGATGATGAGAATCAAAGTGTGTGTGAAGAAGGGAACCATGCCCCCCCCCCAATGAAGGCAGTATAGGAAAGGTAGTATAAATGTATTGTGAAAAAGCAATAAATAAAATAAATGTCCAATGTCATCATGACTTCATGGTTTGCACCTTAATAGTTCTGTCCCCCGATGCTGATACAATGTATTTGTCATCGAAGTCTACCACATTGACAGCTGCCCTGTGTCCAACCAGTACCCTTCGTAGTGTGATGTCTGTCGGGGAGGCCATATCCCACACGGCAATGGACCGATCTTTGGAGCATGTCACCATCATGCCATTATTAAAACGTAGGTGCAGCACTGCTTCGCAATGATGGATCAGGGTGTTCAGCATCTCACCCGTATTTACATCCCACACTCTGGAATTTGTGGCAGAAGAGAGAAAAGCAGGGAAGGGGAGGAAAGAGATGTTTTAGGATTTTCCAATATTAAGCAGAAGGGGGAAATGTGATTCCATCGGTATAAAAACTGCCAAACATTCCTGTAAAAGATGTGCTAAATAACTAACTCTGTCCGCCTAATTTGGTAAATTCAAATTGTATTTCCATAAGAATCTAACTCTTCCTCCCAGCAACTTTGTGTGGTAGGACATTATTATATCCATTTTACAGATGGGGAACTGAAAATGAGAAAACGTGTAATTTGCTCAGTGTCACACTGTGAATCTTGGGCTTGGCTGCAATTTGAAGCAAACTGTCCTCCTTTGGGTTTAGTCAACAGCACAGCTACGGAGTCCAACAAACAAAAGTTAACACTGTAATGTCCAAACAGAGTAAGAAAAAGCAAGAACCTCAAAACAAAAGGATTTAACAGGAAAGAAGATCTGAGGACTGAAATCTTCTGCTGCATGTGTTGAGTTTCTGTGCTTGTGGGTGTAAGGCAACATCTAAACTAGTATAGAATTGAGTTTTAAAAATCATGTCTAAAAAGAGCAAGGGCAAAATTTATCAAAAGGCAGGGGCTTCTATGTTCCCTCCATACTCCCTAACCCAGGTCCTTCCTCAGCACATTTCACTCTTCTTAGCTTTCAAATAATCCATATTAACATATGTGTGTGTTGATATGTGTGTGTGTCGATAACCCTGGAATCAAGGGTTTAAATTGCTGACTCTGAAGGCTATTTTTACAAAAACTTATAGAAACAGCCTTCCATTCCTTGTGCATGCCTTCCACCGTCTCTGTTTTGAGGGCAAAATTTGAATAGGGCTTGCGGAGCAAATCCATCCTTCTTGCTTGCAACCTATTCTTGACCATAGGTAGCCAAGACACTCAGCATATAATCCCCCAATCTCAACATAATTTATTCCAAACTATGGTTTAACACTGCATGCAAACTGTTAACTTTTAGGCTTAATTTTCGAAAGCTATTAGAGGTATCTGATTGGTTAACTGCTTTCTGTTTATTTTATTTTATTTTTGCTTATTGACTGTTGGCTCTATTCTCTGGCTTTTATATATTTTTTCACTAAAATGGATTGTTTTAATTATGAGATAAACTGCCTTGGAGGCCTGTATTTGTTAGAAAGGCAGGAAATAAACATTCTCAATAAATAAATAGCTACCTGACAGTGGAATCCGATGATCCAGTGATGATCACCCGCTCATCGTACTGGAGGCAAAGGACTGACCCCGTGTGTCCAGTCAGAACCCTCTTGCATTCTAGCGTATTCTTGTCCCAAATCTAGGATGGCAAAAAGGGCACACATTTGGGATTTCACCACAAGGTAAACAAGATTGTATTGCTAGACTGGCTCTTTTGTTTTTCTGTAACACAGCATTTTATTTACTAAGGCGAGCAGAACTTCTTCTAAGTGGCACACAATGCACTTTGTATTCCACAGGCACTTTGGAGCAATATAAACTATCCTTAATATCTCTGTTTTTAATATGAACATAGTCTTTACCCTTCTCATTAGGGAACAGGAAGACTTTAATTACTGAAGGACCAATAATGTGGCTAGCACTGAACAGAATGCAAGAAAATGAAACAGATAATATAGATTTATCCTCCTTGTTTGGAAGAAAGGGAGGAAAACCAATGCAATTCATAGTCAGACTTGATGGGGGGCACGAGGGGAGGGAAAGAAAGACAAGGATTAACCTCATCCTTCTCAGTTTCTCTCTTGCAATAGTCCTCCTAAATGAAATTACACCTGCATTCTTCTGGGGAATGGATTTTGTGTTCAATCATTGCCCACTGGGGAGCTCTCACCTTGATGGTATTGTCTCGGAGGCCACTTACTATCTTCTGATCATCATATTGTAAACAATAAACCCCTTTGCTTGTTTCACTTCGGCAGTGGATTCGCTGTAAGCTGTGCCTTCCACACCGCCAGTTTGATTCTATTGTCTGGGGGAGAGAGAAACAATTATAAAGTGTGGAACAAACATCATGGAAATTTGCACCAATAAAGCCTGCTAGACTCCTGGGACAACAGAAGCAGCTCTTATGCTGAAATTATTTATCATTAGATAGTCCCAGAGCAAGTAGAAGGAAAAGGGACAAGCCCTTCTCCCTGCCACCTTCCCTAGCTTCTATAAAGTTTCAAATCCCTCCAAGATGATTCTAGTTATTACAAAGAAAGCAAATGCACATTGGATACAACCCAGTATGTTATTTCCCCTTGTGTTGACTGTCCATTAGGTAGGTTTTCCCCCTTCCCCCACACAGTTGGCCCTACAGGTATCTCTCCCTTCAGTGATCTTCAAGAATGCTGAACTGCCTGCAATTCGCTTCTCCAGAATTAAGGTCAACAGTGGGTACTGTAAAAAATGCAGGTGGCCTTGATTTGGTCTCAGTGACACTTGGAGAAGTTCAAACAGTTGTTTGAGTTGGGAAGACTTACAGTAGTAAACTATGCATCCCTCTTGATCACAAATGTGACACTGTGAGATGCTGTTTCAATTGAAAGGTTGACAAATTTAATTCAGTGTACTGTAATCATGGAAGTTGAACTGAAATGGAATAATACACTGGGATTTAATTGTGGTAAGATGGACAGACAGAAGAGTCCGTATCAGTCACTATAATCAAAGTGCCTGAACATTTAACTCCCTTCAAAGAAGGGGAGACTAAATATCAATGGATCTGGTACATATGACCCCTAAGTGTCTTTAAGACAGGCTACTAGTTTTTTTTTATAACAGGACTCAGAGGGAAAATGTGTACAAATATGTACACACTATCACATTCAACTTTTCTTTCATTCTACTGTAGATGCAGTAGGAAGCTATAACTGGCTGGCACCTGTGCAGGAAATTTGAATCGTTTCACACACAACAAAGGAGCTCAGATGAGGGTTTTACATACAATTGCATAGCGTTTTTTTCTGGCTTCTTACCTCTATATCCTGTATAATTTTGGGATAAAGTGCTCTGTAGAAGGAGTTGGGAGGGGCTATCCCATCGGGCGGCTTGTTCTTAAAAAGATACTGTCCCCTAAAAGAAAGAAAGAAAGAAAGAAAGAAAGAAAGAAAGAAAGAAAGAAAGAAAGAAAGAAAGAAAGAAAGAAAGAAAGAAAGAAAAGCAGCATTGCTCATTTACCCATGGCTATTTCATTCAAAGATGTGCAAGAGAGACTTGTAGAGCTCTTATGTTTGGTAGATGAAAATGGATGACTAGACGAGATTTAAAAGGGATGCTGTAGAGTCCGCATCAAAATACTGTTGCCTTTAGACATGTGGCAATTCATAAAGTAGTAGGCATCTAAATAAATATATGGCCCTTTTGCAAACAAAGGTGGGTAGATAAAAGGGTCCTTTAAAGGAGAGTGACAATAGGAGAGGACCTCAGCATGTTCCCCACGTTCTAATTGCTCCAAAACAAAAAGAAATCAAGCAATTCAAAGTATGAGCAATAGCATTTTACTGCTCCTCTAATCTTCTGAGTAAAATGCATTGGCTTCTTCCTCAACTTAGCCCGGTCATGGAATGCACATTTTTGCCAGAGAAAGGGAGGGAAACCCAGTGAACGGCAATCACTTCATGCTGTGTAAATTTTTTAAAATTCCTCATCCTAAAGTTAAGGAGCCACCTAACACTGTGCGGAAGCTAGTAAACCCCACCATGGGCGTACTAACAACTCTTCTGCCTGGCAACATTCCTTATGAAGCAGAAATGGGCACAAATCCTCCGAGTATAATCCTGGCATGTGAGGCATGGCATTTAGCCTAGGCCAGCTCTCTGCTCCCCCTTTCACTGTTGCATTACTTCCGACAGGTTTTTTCTATGCATTCCTTCCTTGCCACAAATCTGAAAATATACGCTGAGAAGTTTCCTTTTGCGTGAGGTGCCCTGGGCACGTGCAAGGTAAAACTTGCTTCGGAAGAGTGATTTGAATCAACAAAATGACTTATAAAAATATAGAGCAGTGTGATACAAGGGGGGAATATAGATACGATTTCAAACAAACATTTCTGGGAAAACTAAGCTCTAACAAGTCTCCCACGTTTTAAAATAGGGCAAGTATAATGCTTTGCCTACAAGAATGTTAAGCTTTGCAAACCTTCCCTAATTGTGTGTGTAGCTCAGCAACACCTTATAAGTAAGCAGTGGTACCCTCTGCAAACTAGCAGATTTGTGTCCCTAATGAGAAAAAGAACCCCAATGCTGAACTGTTAGCCAAGAAGGTATCAGAATACTCATTCCCCACTTTCTATCTTATGAGTAGGCATCATTTATCTCCCTGGAAGAGAACTCTATGCAGGCATCTTGAAGATGTTGGAAGCAGCACATTTGCATTACTGCCTACTGTAGACATTTTGTCAGTGTGGTGTTTGACATGTTAACTATGACCCACCAAGATATCCGGTCAGAAGTCAGTTTTGCTCACTACAGATTCTGAAGCGGAAAAAGTAATGTCTGTGCCTTGCTTCTGCCATGGGAAAGTAATCTGGGTACCTCTAGAAATCAATACTAAATACAGAACTGTATTTTAGGTATTTTTTGAAGCGCTGAAAGCATTACACAAACATTTTTCCTGCCCTCATAATCTATTAAACTGTAACATATTTCTAGTGCCAAAGCCCTTAATAGAATTTGCACTTGGCAAGTTTCTGGCCTTATTTTTAATTTTTGTTTTAATAGCAGCTAAAATGCCTTAGCTGTCACCTTTGTCTTGTTTATGAAATATTCATACCCATTTCCTCGCAGACAACATACGAGGGAGGCTCCTTGGATAGAAAATTATGTATTAAGGGGATTACCCAAGAGAGCGAAGCATCTAATGAAATGTTAACAGAGCAGCTCTAGACTTGGGGAAAGTCTTGCATAATAGAAAAAACTATTCCGTCTGATTAACTAATCTATCTGAATTTCTGCATGCTTGCCCTCAGTGGTTTGTACTCTTGGCTTTATGGCTAAAGATAAAACAGGTCTCTAATTGTGAAAATCTGCTGAGGAAAACAAAAGTGACCTAACACATTCATAACATGTAAAATGCACCTACTTTAGTTGTACAGCGAGTACGTAAACTTCTGAAAGTCTAATGAATTAATATATCAAAGACTGCTCTAAGTAATGGGAGGGAAGGATACTGTATCGTTACACAGACTTATGTTGCTTGTTCACCCACCCAAAAGAAGGGCCATCACTAGGTGGAGGGTTGAGGTGAAACAGAGGGACCACCCCGGACTCTGGACTTGGGCGATGGTCCACATCTGGCACTGGCAGCTACAACTGGCAGCCCTGCTACCTCCCACCCAGCAAGGCTTTGCAACTTTTCCCTTCATACAGCAAGGCAGGGAGAGAGGAAATGGGGTTGGAGGGCCTTTCCAGCACATCTGCTAAACCAGCAGCAAAAGAAAAAAAATGTAAGCCTCTCTCTCTCTCTTGTGTGTGTGTGTGTGTGTGTGTGTGTGTGTGTGTGTGTAGAGAGAGAGACTAAAGTCGCTGCAAATCACCTGACAGCAAAGAAAAAAGATTGACTTCTATTATCAGATGGCTCTGCCGTTTGTTTCAACTTTACATTTCAACCACTGATTGATATAACATTGATAAATGCTGAAAGGCATTGGGTTTATTGACTGATTGAGTGATTATATTTATATCCCATCTTTTCCTCCAAGGAGCTAAAGGTGGCATACATAGTTCTGCTACTGCTCACTTAATCCCCACAACAACCTTATAAAATAGGTTAAGGTTAGAGGCAGTGACTGGCCCAAGGTCACCCAGTGAGCCCAATAGCTAAGTGGGGCTTTGAATGCTTGTCTCCCTAGTCCTATCCTGACACTAATCACTACCCCATAGTGGCTCTAAAAACTCCATACAGCATCTAGGGATTTTTCTCCTTCCCTTTTTTGGGAAAGGAAAAACAATTTAGATGGGGGAGAGGAGGGGCTGGCACCACAACCACCGCCATTGCCATGAAGAGAAAGGGGGGCAGCAGAGGCAGAAGAAAGGTGAACACAAGTTCACCTGTGTTCACCGGATATATGAGAGGACTTATCCCCTGTTCCTGTGACTAAGCTTGGCCAGTCGTCTCTGGAGGTAGAACTAAATTACTGGATTGTGCTTCTGGATCAAGGGGAAGTGCCTACCTGCCCCAAGTTAGGAAATAATACCGGTATATACTCCCAAAAAACGGCCTCAAAAAAAATGGTAGAATTTAAAAGACAATCTTCAATTTTCAGATAAAATGAACTGTCATACTGATGACCTAGAGCTGTTTTCAATTTACTTGTTTTGCTAGGTCAAGTCAGTGCAAGGATTCCTGTTAGCACAATGGGACCTTTCCCATGCCATCCCCAAATCTGTTCTGGAGGGTCTGGAGAACCCACAGAACAGCAGGTGATGGGAGGCGATGGAAGATCGTTCCATCAGAGAAGTAGAAATTCTTGCACTGATGGAATGATCTCCTTAGCGTTACATTGAATACCATACCATTTAAAAACCATACCACTGTAAGTCGTAAATTACCAGCACCTACTCCCTCACTGAGCAAGGGAAAAGATGCATGAAAGATGCTCTCACCATCCTCTCCGCTCTGCCAAACCCCTCCACAGCGAGTCTGTCCGGACCATTCTCTCAATCAGCTTCTTCCACAGCATGCCGTCAGATGTCACTCGGTACCATTCCTTGCACACCAGCTCAACAGCACACAAAGACTTGGCATCAAGGTATGACAGGATATTCTCAGCGATGTGATCCAGGCCGCGAGCTGGGAGGGGAAAAGTATAGGCAATTAATCAGCACTGGAGAGTTCGTGAGAAGCCCATCTCTGCTAAGACATTTTCACCCCCACTGTTGCTCATTCCCTTCCCTGTAATGCAGAGCTGGGATGACTGGGCAGAAAATAGTCTCCTGTGAAGTTCTGAAGCCAGCAGCTTCTTATGGATAAGAAACAGCAAAGCATTAAAGATAAAAGTGGAAAGCGTTAGAGATGATCAAGAATCCTGGAAGTAATTTCCAATCTATTTCTATGGGTTTTAGCACTAGGGGGACGTTCTATGGAAGGCTTTTCTCACTTGATGATGCATCCCCCAAAATCTTGCTATATTAGGACCATTTCTCATTTTGCTACTACAGCTGTTCTTGTATTCCACCAGCTCAGAAAGCCACTTTTTGATGCAAAGAATGGAATAAAATGCGTATCTATTCCTAATACAGTATGCAGCCTGAAGGGTTACCTGTGTTCGTTCTCTCGCTCATTATATATGTGTGTTTGTGTGTGTGCACATACACACAGAAGTGTGCACACAAAAGAGGAAGTAATAAAGAGTTTTACTGGTGCCATTAATTTTACCCGGTAAAAGACATGCAGCAAAAACAGTGAAAATTGCTAATGTTTTCCAGCATTGCTGTTAGAACAGCCAGTGAGTCTCATCACAGCTGCCATTTAAAAAAAAATGGCATTGACTAAAATAGGAAAGGGGCATGGCAGTAATAAGCTGGTCAATACCACATAAACAAATAAGGGGTTTAACCTTGACTGCTTGAACTGGATGGGTTCCTCCATTAACTGAACACCTTACACTAAACCTCAGTGTGTGCAGTGGCCTCAGAAGAATAAGAGGACTTTAAAATAAGATGATTTCACTAAGAAAGCTTCACTTGGTTTTTACTGTAAGGCACAAGGGAGACTGTCAGGAAGACATCTCTTTTTGCCATCTGATTTTGGGCAGCCATGTAAAGAGGCAATGCATTAGGGTGGGCAAAAAAAAGGCTTTCTGTTTACTGAATACAGTCAAACCTCGGTTTACGCCTACTTTGGCGAGCGACCGCTTCGGCGAGCGACCGCCACGGACCCGAAAGTGTTTACATCCGGGTTCCGCAGCGTTGAATGCACAGAAGCGATCTGCGCAGTGAGCGTATGCACAGAAGCGTGCCTTCGGCGAGCGACCGCCTCCGTGGCACGGATTGCGGTCACAAACCAAGGTACATGTGTCAAAATCTCAGCATTTATTTTTAAATCAATTTCGAGGAGGAGATCAGACACAGTCCTGGAAGCAGAAATGCAACTGTTATGTTACAAATAGTGATCAAGAAGGCACTTGAGTAGCCCCACCTGCACCCTACTCCAAACACAGCTGGAGTAGACAGAGGTTGTCTGAAATGTAGACCCAAGTTTTATCAGACAAAAGTGGAAAGTAGCAACCCAGTCAGATGGGTGGGGTATAAATAAATAAATAAATATTATTATTAGTGAAGGGAGACTGGATATTCCAGTTACAGAACCTAAGAGGTCCAATTATCACTTACAAAAAAGGGGGGAGGCATTACTACAGGACTAAAAAGTTTTAGGAACAGTGGGAGTTGCCATATACATCATTGGGTCCATCTAATTCAGTATTGCCTACAACTCACAGTGGAGGGGTTCAGAGAAGAATCTTACCTGGGAGATGCCAGGAACTGAACTTGGCATCTTTTTGTATTCAACCTATGTGCTCTATCACTGAGCTACAATCCTTCTGCCATGTGTTGGAAATTGCTGGACTCTTAAGGCTTATATTATAACTCAGGCATAGGCAAACTCTGGCTATCCAGATGTTTGGGACTACAATTCCTATCATCCCTGACCACTGGTCCTGTTAGCTAGGGATGGTGGGAATTGTAGTCCCAAACATCTGGAGGGCTGGAGTTTGCCTATGCCTGTTATTACTGAACCAAGAACATAGAAGTGCTCCCACATTACAAATGCTTTTCATATATGTAGTTCATATCATAGAGCTGGCACAGAGAAGACCTAAAAAATACATGCACACAGATCAAAGTGCTCTTGTGGGATCTTGAGGGAAAGATCCCTCCCTCGCTCTCAAACTGGAGAGATGCTTCTGTCTAAAGTCATAAGGGATCATCAATGGGAATTGTGGGTAAACCATGACTTCTTGTGGCATCTAGTGAATACGAGCTACTGGGTTTTTTGAGTGGGTAGATTAATGTTCAATTTGCAAGGCTACTTTAGTTGCCTGATCAAATCCACCCCATCCCCAGTTTCACTTGGGAAAGAGTCAAGCATGCCAGATTAGCATAGCAGGCAACTTTTCTCTCTCCAAATAAAAAGCTACCAAACATCCAGAGAGAGATCAAATGCTTCATTTCCTGCTCTTGTTACAGCTGCCCCAAAGACTGAGCTTCATTTGTCAACAACAGAGGCTGAGCGTAGGAAGCCATGAATGCATTTTGGGATGGCTGGGGTCACATGTCTTACATTTAAGCACACTATGCAGAGTGAGATGCCTATCAGGTGATTCTGATCAGGATTTACAGAGGACACGCTGTACCAAGACTTTGCTGCTGATAAGCAGAAGACCTCATAATGAGCTTCATGTGTATCAAAGTAATTTTTCTCCCTCCATATTCTCAGGGCAAATTCATGAAAAGTAATTTTATAAAGAAATGTGATTTCTAAGAGACAACTCTTTCAACCCTGACACTCCTAGATGTGGGGAGAGAGTTTCCTAAAATGAAAAATAAACCAAGCAGCATAATTCCACTTGACAAGCAAGACTAACCTCAGCAAGCAAAAGAAATACTCAACAGACCAAACAAAATTTTGCTGTTACCAACACCTTTTCCAAAGGAGTGGGGCGCTCTCCCTTATTTCTGTTACATCTCGAATGCAGCACAATGTTAGGAGAGAATCTGCTCCTTTTTTCAGCTCTGAGTTTGGAGCTGGGGAGGGGCAGAAAGTAAGCTCCCGCTTGCCCACAGCTCATTGTTAGGACAGAAGCTTGCTTTCCAGTGTGTTCCTTGGGCGCTAAAAGCTCAGAGCACATTCAGGCACAGAGACAAGCTGATGGGCCTCTACCTTCCCACTTCATCTCATAGTTGAAGGCAGAGGCATCCTGACTTAATCTGCCTCTGTGTCCAACAGTGGCTTCAAGTTTGGAACACCCCTTGGGCGCAGAGGTAAGCCCATCAGCTTCTGCCTCCAATATCCACCTCCAACCTGAAAATGGAAGGTGAAGGCACATCAGTTTGCTTCTCCATGTTAGTCCCAAGTTTGGGCTCACCACAGCCCAATGTTCCTTTTGCCACAGCGAGGCAGTGATGGATACAGATTATTTCTCCAACACCAAAAGCTATTGAAGAATATACCTAAATATAAGCTGTGGTGCTAAGGCTTTAGATTTTCATCATTCACTATGTTAAAGCTAAATAAATTGGGCAAAATTCCATGCAAAAAAGAAGAACTGCCAAAACTTTACCGATGAGCATATGTGGCAGGTCCAGCGTGACTGCAGAACATGACAACCACCACCTTCTATAGAGCATCTTTCTTTTATACCACAATTTAGGGTGGTAAGAATCCCTTCTAGATGGCAAGGAGTTAGGTTTTACTTCCCTTACCCAGGAGCTTCTAGACCAGGGGTTGTCAACCTGGTCCCTACCGCTCACTAGTGGGCATTTCAGGATTCTAGGTGGGCAGTAGGGGGTTCTATGGCGCAAGCTGGATCCTCCTTCCATCGAGCACTGGTGGGTGGTAAGGAAATGGTTGACTACCCCTATTCTATACTGAAATGAACATGTTGCATAGGAAATAATATGCTATATAGAAATGACATGAACTTGATGACCCCCGCCCCCAGACCCTGCTAATTTCTAAGATCCAAAAGTCCAAATCCTGTTAACTGTTATGTGCCCCCAGTAAATGAAAGGCAACTAACCAAACATCACAAGTGCACCTAGGGGGAAGGGGACCATGAGAGCATACATTTTATGATAGGTGACATATCCTCAAATGGCAACTCCTTTCTAGGACTCCAGGGACAGAACACCCTGCTACTGAAGATGGCTGATCGAGAGATATGAGAAGTAGAGGTCTTTTTACACGTTATTGAAGCCTGCAAAGTCTGTGTGTTTGCCAATAGATTTTCAGACTACCTGGTAGTGCCGTGATGAAGTCTCTCTGTAACATAGGTTTGAGGTATGAGTTGATGTGCCCGTGCTGATAATGACACATCTGGGAGATGAGATGTTCCACAAATTCCACTTGGTCAGACTCCGACCACTGCTCAAAATACTTGATACAGAGCTCCTTCTCCTTTTCATAGCTTGCAGATAGCTTCCTTTGCTTTGGCACAATCATGCTTGAAGTGCCATTGGCAAGTTTTGTCTATGGAAGAAAAGAAGAAAATGTACAACACTGAATTTTTCAGGGCAGAGAATTTGACATCCTTAGAAGACAATACATTACACATAAACCTACCCATGTGATGGAACAAACAAATGCATCCAGCTCTTAATTACATGTTATACAGTGGCACCTCGGGTTAAGTACTTAATTGGTTCCGCATTCGCACCCCAAAAAGTACTTAATCCGAGGGGTGATAGCGTGCGTGTGCGAAGCGCCGATAGAGTGCTTCTGCGCATGCACAAAGTGCACAGATAGCTTCTGCGCATGCGTGCGTGGCGGAACCCGGAAGTAAACACTTCCGGGTCCGTAGACTTAAACTAAAAGTACTCAAACTGAAGCGTACTTAACCCGAGGTATGACTGTATAGCCTAAACTTCTGCCAGTTTCCAGCCACTTTAGTGCATAATACATGCCTGTCTGATGCTTCACTTCTAAAACCTTTTTAAAAAGTCCATTCTGGACTGCTACTAAAATTGTGAAAAAATATATAAGAAACAAAAGAGGAAAAAATTCCCCAATGCTTTTCAGCATCATGCAGAGTATGAAACAAATATGTCTTATTCAAAGACTATGAACATGCAGTAGTGAAACTTTAAAAATAACATTTTATAAAACTATGTGTTTTGACTTTCTGGTTTTATAGTGCTCCTCAAAGACAAATTTCAGGGACAGATATAAAGTATGAACCTCTTCTATGATAGTTTCAAGGAGGTGGGCTAATTCAAATGTTTTGTTATCAAATTTAAATAGATTTAAGTACCGTAACAGTATCTTGTTGCTATGGAGGACATCCTATGATGTCCCATATTGTACACTACCAAACTAAAGGTCCTTTAAGCATATGTTGTCTCAGACATTTCCTTCCAATAGACTGAAACCCATCTAGGAAGGACAAATGTGCATGTCTTGAAGACTTCCAAGAAGTTAAGGCCATCAAAAGTTTAGATAGTGCACATTTGTTATTAGACATAATTGTAATAGTCCATTAAAGAATAGTGCAGTGACTTGCTACAGACTGTTATGCATGGTGATAAAAAGAAATAACTCAATAGTCCAATCTTGATATTGTAAAGGCACTGCACCGAAGAGTAAACTCATAGGATCAAACAGTTCCCTCTGCAACTGCTGGGATCTAATCTGAATTGCAGCATTTGATCAGGCGAACCAAGTTATTGGTCTTACATGGCTGAGTGTGGAAAGAATATAGATGGGCACAAAGCTCTGTGTCCTTTATACATAAAGACTTGCACCCTGATAACTAGAAGCCTCACCCGTATGCCCAAATGCCTATCTTCTAGAAATACTTCTTGTTTTTCTAATATACAGTACTATATGAAAGTAGAGGATGTGGGTGTTTTTTGTTTGCAGAATGAGGGTTAGAATGAAAACAGATCTTACATAGTTTTTCATATACCACTAGGATCCGTATGCTACACAGGCAGATTCTATGCCATGCAGAACAATCATACCTATGATTGATTGCTAATGCTCCTTCAGCAATTGACCGACAAGCAAAATATTTGGTTGGCAAACCAAGAAACATCATAAACAAAATTGGATTCTCGCTCTCTATTGAGGCCTCAACAGTCTTTATGGAAATGATAAAACATAGCTCCTTGGTGTAGAAGTGCTGGGTTTCTCCATGCACAAATGTTGTTGGCGATAGCCTAGCATTAAAGCATGAAGGTTGGACTCTATTGAACACTGGCCTGGAGGGATTCTGTGGCTGTTTTCACAGCAGTTCAGTTGTTTGCAGAACGAGAAAACCAATGAAACGCTGGATTAAGATTTAGATAGTTGATAAATGGTGTATTTTATAAGCCTGACCTCATTTCATTTCCCATTTCATTTGCTGCACAGCCAATCTTACAGCAGGCCGTCTTCATCCAGCATGTTTTAAAAATCATTACCTTCTGCCTTTTTACCTACTCCCTTCTCAGAAAAACATTGTCTTTAAATTTTGAACACAAGTGAGCCAAATCACCAATCTGCATAAGCAGCAATGTTACAAGTTAGGATGCAAGGGTGACCTCTGGGGACCAGTCTATATACCATCAAACATCCTGAGATGATAACTCCCAAATTCCCTTAACCTCTAAACTGTTTCCATGCTGAAGTGCTCAATGAAATACTAATGTGCTGGGCATCTACAACACTGGGCAACTATTTTACACAGATTTAAACCATATAGTAATAAAAATAGAGCTATCTCAAATGAAGTTATCCCATCATTTTTTATTATTGCCCATGGTGGCTGGGGGGTGATGGGATTTATAATTAAACATCATCTGATGGATACCACGCTGGCCTTAAATTACTGGAAATCATAGGAATCCAGCATGTTTCAGATGATATATTTCCTTCCCATGTGTACAAGGTGGACTAAATATGAAGACAATTTTGTTTCATCAAAATAATCTGTGGATTTCTTGTGCATTCCAGCTGAATGCACTGATCTATTTTTAACCGAATAGAGCAGGCATCCCCAAACTTCGGCCCTCCAGATGTTTTGGACTACAATTCCCATCTTCCCCAACCACTGGTCCTGTTAGCTAGGGATCATGGGAGTTGTAGGCCAAAACATCTGGAGGGCTGCAGTTTGGGGATGCCTGGAATAGAGCAAGGGAGTGGCTTTGACTGCCTTGAAGGTGGTGGCTGGAGACACCCTAGTTGCTATTCTTCCCTCTTTAGATGATCTATATGAACAGATGGTAGCAAATTCCTGGATTATTTGGATTATCTAGACCCAGTTTGGGAACTGAGACTGCTTTCTTCACCTGGCTTGACTACCACAGTCAGAAGACAGGGGAGTGTAACCCTTTTGATTCTCTTGGACCTCTCAGTGGCTTTCAAATACTATTTATTTAAGTAGTTACTTAAGTAGTTACTTTGTCCTGTCCTAGCATGTCTCAGTGATCCCAGGAAGGCCAGGTCAAAGCAGTGGCACTTACTGGAAAAGTCAGCTCTTTACTGGAAAAGTCAGCTCTGTCTAGAAGAGTGGAGTCACATCTGGTGGGGCAAGCCTAGTTTGAGAGAGCAGTATCAAGACGGCTATGCATGAGCACAACTGACAAGACAAAACACCGTCTGTCAGGACCCTGGACAAATCACAGTGGCAGGATATGGCTGGAACTCACCCAAGGAGTGCTGTTTGTCTCAGCAACAACCTGAGGTATCCTGGTGGGACTGAACCTGTCTTTAAGCCTGCTCTCCCCGAGGCGACTTCTTTTTCTAAAGGAACCACTGCCCAATTCTGTTGACTGCTAGCTCCTACTGGGCAGTGAGAGCTGCAATGGAGGTATGCTCTCTGAAGTCTGGAAGGTCCTGAAACAAAGGACACCAGCTCTTTGAGTGACGTCTCCTCCCCTCAAGTTTTCATCTGAGTCAGAAGGAGAATTGTTTTGAGTTTGGCTCATAGGCTGCTGGAATGGTTTTGCATTTCTGTTCTCTGAACTGTTTTTTAGGATTTATACAATGTTTAAGCACCTTACAATTTTGGTTGGTTGGGATAGGTGAGAAATTCACAAGCCACTTTTACTCATCTCTACCTCTTTTGCAGTGGTGGGCTCCTTCCAGAAGGCAACACTTTCTTTCCCCTAGGATAAGCAAGTAAGCAAACAGCAGCATAGGAACACAAGCAGCTGCTTTAATACTGAGTCAGGCCATTCATGCATCTAGCTCAATACCGCCTACACTGACTCCAGCAGCTGTCCAAGTTGTTTTACCACTGAGTTATGGCCCTTCTCTACAGTCCCACAGGAAATAGCAGTGCTGTTACTTCCAACATGCAGTTCCACGGAACTTGTGAATAAGCCAAAACAGTCAGCATGGGATCACTAGTGAAAAAACCATGACATGCCTTGCATGTGTAAGGATTATCACAGTGTGGCAATATTTGAGCCTTGTTAACAAAATTCTTTGAGTACAGTGGTACCTCTACTTACGAATTTAATGTGTTCTGAACACACATTTGTAAGTCGGAAAAAATTGTAAGTTGAATCCCATAGGAATGCATTGGGAGAAAAAATTCGTAAGTCGAAGCAACCCTATCTAAAAATTCGTAAGTAGAAAAAATCCTATCTAAACCGCATCCAAGATGGCAGACAGAGCTCCATTTGTAAGTAGAAACATTTGTAAGTAGAGTTATTCGTAAGTAGAGGTACCACTGTATATATTTCCTTCACCCATAGAACCCCCATTTTCTGTCCCAGCGCTTCTCTTGCTCCTCCTTCCTCATTCCAATGTGCAGCTTCCTTCTATGACTTCAAATCAAACTCACCAATTGAATTGTAGCATACTCTGCTGCACAGTACTGAGAATGAGATGCTGGAAGGAGATAATAATTATATGGGAGGGAATGTATGTGTGAGTATGCATGCCGGAGGGGGGCAGTCTGGAACTGAAAATATCCCATTTGGTTCCAGGCTGTTCAGTTTGTGGCTTTGGGCAAGTCATTTCAACCCTCTCTGACTTAGTTTATGGAAGGTGCTATGTAATTTCTAGGCAGTATAACCCTTTATGACTACAAAAAACATCCCTACTCCTATACATATAAACTTCATTGCATGTCCTTTAATCTCCACAGAAGCTGTAAAGGCAAAGCTCCCCCCCCGTTCTAAAGCATTCAATTAAAATATTTTGAAGCATCTGTTGAAGTCTAGTAAAACAACAAAAACCTAGAATCAAGTAGTGATTTCTCAGAAACCCACTGATGACTAGCAATCGCAAAATCATGACAAAACTATTCCGTTTTCCGCTAGGAGAAAATGACTCCTGCAATATTGGGTGTACCAAACACCTGCATCCTCACTAAAGAAAGAAGAGGGAAGCTTGATTGTCAGGTCCAAACTATATGTGATACTGGCAAATTCATGATTGTAAAAGCAGGTCTGCCCATCCACATGGAAAATGAGATGATGTTTAGGGAAGTTTTTAATATTTGATGTTTTATCGTGTTTTTAATATTCTGTTGGGAGCCACCCAGAGTGACTAGGGAAACCCAGTCAGATGATGATGATCAATCATCATCATCATCATCATCTAGCTGTTTGAAAGAGCATAGAGGTAGGAATGCTGGCCCCTTCCCCACCTGTGTTTCATTCCACACATTTTCCAAAGCTGTGACAACTAGTGATGGGGTGTAAAGAATACACAGTTGCTCCAACTGTTGAGGGGGAGGAGTCCCTATGTCCTTACCAATGGATGTCACATGACAACCATGGTGGTTTTACTACCCTCTGCCTCCTGCTAGTGGCTGGCCCTGCCATTCTCTCACATGGGCTGTCCCAGGATGCAAACACAGCTACTAGAAAATGTATGGAGAGAAGAACTGCAGATGGAAGAGAAGTGGGGATAGGAAGGGGGCTTCAGGACATTCTGTCTGTGTAATCCATATGGATTTCCCTTCACTTTTCAATAGACACATCTCCAGAACCTAAAAAAAATAAAATTGGTTCCTCTAACCTAGCCCAAGTGCTTAGCTCTTTTCTGCTTCGATTTCTGATGTGAGAAAAACTTCTTATAATTTACCGTAACTCAACAAAATGCAGCTTTGCTTTATCTGAGTGTCTCAGTGGTGTCTTCTGGAGATCAATTGAACAGTCCTGAATACAAGGGCATTCTATTGATCTCAACGAGGGCACACAATGTTTCTGCTGAGCTGTCTATTAGAAGATCCTTTAGGTAAAACAGTTAATGTGGTGGTCGTACAATATTTACAATGAAGCAAAGGCTAAGATAAAAAAGGATAAACCCAATGTGCCAAAACTTTTGAGGAAGTAGTATGTTCTAATGTCCTGCTGTATCACCAAACTAGGACGTTCCTATTGGTAAAAATCACAATGATTTTCTGTCCCAGTATCATAAGCATTAAAGATGCAATCTTTGGTCAAGGTCCAGATAAGGGTGTGTTTCTCGCACTCTGATGCAATGGCTCTTTCCTCAGAAAAGCTGTCACCCATATTAAAAGCTGTTTTTGAACTCAGGAAACCTTCGAACACCATTCATTTGCAATGCAGCCTGGGTAGTGAAAAGTATGAATTGAAACTTTATTGGATGTGCAGAAGAATTTCCACGAGCTTACCAGGTTTACCCAACTGTTGCCAACAGCTGTAAAAAGGTAAAGTTAAAGGACCCCACAGTTAAGTCCAGTCACAGACGATTCTGGGGTTACAGCACTCATCTCGCTTTACAGGCCGAGGGAGCCAGCATTTGTCCGCAGACAGTTTTTCCGGGTCATGTGGCCAGCATCACTAAGCCGCTTCTGGCGCAAGCAGAGCAGTGCAGGGAAATGCCGTTTACCTTCCTGCCAGAGCAGTACCTATTTATCTACTTGCACTTTGATGTGCTTTCGAACTGCTAGGTTGGCAGGAGCTGGGACCGAGCAACAGGAGCTGACCTCATTGCGGGGGATTTGAACAGCCAACCTTCTGATCGGCAAGCCCAAGAGGCTCAGTGGTTTAGACCACAGCACCACCCGCACCAACTGGCTAATAGCCAACACTTGATGGGAAGGATTAAGGCCAAATGTTTCGCTATTAGGCATACAGGGCGTGTAGGATGTGTAATGGGAACTGGTGTAATGCAACTTATCTGTGGGCAGCTTACTTAAATAAACCCATACTACATCCACACCATAAATAGTATTAACAACAAACCCACACCATCCTCACTGGCAAGCACAAAATTAATAGGAAGAAACTGTGGTCAGTCAATTTGGTGCCCTATAGATGCTGCTGGAGTACAACTCCCATCAGTCCCAGCCAGCAAACGTTCATCACACAGTTCAGCTTTGTATGCCTGGGAGAGTATGGATTTGCAACAGAATATATGATGCTGCCATTTGTCCAAGTAGTCCAGTACCATCTACTCCGACTGGCAATGGATCTCCCATGTCTCAGATGGAGGTCCTTCCCATCATCTTTTCCCTGATCCTTCCAAATGGAGATGCCAAGAATTGAGCTTAGGACTTGCCATATGCACAGCATATGCTGTAGCACTGAACAATGGCCCCTTCATCCACCTTCCCATTCCACACTATTTGCTTGCGCAAATAGTGCCTTCCATTTTCCACCCTGCTCTGCAGCCATAGCATTCAACTAGGCAAGGTCAAGCTTGTTTGCGTGGATGCAGTTGACTTTTGCTTCCAGCACATACGGAAGATCAGCAGAAGGCCTGGGACTCAGGTGTTGTAAGGCTCTTACACAATGTCAGGGCAGGACGGCTATCTATGCAAATGCTAAGTGTTATTACCATCATCACCGCCACAGGGAAGCCGACTGCAGCACCCAGTGCTAGCTTTGAGACCCAATTAAGATTTGGCAGTATTCGTCCCTCAATGTCAGCATCAGGGTCGAACAGATTCATGCAACCCTCCCCTGCACTCCTCATCTATAGCTGCCTCTGCTCTTTGCTGGTAAACATGCTGATCTTTACAGAGCCACCTTAACAGAATTTTTGGTTGGGCCCAAGTGAAGAGAATTGGGGAGGGGAGGGGGAGAGGACATAATGTTTAATTATAAGAAATGATTGAAATAGGCACAGACATACCCCGGGTGCCTCTGCACTGCAGCAAGCTCTAAACTTGTTATCGTTAATGGTTTAAATTTCACTGTGCTAATCATTTCAGGACACAAGCCTTTCTTGATAATCTAATGAATTATTCCAACATCCTTCAGCAAAAAAAAAATCCTCCATGACAGCACTAATTACAAGACGTTTTCCCAGTGCTTATGTAAAATATGACAGAGCAGCAGCTTAGGGAATTGCAAAAAAACTGCTTCTAATTTCCACTGAGAAACTGACAAACACCTCTCTTGCATCTCTCCCAGCTCTCAAGTAAGATTTAACTTTCTCATTTAGTTAATTACCGAGTGAGGATCATCATTTTCCCGGATCGGAGCGGCACAGAGCCTTTATCGTGTTAACTTGTGAACTTGATCGATGGCTGCTGCTAAAACTTAATAACTTCACCCCCTGGCAAATTGTAAGATAAATATAATAGGAGAAACTCTGACAGTAAAAACCTGCCAGAAATGAGAGCTGTGTTTATGTTTCTTTGCAGGCAGGGGAAAAAAAATACCCACACCAACAAAACAGAAACAAAACAAAAAAACGCAACCAACAGCTTATTATTTGGTGTGTGTTACTTAAATTCAAAAGACTTGAGGCAGTTAACTTCCTGCGTAGTGTTCTAACTTTGCTGTGAAGTTAAAAGCATTGGGGACATTACCTAAGCAAAGGCAGGAGGAGGAGAACAGGCAAGGGCAGAGAGACTTGGGGGTGGGGGAAGAAGAGGCAATACAGTACTGAAATACAGTCAGACCTAAACACTGCTTTGTGGTTTGGCAACCAAAGAATCAACTACACTGAGTAGGTTAGCTGGCATACAAGCAAAGGGGGCTGATCATCCTAGAGGGAGCAACTTGAACACTGCAGCAAGAGAATGGGAGGCAGTGGTACAAGCGTAGCAACAGGTTTCAGTGCAGGGAAGTCATGGTAGATGAAAATACCAAAGTCCAATACCTTTCATGTGTATTCACAGTATGATTAGTACTGAATGGCAGCAGATTGGATGGTTCATGCTATTTGGGACAGCAGTGGCGGGGAGAATCAGGCATCCCCCTCACTGCAAGACTTTGGAACCCAACTGAAAGGGCTGCAGGGAGTGCGACATTAGATAATCTAGCAATGAAATGACCAGAAAGAGCAACAGGATACAATGTGATTGATGACAACAAGGAAACTCTGGTTTACAATGTTTCACCATTTATGATTAATCCGAACTAGAACACCTTGGTATCAATAATCCATGCTCTTGGTTGGACTATTGCAATGCACGCTACATGGAGCTACCCTTGAAGATGGCTCCAGAAACCACAGGTAGTGTCCGGCTATTATGTGGGGCAGTGAGAAGGTAAAGGGCAAATTCACCAAGTGCAATCCAATGTATTGTTGATGATGTACCAAGTTCTAGATGCCTTCTAGAAAGGAATACCTTCCTCAACACCAGCCAGCATGTAAAGAACAGGAGAGAGTCCCAGCTTGTGTTGCTGTCCATGGGCATAGCCCATAGGGCAATGACATGGAGCAGGGCCTTCTTGCCTGTGGCTCCCCAATCTGTGAAGCTCCCAAATGAAATCTGATTGACTTTGTTAATTAAAATCATATTTCTTTAGCAAGGCCTTTGGAACATAACTGAATTGGAAACTAAAAGTGAAAGCTTTATTGTACACTGGTTAATGTTTTAATTATCGATACAGATTTGGTTATTATAATAATTGTTCTACTATGTTTCTTATCTTGTTGTTGCTGTTGTTGTTAGCTGCCCTGGAATCCTGCAGGAGAAAGAGTGATATATAAAATAATAATAATAAATAAACTGCCAATGGAAAGAAGACTGCAACAAAGGCTCATAGATGGGAAGAACTCTAGGATGGTATCGAGGGCAGAACTATATCCCTCCAGGAATGGACGACAGACATTCATTTTTTTAGGGGGAAAGTAAAAATATTCATAAAGAATCACCACTGCAGTGGTAGCTAAGCCTGGAGTTCCTAATTTCTGCAACTGAAAATCAGGATTTGTCCTTTCTTCTTTGTGTCCTATATTGCAGTATGTTTATTTTATCCAATACAATTCAATAAGGGGGGCACACTACTGAAAATTGTGCCAGTCTCTATCAGTATACTTACTACACTACGTAACCTGCATTAATTTCATCTGCAGAATGGATCTGCAGAGTGGAACACATTTAAATTATGTCTCCAGATTTCAATTCATACATTTCCTCAACAACAGACACATACAAAATGGTTACTACAACAAATAAAAACATATTTGTTTACAACTAAGTAGAAGCTTTATATTAATTACACTGCTGAACTTTGTAATGATCTAGTTTGGACTATGAATTTGGCACTCCCAAAGCAAGTAGTATTCCCAACAGGGCCATGGCCCCCTCCCCCAGTTTTTGAAGGCTTGAATTTTAATCAGAGCCAGAAAAGGCCAACTTCTCCCTCTTCCCACTACTTCACTTACTTCGCAGCAACAGTGGGGTGCAGATTTGGTGTGGATCTGAAATTAACCAAGCTATTTCCCTTAAAATACAATTTTAAAAACTCAGTTTGGAAAGCTAAATCTGATGGGTATCATGAGATGGCAACTCTGCTCATCAGTGCTTTAACCCCCCACCCCAAGACCATAATCCAAAGTCTTTGATCATGCAGTCTATATGCTTTCTGCACTACAGAATTTATAATGACTTAAAAGGACAGATGTAAAATTCAGGATTGATTTCTGTTTGGTTCTCTCTATACTGATAAGGACACTAAGCAAGATCACTTACTTGAAGACTACGTTTCCAGAACTTTCACTTAGCCCGGCTGTTTCTGGACACATTAGCATTTCTCTATCACAGGGTTGCTTGGTTGACGGAGTCAAAATATTCATTATCTGAACAATACTAAAATAGCATATGATATTTATAATGCTTTTTAAAAAAACTATATTACAGTATTCTTTTAAACAGAGAAGAGAAGCTTTAGTTTAAAGGACATGATCCCACCAAAATCAATAGGATCCTAGAAAACAGATTTTCAGAACAAGGAAGAGAGAAAGAGACATGTTGGGAACCAATTTTTTATATGTAATACAAACTTCCCCTCCCCTGGCCTCTGTCTCATAACGACAAGTGTATCCCAATATAACGTTTTGGGATAGGCCTCAATAGCATTTTGTTTGTTTGTTTGCTTGTTTACAAACTTTTCCCAGGAACTGTAATACATTCTAAGGGACCAAGTGTCTTTGTTACCCTACTCTTTTATCTGTTAAACTCCAAGGCTGTTGTTAAGAGTGATTTTCTTAAAATGTAATTTTGAAGAAGGTACAGATTCTTCTGTTATATCCAAGAAGGACTGAAAATTTAACTTTCGGCTTGCGGAGGATTGCTGGGACGGAGTCTGAGAGCCACTAGCACTCTGCTCTGGGCAAACTACTGACTGAACAATATTAGCTCCCTATAGGGTTGCTAGACTCAATAGAGGACAGAACTTCTGTGCCTTTAATTGCCCTGCTCTCTTTTGAGTCTGGAAGCCTTAAAGAGAAACCAGCAGACCCTTTGTTTAATTTCCAAGCAAATGGTCTGCTGGTTTCTCTTTAAGGTTTCCAGACTCAAAATGGGAGCAGGGCAATTAAAGGCACAGAAGTCCTGTCCTCTATTGAGTCTGGCCACCCTAGCTCCCTAAAGATGGCATTCCCATACTTTAAAATGTTTAGGCCACACACAAAAAAGGAATCACATTTCTTGACTTTATTGAATGAATTTGTCTTGCTAACATGTCAGCTGGCAGACTCAAAGTGAGAGAGCTAGTTTTTCAAACCACTCAGTCCATTTACTTTTATTTCAGAAACTCAGTTTGCAAGCTACCATTTTCAGTCTACCTCCCTCTACCAGCCCAGCTTGTGCAAATTCATTCCAGGAGGTTAATTGATGAAGGACTTGCTCAACCAGTGCTGAATCACCCTTTCCACATTGTGAGCTCACTGAAACATCTAAATATCCAGTGCAACTTAGAAGTAAATCACCTGATAGTGTCAAAACAACCACTGTGAAAAGATGCTAAAGATCTCATTGCTATTTTATTTCAAAAAGTAAATACAAAAAGTTGCACTGAAGTTAATCTCACTCTCCCTACCGAAAGACTTATTTATTACATGCCCACATGTGGTTTCTAATTATGCAGCAATAAGTTTGACAAAAGACACATCTCAACAAAAAGGCTTGTGGAATTATGCTGAAATGAGCAACCACTCCAGTAAACTATAGGGACAGCATGGGTATAACGAGCTAGACCTCTTGCAGGTTTTAGCTTTCATTCAAAAAAGCAACTTTCTAGTCCTCAACCTGTTTTTGGAGGGGGCAGCATCCTTTGTATTTTGCCCACCACTACTTCAGCCTCTTTGTCAACAATTTCAGCTTTTGCAAAACGCCAAAACATTGCCAGGAGGTTATTTCTCAAAATAAACTCACCTTACATGTATGTATTTTTTTGTGATGGCAAACTCTGAATCTTACTCCAGTAGAACGTAAGTGACTACAATGAGTTCAGCACACAAGATAAGGAAAGGATGAGCACCATTTATTCTCCAATACCTTAAATCTTTAGATAGGAATATGTGAAATCCTGCTTCCATTACGTAAATTAAAAAAAACCTGAGAGTTAAATAATGCATTTTAAGCTTATTTGCCCTGTTTCTTCTAAACCTTTACAACAACATAATCAAACTTCTATCTGGAAATACAGGAGGATAAGAAACACTTTTTTTATGAAACAAGTCAGAATTCTTGCAGTTTTAGCAAACACCTATGAGCTACTTAAAATGTTTCTGGAGCCACATGTACTTAATCGCTGACTTAAGAGGAACAGGGCAAAAGACTTTCTTCGAGACTTTTGAGTCACCACATTTAGGGACTAATTTTTGTTGCACCCTGCAGTGCACTACCGGTACATGTAGTCCAAGAATACTTAGACCAGTGACTAAGGAAAATGCATTCCTGAAAGAAAAGAGTTGTGCCTCTCCCACACTGCTAAACAGTAAACAGCAACAGGGAGAGAAAATGAAAAACTATTCTTTTAAGAGGTACTACTTTATGTTTCAGACAGACAAATAAAGTTTAATTGTCTGGAATCTGGTGACTCTTACTGTATAACTTCCCTCTGATATAGGTCTTCCATTTGGATTTTAAATGCTGGTGAAATCACTGAAATAAAATTTCTGTGAGGTTGAGAAAGAATAAGAGAGAGGTTTTCCCAACTTTTAAACTTCAAGTTTATCTACAGAGGTTGATCTAAAATGGATTCAGCTTCTGGTGATAAAAGAGAACCATGAGATCGTGGCATGAGAAGCCTAGGTAGCTTAAATGACTAGATTAAAATCCGTAACCTATGATGCTTCAAAAACAGATAATGCTTTTAGTGAAAGGCTTTTTGAAAAGACTCAGGTGACCTGCCTGAAATGAGGCAACAAGGAACTGGACACTTGACTAGGGGTGTAAGGCCCTAGATCAGGCACCCCCAAACTTTGGCCCTCCAGATGTTTTGGACTACAATTCCCATCTTCCCCGACCACTGGTCCTGTTAGCTAGGGATCATGGGAATTGTAGGCCAAAACATCTGGAGGGCTGCAGTTTGGGGATGCCTGCCCTAGATGCTTCCAGTTTACAAAGTTGGTTCACATGGTCAAATTACCTCTATGCAATCCTGCCTCCAGATTCCCTGCCCCCATGGACACCATCTCTTCCTCTCTCAGGACAATTCCTATTACTGTAGAAGCAGAACCTCGCTTCTGCAAAGTAGCAGCCATAGGACATCCTCCATGGGGATGCATCACAGGAGAAGGGCAGGGAGACAAATCTGATCATGTCAGTCAGCCTTCAGATTTTGCACCTTTCTCAACAGTGAAGGACACATCCCTTTTTAATCTACTACAAACCAGAAGAGCAAGACCAAACACAACTAAGACATCCTGGAACAGTGCAATGCACCCCTGAGAGTGTCAGCTGGGATTGTAGGAATTGGGGGCGGGGGGGGGGGGACTACAATCTTCACTCATGCCTCCTAGTACAAATATGTTACCTGTCCAAAAGATGGTAACAAAAACATTTGAGTCTGAAGCATCTTTTACATGTACGGTACATAAGTCACTAGATACAAAAGATGCTAAAATTAAAACACCAGTTGTAACAATTATGCATGCTAAGTTTGTTGTCCATTCTCTATCAAGGACATATTGACAATGTTTTGCAGTGACACAACCAGATAGCTGGTTACCCACTAGATCATCTAGCCTTCTGAAAAATATATCAAAACCATTTCTTTGATACATCATAATTTCCCTCCTTGATCAAACTACTCTCTAATCATCATTTCTGGCTTTACTCTGTCAGTTATAAAGGCAGAAAACAGAATTGTGCTTTTGATTAACTTCCAAACAGTTCAGCCTTTTGGAAGTTAAAGAGCAGTTACAATTTTAATGTGAACTGAAATTAAATGTTAAAAAGGAAGTTCATTGATTAATTTTTTTAATACCCACAAAATTGTTATTCTAGAAAAGTTTTAGTGTTCCCTCTACCAATTTCTCTAAGAGAGAACTATATATACAAAAAAATTATAATTTACAGCTGCTCGTGAAATGTTACACTTCTGTTTTTATTTTTAATTTGCTTTTATTTTATTTTTTGTTGCCACATGAAGAGGCTATTCCCACTAGTTCCACTGAAGTTCAGGTTAACACAGGGTACTGCTGGTGGTGATAATAACAAAAGCCAGAAGCCTAATGATCAAATCTTGTTGCCTTGTCGTTCCAAAGATAGGGTACTTCAGAAAGGCCAAGCTTGGAAAAGCATCAATGCCACACAAAAGTCAATTAAAACAGGCTATTGATAGTTCAGAATAAAAAGAGTTATCTAAGGATTTCCAAGATAGTACAGTCATACCTTGGTTTAAGTACGCTTTGGTTTGAGTACTTTCAGTATAAGTACTCTGCGGACCCGTCTGGAACGGATTAATCTACTTTCCATTACTTTCAATGGGAAAGTTCGCTTCAGGTTAAGTACAGACTTCCGGAACCAATTGCGTACTTAAACCGAGGTACCACTGTACTGCAAAAGAGCTATTGCTATCCAGATTCATAGGGAATAAGGTGAAAAAAGAATAGGTGATATCAAAAAGTTATTCAAGCTTTTGAACAACATAAACTCAATGCCTCAGAGTATTATTAATAAAATGATTATAATTGAGGATTAACTATTTTTCCCAGCCTGAGACAAAGCAAAGAAATACTTCCATTATACCTTCAGTACAGTTAAATAGGCAGTTTTCTACCTGAAGTATCTCCATGTATAAAAGTTCAAAAATAACCTGTCTAGAAGAGAGAAATGTTTAGAAATAATTGTCAAGAATTAGTTCTTCAGCAATGAAGATTTCTGTAAATTTGAATGCTTGCACATTTTTGAAATCAACAAAAGCTGGTATCCTAAAAAGATATATCAAACAATGTTAGCATTCTCCTTCTAAGATTCCCAAACAACGGGGCCTTTTAAATGTTTTTTTTTTTTGCAAAGCCTTTCTTAAACTGTTATTCTTCCTGCCCCAACTCCTTACTGTTATTACATCCATACAGCTTTCCTCACCATGTTGATATGTGACCATTCTCTTCTTTCCCTCTCATTGCTTTCTCCACATTTCCCTCATGTGTAATCCTTGACTGTAAAATCATCAGAGCAGGGACCTCTCCAGTGCTTTATCTCTGTAGAGTGTTATGTTCACTGATGGCACCGTATAATAAAGTATTTCCCCACTCCTCTTAGTCAAGTTGGAGCACGGGCATTTGTCATGTACAGAACCAATACTAATAGCTCCAAGCTCCTTAACTCAAAATGGCAACCTGTATAAGGTTATACCGGAACGCATTATTTAAACTAAGCCAGCCAATCTTCTAGACTGTTGAGCAACTAAGACCTGATCTCTAAAAGCAAATGGCATACCGTGTGTTTTTCATTGCTGAAGTTCCATGATTCTTCCTGATAGACACACTACATTCTGACAGCTGCCTTAAAATCAATACCAATATGAAACCAGCTAACAAATTCCTGGAGTTCAGAGAAGTGCCCTAGAGAGGCAGCACTTTAGTAAAGTTACCTTACTTATCACAGCAAGTTCGATATTTAACCACCAGGGGATTTCCAAACTTTGCTGAGTTTTTGAAGTTAATGATTAATATTTCTGCCATCTGGAGACAGAGAGAAAGCGATAAGTACAATAGGTTGTGTTAGGATAACCACAATTACATTTTTCTTTTTTCCACCCCTCTCAGGACTTGCTAGGAAGGAAGACAAGTGACTGAAAACAGCAGCTAAAACCAAGCCTTCCAGGAGACATTGTGCTGGGTGGAGAGACAATGAAAACTTTCTTCCACAGCACTTAGTACTAAACTAAAAGCAACATCCTGACCCTTCAGATGATTCCACACCATCGTGCCCTGCAGATCTCACCCTCTATTAGTTTGCTGTAAAGGAGAGATTTAGTGGCACGTACATGGAATGTGAAGATGAAATTGCAGATGAAATTGCAGATGAAATTGTACACACTTGTCCATAGAGCAGATAGATGAAGCCAGTGTAGACGCCAATAGAAGCCATTATGCTCTTGCTCCCCCACACAGCTTGTTTCAATCCCTCATTGTAGAAATCACTCTTTGCATGAACACAATGCATACATTGAGGCTGGTGTACCCAATTGTGTTTTTGTTTTGTAAAAGATATGAAACAAAAAAGGGATATTTTTAAATATACCCACCATGGATGTTTGGAATTTACTGCCAGGAACCAACCAATTGGTTCTGCATTTCCAAGAAATCAATCTCTAAGTGTGCCAGTGCCTACACTTTGGAACAATTCCCTGGCTGCTGACATCAGGCAGACACCTTCATTGTACTATTCTTGATGCCTGCTAAAAACATGTTTGTTTAGGTGAGCCCACTCAGATATGTAGAATGTTCATATGCATACTGTTTTAATCTGTTCTTAGTTCATTGCTGATTTAATTTTTTTAAAAAAAAGAGTTGTTTAAGTATTTACTGATTATTTTGCTCTCTGCAAACTCCTTTGAGGCTTTTCGCAATCAAGCTGTATATAAATTTCATGAAATAAAATAATAAATAAACATACATTTTTTAAATGGAAAGGTCAAGACAAATTAATTGACGATTTTTACAGCCCATTCTTCTTCTAACCACAGGTTACTTGACCCCTTGCCAAGGGTATCCAAAAGCTTTACATTGTAGGAGCCCTTAGTGTTCAACAGGAATTGGGAGAACCGTACTAGTATACTTTCATGGTAAAGCATATAGAAGTTTATCGAGCTGGATGAGCTAACAGACCTCTTTCCCTTCTCCCATTTAGAAACAGACACGGTTTCTTGTATTAGAGGAGGGTACAAAGCACAACTCATTTCTTTTAAACATATGACAGTAAGAGCTGTTCGGCAGTGGAATTTGCTGCCAAGAAGTGTGGAGGAGTCTCCTTCTTTGGAGGTCTTTAAGCAGAGGCTTGACAGGCATATGTCAAGAATGCTTTGATGGTGTTTCCTGCTTGGCAGGGGGTTGGACTGGATGGCCCTTGTGGTCTCTTCCAACTCTATGATTCTATGGTCATTTTTACAGTATGGTTTTCTACAAATGTTCCTTGTGAACCAGTCCCTACACTCTGCCTGAGATACAAGACAACTTAGAAAACCAGATCACAGGCTAGGATGCATTAACTTACTGTGAGGTTTAATTGCATTTTTTTCTGAACACAGCATTCAGATGCATCCCAAGTAATCAATATTGAAGAATACAAATCATGACTTCAAATGGAAGTGACAGTCTTAAATTAACAGCACAGAGAAGCATTCTGGTTCAGTTCTTTGATTTACTCAGTTTTGTAAAACCCAAAGCTTCAAAAAGAACTCACACTGGCATTAATTAAACAACATTTTTATTACCTACTATCAAAGCATTACAAGGAGGGTTTACTAGTCAGCTCTGCTAAGGAATTACAAGCTTCACTCAATTAACAGTCTAACTTTTTTGTGGTGTCACTGCTAATTGAGATATTTTTCATTTTTATATCTTCTAAATTAATGTTGTACAGGAGAGCTCAGTCCAAGCACACAGGCAATCAGAGGAATCAACAGGAATCCTGAGGTCAGGAGAATTAACAGTGAAATATTTTAGTCATTAACTAAGTTTCAAAGATGCTGGCAATGACAAAGGGGGCTTTATTTTACCCTGTGATGTGAAGATCCTAGGTCAATAAGAGGTCAATAAGAAGTAACTATACACAAGAATATTTAAATCTCCAAATGCAAATCTATTCTCATAGAATTAGTCCAAATGGACTGCCATTTCCAGAAATAATGAAGCAGACATAAGAGGCTACGTTGCCTTGGGTATACAAGAAAATGTTTGAGTAAGTGGAGACATGAGTAATTGAAGACAATGCCCTAGATGTTCTTTCATTAAAGTTAGGCTGTATAGTATACTATATGATTGATTAATTGATAAAACAATGATAAAATAAGATATAGCAATGAATTATTTCAGTTTTATTTTCAACTAAAGGTGTTATACAATTTTTCAGTGGAAGTAGTCACCAAGCCGACTAGGAGCTGCAGGTTTCTCACCCCAGATATAAATGCTCACACAGCTCATGTTATTTATTTTGAAAATTTCAATATATGTATACACACACACACACACACACACACACACACACCTACCTTTCAAACTTCCTATGATATCTTGATATAATAGGATGTGTTGTATAGTATGACAGTCTTATATTTGTAATATCGTTTAGAATTTGCATGGCACATGCAATGTTCACAGTTTTAACATTTCACAGCAACACTCACGTTGAGTAAGTGAAGTCAAGAACAAAGGAGTCAAGTTCACAGTTTTTTGAAGGGAAAGTGTCTTAGATGAAGGCTTCCCTAAGTACAGATTCTTGCATTTTAGGCAAACCAGATAAGACATTGTTCACACAATTAGCAATTGTGAACGTGTCTTTTTAAAAATAAATAGTTGGTGGATCTGGAAAGTGGTCCTTGTAGGGGTATGTAGTTTAATAATCTACCATCTTCTGTAGTCCCAAGATATACTACTACTACTACTACTAAATTTTTATTTATACCCGCCCTCCCCGGCGAGGACCGGGCTCAGGGTGGCTAACACCAAATATAAATTACAATAAAATATAATAGAAAAAACCACAAACAAACAAACAAACAAACAGTTAATTAAAATATGTTTTAAAATGCAGCCTCATTTTAGTAGTAGCCCATAAACCAAGACCATAAAGGGAGGAAACATCAGATATTCACCTGAGCCAGCTATCCATGCTGGTTCTAAATGGGCCAACAAAAAAGCCAAGGGGAAATTTATACTCCCAGGGTGAGTCTAAGCCGAAGGCCAGGCAGAACAGCTCCGTCTTGCAGGCCCTACAAAAATATGTCAAATCCCACAGGGCCCTGGTCTCTTGTGACAGAGCGTTCCACCAAGTTGGGGCCAGTGCTGAAAAGGCCCTGGCCCTAGTTGAAAACAATCTAACCTCCTTGAGGCTCAGGACCTCCAAAGTGTTGTTATTTATGGACCTTAAGGTCCTCCGCGGGGCATACCAGTAGGCGGTCCCATAGGCACGAGGGTCTTAGGTATATTGTTTCCCCCTCCATTTTATTCACAGCAATAAAAGTCCCCCCCTCCCTGTAGTGCAAAAGTCATAGAATCATAAAGGTGGAAGGGATCTTGAGGGTCAACTAGTCCAACCCCTAGCAATGCAGAAATCTTGCCCACAGCCATCCTTGGGTGGGCTCAAACTACCAACCTTCTGGTTAATGCACTGACCCATTGCAGGAGAAACCTAATCTGGATTGGGACTGCAGCAATGAGCAAACCCTTTATAGAGTTTCAATCTGGATCTTCCTTTCTCTATGCCTGTTATTAACCTTTTAAAAACCACTCATGCAATTGCTAATGGTATGAATGGTGTCTAAGCGAGTTTGGCTCTTGGTATAATGACTTCCATATAAAAATCAACTAGATCGAGGGCAGTGGTCACCACACATTGCAATAAATTATGTATAACAAAAAGCCTATACTAATGATCACAGCAATTACCTATAACTTTAACTGCAATGTATCATGTGACCCACCCTGAGATCTACAGATGAAGGAGAGTAGACAAATGTTAATAATAATAATGATGATGGCAATAGTAATGATGATGATATAGCCACCCAGACTGACTTTGAGGAAAACATATCAGTTCCCTTAAGTACCAATTACAATAATAAAATACTTTTAAATAATTATTCAAGTAGGTTGTGCTAAAAATGGCACTGTCTATTTAGAAATAATATTTTTTTTCAAGGTATCAAAAGGGAGTTGGATCATCTTTCCTGCCCTTGACCACTTTTTGTTTAAGGTTCAGTATAGCCAGTTTCTTTCATATTTTGAATGCTATGCTTTTAAAGCAAGGCTTTGACTTTTTGATGCTTTCCTTTGCATTATTAATTTATTATATTTCAGATTCTACTGATGCTCTCTCTTTCAGAGAGAGAGGGGGGGGGAAATATGTACAGTTAAGTTTTGATCAGTGAAATATTAAATCAGTGGCACTGAATTGAGTGCACATTTGTTTTCTAGTATTATAATGAAAATTTTAGATGACCTTCAGCAATACATAGTGTCATTTGTTTATTAAACAGAGGGCTCAGAATTCCTCAAAAAGGCACCTAAGCTGAGGACTTGGTAGTGCCAAGAACAATGCCACTTCAACTGAGGTGCTGCCACTTCTGGGGCAGAACGTGTAATCACTTTGTTAGAGAGCATTTTTAAAAGCAGAAGTCACTCTCTCCAGGAGAAACCACAAAAGTCAATCTCTCTAGTGAAAACTACAAAAGTAATTTAGGTCGCAGAATGTAATCATCACGAGTTGAATTTGGCCAGAAGAACATCAGGGTTAATAACCTCACTCTTGCGATAAGCACCAAGGGATCCTTAATGACCAGTATAAATTGAACTCCTTCCTTCCTCTTTATTAACATACTATGGGGCTGATTCAAACCTACAAAAGCAAGAAATTAAGAAATGAAACTGCTAAACTCACCCTGTTGTGCTTATATGTTGAAGCTATCAAGATTGCCTGTTGTGAAGCAGCCCTGACACACAGCCTCTACAATACTAGTTCATGATGATGTGACATGGGGAGGAGGGAGATGATCTTTAAAGTTGGACTTTTAAATAAAGGAAGTTACTTTCTCTTGCTGCTTTATTCATGAACCATGTGTTCTTAACATTTTAGTATAGACTAACGTACATCTGATGATTGTTAACTGTCTTGAGGTCCCAAGTTGTATGGAAAAGCGGAACTGCCACCACAGCACTCATATGGCTGACTTAAAATCATGGCAAACGCATGAAAAATTAAAAATCCAGGATAAACTTGAATCACAGATGAACCAAAATTAAGAAAAGAACAAAAAAACAATGAGCCCATTTGTCAAAGCTGTGAAGCAGATTCATAACCGCTCTCTGGCTGCACCTGTGAGGTGAGATAATTGACCTAACGTATGAGAGAAGCCTAGTTATATCAGCATAAATGCACCGTTTAGCTAATTTTTAGTTGAATGTTATGCTAGCGAAATTGCTTCAGATAAACAGCTCATTACATGTTGGCATCTACTATGCAGTGTAGTTCATATTAGTGGCCACTTTTTGTGGCTGCATTCACATGCAGCATTAAGCTGGAGTTTGGGGCTGATTGTGGAGTGCTGTGAAACAAATGGCTTCCTGGTTTGTTTTCCCGTTATGTTGTAATGGTTGTTAGCCAACCTTCAGCTATGGTTTGTTGTTGCCTTATGGATCCTGGATTGTTAGGGAGCAACAAGCTACAATCTCTGGTTCAGACTTAATGAAAACACAAGGTGCACTGGTTTGTTTATCTCACTTGCACCAGGAGAGGAACAAATTGGGAGTGATTGGACAGCATGCACTACCACATTGCACAATAAACCACGATAAGCAGAGTCACTGGCATATCATTATATGCAAACACAGCCATAGCAACCAATTTTTTAAATTATAGGTTATTATACAGGGCGGGGGGAGGGGGGTCACCTTAAACTTAAGCCTTGTATTTTCTGACCTGACTATGTAAACAAGAATTACTTTCTCACAAAAGTGTTTTAGAAACTAACAAAATAACATTTTTCCAGACTGATACAAAACAGGGGGAAATGTTAATACCTTGCATTAAATATTTTATACTCATAGTCTTCTGCTACTTAATAGAAAGCTACAGCAATTATTTCCTTCTCAATTTCAAGCTAAGGGTAGGGAAGGGATCAGCCAAACAGAACTGGCATGGAAATAACCATGGATGATAAGAAAGCTGCATAATGCATCCTTCAGCCTCAACATACCCACTAACAAAAATAAATTCCTTGCATTTGAAAAGAACAGTAATTCTTTCAGAGACTCTTTACAGTCCCACACATGAGATGCCATGTTGAGTCTCAAAGAGCAATGCTTTCAAGCACCAAATTGGGCCCAAAGTCCAAACATGAGCAGGCAAAGAATGTATGCTTAAAGTTCTATTTATGTTAAAGAGTGGTTTCCCCATGAAGTTTTCTACAAGTAGTCCCAGGATAAACAGTATCACCAATCATGTTTCATTACATTCACTACAGAATTTAAACGCAACACCAATGTGTCAACAGCAAATGCGTTCAAACAGACATTTATTCTCCATGCCTATAACTTCCTCAAAATAAAGTTATCTGAGAACCGAAAATTCTCATTTAGCCACAGCCCACAGGTAAGTTGCTTTCTAAAGAATACAGTGATAAATTGGTTATTTTAGTTTTACTGAAAATAACTTTAAAAATACTGTAATAGAAAACTTCCATAAGGGGAGAACTCTTCATAAAGGAACATTTGAAAAATAATCTAGTGTTTGTTTGATGTAAATCTCCAACCTTAGGAATACCTTTGTATTCGTAATACCTTTAACCTTTTGAAGACAGTCAGTTTCTTAGACAGTATTTAGTCATGGTCTCCTGCATCAAGGACAAATGCTTCATTTGAGCAGTTAAGACTAGGCCAATTGAGTACACAACTGGTTGGCATTTAAGGACTTTGTGAAGGAAAGGTCCTGTTTTACTTTTACCCCAGTACTTCCAGGTAGCACACGATGCTCAACAAATCAAACAGAAGTTGTGTGCAAACCAAAGGAGGCAACCACACATTTACAGTGTTGCATAAAGTTTCAGTTCATTGTCCACAATTAGCACAGATGCTGGAAAAATCACCAAGCACTGCTGTTGTGTCATTTGAAGTCCCAATACAGAAAGAGAACGGGCAAATTTAGCAGATACAGAAAAGAAAAGCTATTGGGGGGGGGAATAAATGCTCTATGTGTGTGCATGTGCACACAAGAGACAACAAGAGCACCACTTTAATGCTTAATGATAGATGTTTGTTAAAATGCTGGTTGTTTGATTTCTTAAAAGAGTATTAAACTGTGCTTTTCTCCTCTTCCGCAACGCCATTCTCTCAGTATTGTCCTTTGCCTTCTCTGCTTCCTTCAAGCCTCACTCAAAAAGAGGACCTGGACAGGAAGTTATTAAACTTCAACCCGCAACACATCTTCTGCACACCGCGAGGCTGAACTTTTCACCCACAGCCTACATTTCTATGACACCCTTTAGCACAGCCATAGTGAGAAAAGGCACAGCAACTCGGACAGCAGGATAGTGCCACAATTCATCGCCAACCCCATTTGACACAAATAAACGGTGTGTCAGTCCTTTGAACGGGAAAGACTTATTATGAGGCAGCTGCTGAAAAAGCAAAAGGGGCACATGGGCCAGGTTGCTACCGAATAATGACCCCTCTCTGGTTCAAATGTGAAATATACTAAAACTTTCAAAATCTCATTTTCCCCACGACAGGAGTGGTCGCTGACACAAATGCTGGGGAGTGAGTGGTTTAGACTTTAAACTTTAGAGTATTCTAATAAACGTAGGCATTGTTTGCACAGCTCTGAGAAAAGGGTTCAAAACAAAGCTATGCTGGTGGTGGGCAAAGAGCACAGAGCAGGATAATTTAAAGCGTGTGCTTTTCCCTTCCCCTTTGCAGGAGGCATGCCTGTCACTGCGCAGCTGTGCTGCCGGCGTCATCACTCCCTCTGTCTCCCGTCTTGCTAATTAAAAGGTTGATCACAGAACAATGCTCTTCTCATTAATTTCAGTGTTCCGATTGGACAGGATCCCCGTTTGCTCCGCCTGATCTTTTCCATGCGGTTGAAGTTAATGTGACAGGAGTCCGAAGATGGATTACCTGCTGCCATATTGCCCATCGCCTCCAATCAGGAGCTATCTGTGTAAACTGATTGTTCTAATTTGCTCTCATTATTTTTACAATATCAGGAGAAAATAACGCACACAGCTCACTGTCAAAGCCATGAAAATCAGTCATTAGTTAAACCTAGACACTGAGTGGCTTTATTAGGACACTGCAGCTTACTGATGTGCAGCTCCAGCAAAGTAAGATAGCATTTTCTTTTCAAACGGAAAGAAAGAGGCTTCAGCTGAAAGGTAGTATTTATTAGACTAATTCCAGAAGCAGCAGAAAGCTTGCTGCCCTGACACAGTTAATTGGCATCTTGATGTGTACAGCAGATTAGGAACAATGAAAATGTTGCAGTTCGGGCATTAGGAAAGACCATCCAGCAAATCTAAATGTGAATTTGCACACAATACTGAGGGCGGACAACTGTGCAACCTTCTGACCAGATTTAACACAAATGTGCTTTAAAATTCAAATATGGCAATCAATAAAACAACCAACACAAAACCCCCGGCACTTCTGCAACTCAAAATATTGTATTAAGCAGTATCCTAGCACAACAAGGTACACAAGGCACATCAATAACGTTCTACATTCTCAAGAGCTGCTCCCAAGGTCAGACATCTTGTTCTGAGTACCCAGCAGATTCTCTGAAGGTCAAAAGACTCTACAGCTTCATTTGATCGATAAGGCAGCAAGTTCAACCAGGACCTTCTGCAGAGATGGCTTTGTGCTGCGACCTGGTGCCTCAACAATACATGGAATACATGGAAAGAGACCTTCTCAGAGATTAGAGGAGACTATAGTTCCACAGCAAAGCAAAGTGCTGATATAACTGACTCATGTTCTGTACCATGATTCAAAGCTTCCATAACCATATGACTAAATGAAGCATTTGTAAAGAAACAAAACAAGAATTCTTATATGCCAGGCATATCAGTTGCAGTAACAGTCTTGTTCTCACTGTGACAGACAAGACATGAAAATGAATTCTATACAAATATCTAAATTAGCTGTTTGTAAAGGCTCCGACAGAACAGGTAGCATGCACAATATTTCACTAAAAAAGTTAAATCCGACCAGAGAAATTCAAAGTTACAGTTCCAAATCTATGCACAGCAACGAGCAACAAAAATACAAATTGGTGGATTCCAGAGAGAGAGAAAAGCTCTCTTGGGCAGTTTTTACTCCTTTAGGGCACCGTCTCATTTTTTAGTAGAACATAGCAATCTCTTGTGTTAACCATGATTTTTAAGAAATAAGAAGGGAAAAAAATCTGTCCCAGGCTTTTCTTTGTTGTTTTTGACTAATTTCTTTTTTACAAGCTGTTTTGAGTTTTTCTACCATACGGGGTAAATCAGAGCAGTATGGTTCTCTGTACTGCTTGGCCCCTCCTCTCCTAATGGACTCCTCTTTAGAGAGGCTTTGCCAAGCTTTACTCCTCAGAATTCCTGCATGGAAAATGGTGCGCCATGCCACAGTCGGAGAAACGTGCTGATGGCACAAATTACAAGCCCCCAGCCGAATGCTCCAGCCCCCACCATTCGGGCAGATTTATGTGGGCTCTTGCCGACGTTATTACAAGTCAGAGTTTATTGGGAAATTGTTACATTATGCGGAGTGTCTAACAAATTGCTTATGCTGCTATAATTGGATTACAACAGCCGCTTGCTCCCACCGGTAAGATTAGGCAAGTAGGACTCCTGCCGATCTCTGAGCGTTAGCAGTAATTTTATTTGCCTTGCCTCTCTCTTTCCTAACAACATGCCTCTCTCCCTGCCAGCTGTCTGCTGAAAAGGCACAGGCTTGTTCCTTGGCCCTAACAATGCAATTACAGCCCTGCAGATCGCACTGTTTGTGCATTAACTACAGAGCCAAAACGAGGCGAATTGATCGTTTGACTTTTGGAGTGGTCACATGATCCCTGTGTGCGGGTGATCCGGCATGCATCAGCGGGCAATGCTGCAGTACATGCCTGATGAGGAACTTGCTTCTCATTATTACTCCTCCTAGGGACAAAGACACAAGAGCCTTTCTGAGCTGATCCAGACCAATGTAAACTTGCTCTCAACTTAGCCAAAGAGCGAGTAAGGATAGAACACAGTTTCCCTTCCAAAATTCTTCACTCAGATTTCTAGGTCTGGGTGATGTTCCTGCAGCACACTAGGCTGTTAACCAAAAAGGTCACTCAAATGTTGCAGCTTGATGACCTTACGCCAGGAAGTGGATTTTCGCCAGCATTTCATGAAATATGCCATTGTTCTCCCCACTTTACAGATGGGAAAACTAAGGAAACTAACAACGTCTCCACCCCCATCACTCAGCCCAGACACTGAGGTCCAGCGCCAAGGGCCTTCTGGTACTTCCCTCATTGTGAGTAGTGAGGTTACAGGGAACCAGGCAGAGGGCCTTCTCGGTTGTGGCGCCCACCCTGTGAAACGCCCCCCCCACCAGATGTCAAGGAAATAAAGAACCACCTTACTTTTAAAAGACATCTGAAGGCAGCCCTGTTTAGGGAAGTTTTTAATGTTTAATGCTGTATTGAGTTTTTAATATTCGGTTGGAAGCTGTCCAGAGTGGCTGGGGAAACCCAGCCAGATGGGCGGGGTATAAATAATATATTATTATTATTATTATTATTATTATTATTATTATTATTATTATATAACTTGTCCACTGTTAGTCCATGAATTCCACTGCTGAGCTGTGGTTTAAATCTACATCTGCAAGGTCAATAGGTGGTGTTCGGTTCAGAAGACCACAAATGGTACATTACCAATGAAACATGCATAAATATCACCCTTTTTAATTATGCTTGCTTCAAGGCATGTCGTTAAATAGACACATGATCGTTGCACATGAGGATGTGTATAGTTTCTCCCTATGATCACCAAGGAAAATCTTGACTGTGTTAAGTGACTCACAGATAACTGCATATTTTCCTAAGGGATAAAAAAGTGGGTTGAAGGAAGACTGAACCATTATATTTTTTTTATTTCTACCTCCAGCTTTATAAGGTTGAAAGCTTTAGCATGCCACTCTTTTGCTACTCATTTGTTAATTCAGTAGAACCATTAATGGCAAAAGTGGCTAGGTATCCCTAGCATTTAAGAGGTCCTTGGTTGAAAACAGGCTGGGGGAGGGTGTAATGGTTTGTGAAAATTGCTGGAGTGGGGGTTGGGGGTGGAGAGAACTATTTCTACCCTTATTTATTTCATGATGAACCCAACATGTAAAGTAGCTTCCAAGACAGGAGGAGGCTAAAATAAAGGCAACTGATATACAATGTGTGCATACTGGAGAGAGAAAAATGCCTGTTTACATGTAGTTTAGCACTCAAAAGAAACTCTGAACAGCTGAAATACCTTATAAATAGCTCAGACCCAGAGGAAGTGCAAACGTCTGCATTGTGAATTGTAGATCTTAATTACAGACAATGGCTGGTACAGCAAGTACTACAGGAAAAAAAACCCAGTGAAACAGTTGCAGTGTTCATGGCTGGCAATAACTCTTCAGGAAAATATTTACTATCAATCAGTTATGAGAAAAGGGACTCCGTGCTCATAAAACAGCACGTTGCTTCTCATACCAGCACCATTTTGATTCAGCATAATCTGAATTTAAACGGCTTGTTTCCTGCGGATATAATTTTGGAAATAAATAAAACAAATCTTCTATCAAAATCTGGAGAATGTGGGAAGGGGAAAGGGAGGGGAGACATGCACATTCTTTCTTCAATCCCTTTGCAAATAACTCTGACTAGGGGTGGGGGAAGGGGGAGACTGTGAAAATGTAAAATATTCCAGATTAAGGCAAAATAGCCTCATACTTAGATTATGACCAACAAGCCACTGTAAAGAAACTGAAAAGCCTAACCCTTTGGATGATTTTAATTATGTTTCAAGGAGGCAGAATACTTGTGGGTATTAAGTAAACTTCATCTCAGTTTTACATTACAGTGGTGCCTTGCTAGACGAAATTAATTCGTTCCATGGGTCTTTTCTTATAGTGAAAAATTCGTCTAGCGAATCCCATAGGAATGCATTGATTTTTTTAAATTGTTTTTTTGCCCATAGGAACGCATTAATTGAATTTCAATGCATTCCTATGGGAAACCGCGATTCGCTAGACAAATTTTTCGTAAAACGCATTCGTCTAGCGAGGCAACCTCCGCTCGAAAAATCCTTTCATTAAGCGGAAATTTCGTTACGCAGGGCATTCGTTAAGCGAGGCACCACTGATAACACTTTTTATTTCCATTTAAGAAATGTGTACTCTCTCCAAAAGATAGGTTTGTTTGTTTGTCTGTCACACACACACACACACACACACACACACACAGAGAGAGAGAGAGAGAGAGAGATTGGATTCTAATTCCACAAGTAAAAAAAACACACAATTTTGAGCCAAGTACAGCATCACGATGGAAATGCTTCAATTCCTGGAAGGCAGTATTAGGTTTGTTCAACCATAATTATAAAGGAAACATGAACCTGGGCACAATATAGACCATAGCAGAGTCCAACAGAAAGAAAAGCAGAAAAAATCCCAGTACTGAACACAGAAATGTCACAATAGATAAATGGTACTTCACTTAAGAAAAAGGTTGGCAAGACACCTCCAGGGAGATCCCAACAAGACTGGTCAAGACCTTATGTGCACATCGAAGGGCCTGAACATTTTCAGGGTCTGAAAAACTCAGGAGCACTAAGAGTTTCTCAAGCTAGTGTTTTCGATTTCAGGTCCACCTTCTAGTATAGTCTACCTTCTGCCCACCCACCCCCACCAGCCAACTACCTACTCAGAGCAGGGCGTGTGGAGTCATGTGCACAAAGCCTGCTGCGCATGTTCCAAAGATCTGTGAAGTAGGACACTAATTCAACACATGCATCAGAATGAATGACAGAACAAGAGATATCCAACTCCTCTGAAGCAAAGCAACTCCTTCCAATTCATATTGGGATGATGGAGCAAGTGGGAAAGCAGTGACTTCCTTAGAGTCAATGCTAGAGAGCATTCAACTCAGCCATGTCTTGGATGATGAGGGGAAGGAAAAGGTCTGTCTGAGAACCCCATCCCCTTTCTGGAACTTTTCATATCTGTCCAGGTGTTCTCCATGTCCAAAGTGGGACATTTCACTAACAGGCATTTTTAGCTGTGTACCATTCTACCAGATAGCTAAGTGATCACAATTGCCAATATGTAGCTTGAAGAGCCAAGCTTACTAAATAACAGAACAGCTGTCTGCCTGGCTAGCTTTCACTGTGCCTCTTCAAAGCAGCACCTTGCCTGTCCTTGAGCTCCAGTAAAAAGTTGTGAGGATGCCTTATCAAAGAAAGCTTGGCACAACAGCCAGTCCATACCGTTCTAAGGTGCTGAATTAGTAAGACAGAGAAGTATGCTGAAACGAAATGAAAGGATCCTTTAAAGGAGACAGAGGAGTCTACAACCTGAAATTCATATCTCCTATAATCCTAGGAAACCAGAAACTGGCTCTAATGCCTGGTCTACCTTGTGTCTGATGGTAGCTATAATTTTAATACTGCCAACATGCTGAAAGGCTTCTGCAGTTGACAGATGCATGCTGATGGTTAGATACCAGCTTAAACTCCATCTGAGATTTTATATCCCTTTTAAAAGATTTGGCAGACTGGGTTTGCAGATCATTACCAGCTATATAGCTACTTCATTCTACTTTAAATCTTCTTAGAATCTTCCTATGTCAACAAGTGTCAGGCATTAACTATGGCTGCCTTCAGACAGCACTTTATTCCCTTTTCCTTACCTGATAATTTTAGTGTTTTAGGTGATCTTTCACATGTCACTTCAGGAAATCTAGCAGAAGTTTAGCACTCATTTGCACGCAAAATGCTTCCAGAAAAAAATCTGCTTGTAACCCCATTAACCTGGATAATCACAGGAGTTTTGTGCTGAAATTTCCCTGTGGTTTTCACTGCTGCTTATGTGATGAAATTTAGGGCAGTATTCTGGAACTCAGTTCTTTCCTGCCAGCTTCCTGGGTGAATCACAGGGGAACAGAAGAGTGCATGCACATAAAAAGTGGTGGCATGTTTGATTATGTCCACTGTTGTGTCACACCATGTTCACTGGTGAATGGAATTTAGTGTAACATGGCAGTATATGGAAAGCCACAGTTCCATAACACAACAGGTAATGCAGTATAAGAGTAACATTAGAAACAAGGACGTAAGTGCTAACATTGTAACCATAAAAAGTAATGCAACAATCCCCACATCTAAATGTACCCTAAAGGTAAAGGGACCCTTGACCATTAGATCCAGTCGCAGACGACTCTGGGGTTGCGGTGCTCATCTTGCTTTACTGGCCGAGGGAGCCAGCATACAGCTTCTGACTCATGTGGCCAGCATGACTAAGTCGCTTCTGTTTATAAAAATGCATTATTTGGGGCCAGTTTTGAATATCCATTTTGGGGAAAAGCAGAGTGAGGTTGGGGGCTATAAAAGGGAACACATTCCTCTGTACAAAGGGAGGCCCACAAGAACTTTAAGTTTCAATTTACACCCACTGAATTTCACCTATAAAGCAAACTAGTGAGATATTCACAGATGCTACAACATTAGAATCTCTGCAAAGTGGTTTGTTTAGTTTTCAAGATATTTGACAATACATATCCCATGTCAACTCCACTTTCAAAAGGTTTTGAACTAGTAATGCAGTTCTCGTCTATACACACCATCATGAGAAATATCTACTTCCTATGGAAGTTCAGTGCTTCCCCACACATTTTAAGAAGAACACCACTCCCAGCAACTTGCAAAATATGCAAAATATGTGCCCAAGAATAAACACTCTGGTGCAGCAGTGCTTGGAAGGACCATATCTTTTATCAGAGATGAGGATTCATTACCTAATTTTTGTCTCTGGCTTTCTTCTCATAGATGTTTGTCAAGATCCCAGGGGAAATTAACAGAGTTCTAATTTTTGTGGGCAACCATTTTGAGGGCACACCTTTAATTAAAGGTGCTACAAACTACTTTTAGTAAGTGCAGCTCCCTCGTGATTTCCTGCCAGCCACACACAACTTCTGGTCAAACGAATGAGTTCTGCGTAGAAGAAAAGTTTACTGCTAGAGGAAGCACATGCAGGGAAAACTCTGCCAAGCTATTTTATAATCTCATGGTGAGAATTTGAAACCAAGAACCTGAAGGGGGTTTCCAAGAAGGCAGCTATATGCTTGCAGATAAAGGGGGGAGGGAGAAACACCCATCTGTAGAAAAATAAGTGTGCTGCTTGGGCTTGCCAATCGGAAGGTCGGCGGTTTGAATCCCCGTGACGGGGTGAGCTCCCATTCCTCAGTCCAGCTCCTGCCAACCTAGCAGTTCGAAAGCACGTTGACGTGCAAGTAGATAAGTAGGTACTGCTCTGGCAGGAAGGTAAATGGCGTTTCCGTGCGCTGCTCTGGTTTCGCCAGAAGCAGCTTAGTCATGCTGGGCACGTGACCCAGAAAAACTGTCTGCGGAAGCAGACGAATGCCAGCTCCCTTGGCCTGTAAAGCGAGATGAGAGCCACAACCCCAGTAGTTCGCGACTGGACTTAATTGTCAGGGGACCCTTTACCTTTTAAGACAGAAGTAAGAATCAGGGCATCACTTTGGATACAACACTACACAAAACGCTTCTCAACTAAGAAGATGCATTTTGCATTACAGAGCTGATGTCCCCCATCTGCCATAGAAGGACTGGACATTGCTGTATTTTTCAAAGTATTAGGGGAAAAACAACCACAAGGCCTCCATCCCCCCAAAAAAATTATGAGCCTGAACTCTGACTCTGTATCATCACATTTTAATTGTTCCACTGGACTCATACAGCACATGGAACAGGGACTGCAGAGACTTGGGCTCAACCAACATTTCCCGAGTCTTTCTGCAAAAGACCCACCATGCCACAAAATCACCTACCCTAGCTGCACCCTAAGCAATGCCCTTTGCACTCACTTGCCTGATATGTATGTCATAGCTTGCACACTCTCTCCTCATTCTACTGAGAACACAAGGACGGCACTGGAAATTTCTGTTACTGTTTTATGTTAACCACAGTTTTTGAATCACCTGAACCCTAAACCATGGTTAATCTTAAACTGATGGTCCGCAGAAATAAGCCAGCTTCACAAACTACTGGTTGTGCATTCGGTATTGTGAGTCCAATTCTGAGGAGCTCCCTCCAAGCTGAAATAGGGCAGCCCGCTCCCTGATGCTTGGTAAACATTTTATGCTTGGTAAAGACTTTCAGCAGGCTCCCCTCCCCCGAATCTTATGGTTTATTTTAACTATTTTTATGATGTATCCCTCCATAACACTTATTGTACACAATACAACTGCAGTATTAAACTATGTATAAGTTATTAGAATTAGATTAAAAATAATAATAAATAAGCCATAGTTAAAATTGACCACAGCTTCACAGAGGTTAGGCAACAAGGCAAGCTGTGGTTAATCTAAAACAGAAGCAAAAACCTTCTAAACTCTTCCTTGTAGTTGCCCCCGAGGAGAAGAGGGAGAAAGCAAGCATAAGGCCCGCTGAGGTTTGCTATCACAATACTAAACTATGGCCTAGTCTTTTGTCTGACCAGCTCGCTGAAGCTCCTACAACACTGAGCTGCAAACTATGCAAAAGCATACAGAGACGGGCACAGTTGTACAGAGGGTGTGACTCCATACATACCGCTTGGTCCTCCAGCGTAACATTATGCACACTATTGAATGCCAAAATTCAAACGGAGGTATCTATCTGGCCTTAGGGAGAATTTCATTCTGTCTGGGGTTAAGCAAGCTTCCCACAGAGTTATGCACCCTGAGAGATTGCTCAGACTGCTCACACATTGGCACCATACATAAATGGATGTTGGATTCTGTAGAATGACACACTTGAGGAGAAACATTGTATGCGACAGGCAGTTTTACAGAAAAGGTGGAGAAAATTTGCGTGGCATTATTGTCTGCCAAAGGGATTATTTTTTATATTCAAGTGAAGTTAAAGAAAGGTTTCTTGGACATAGCATGTATCTAGAGCAAGAATACATATTCTGGGGGAAAGGCATTACAGGAAGAAATGCCAAGGAATGAGGAGAAGAGGGTAATCATTTCTCTACCAGCCATTTTGTTGGGGGTGGGAAGAGGGGGGGGGAGAGATGCTGCAAAAGCGCCAGCTGGTTTTGCTAACAGATGGCTGCATGCACTGATCTGTCCTGCAGGGCTATCCTGAACTTCCTTCCAATGGAAACATGAAGCTTAAGCAAGGCTAAACATGCCCTTTTTATATACACTGCATCGTGGCTGGAATGTTTTCCAGTCATTCACAATCCCTCAGACACGGTTCTTATTTTATGGGAGTTATATTTAGTTGCAGGGGAAGCCAAAGACAGGATGCACATTTCCCTGAGAATGTCTCTTTTGATGTGGCAATGCAAAAGGGAACATACCCGACCCACCATCCCTTGGAAAGTGCTTTGTTTTAAAATCAGAAGCGTCTTCAACACTGCTCTTCTAACCCGCTGACAATGTCTCCATACTGCAGTAAGTATGTGAATCAAATTCCCCACCTCGGCTCCAGTTGTGTGACTTGAGACAGTGACCAGCAGGGGGGGTATGAGAATATCATATGCTCCCCTTCTAAAATTGCAGGGGCTTAAATTCAAACTTTCCTTAGGGAAAGGAGGCAGGGTTGCAGCCCTACAATCTCAACTGCCTCTCTCTGCTGGAAGCAAACATGGACAACTTGTTTGGACAAAGACAGCATAAAAATAAACAAACCACCAGTTGGATTTGCAACAGTTGAGTTTTGCATTTCTCATATGAACATGGCTATTGTCAAGCTACACCTAGTGGAAATTTGGAACATATTTTCCTTAGAAGGGCCCAATAAATCATGATACAGTATTTTTAAAAAACCAACAACCACTGGGATTTTCATTTCTAATATTTCACCATATTATCAACTTAATTTCAAAAACTAATGATTATTGTTATAATTATTACATTTATTTATATCCCACCTTTTTCCCTTACAGGGAGAGAACTAATGAGGCAGGGATTCTTAGGATTAAAACAAAAAAATGTGCATTACTGATAAAGGACTACATAAGTTCCCATAAGACCCTATGGACTCAATTAGGTTTACATGGATACATTCAGAAAGCACAGTATTAAATTGCCTCTCCAATGAAGACAGAATTTGCAGCTTATTGGCCTGGTACAAGAATGACAGTAGCAGCTTTACTTACTTTGGCCACACAGTTTTCAGTCTTCATAGCAGTGCTCCCTAAGCAAACTGCTTCCTGGTTGATGCAGAGCCTGGCACAGCTATTATAGGTCTGTGAAGAGGAAATGAAATAATGGTTTTTATAATGGAACTGTATTTATTCTAAAGGTAAGGTGTTTCATGTATTTAGCGCAGTTGATTACATTCCCGGGCTTCTACTTTTAAAGCAGACCATATGCATTATATAGTCATATATCATATCATATCTTATCATATCTGATGGTCAAGTCTGCCTTACAGGGGTTTGTACTGCTTAAATCAAGAGCCTTACATTTCAAGGACCATGAAAAAATAATGCACCTCCAAGTTCTTAAATTAAGAAATCTAAGGGTGGGGTGGGGGAATGTTCCCACTCCAAACTCTTCTACAGCAGTGGTTTAAAGCAGAGACCCAAACTCCCCACCACCACCTGCAAAAGCTCATCTTGTCAATTGTTAAAAATGTGGGGTAGTGGTAACACTCTGTTCTCCACATTTCCCTGGGGAAGAGAAGCTATTGTACTTAATTTCTACAAAGGTGTACATTCCAAAAGTATTTCAATGTGGTTTACAGAAAACTAAAACACACAATGGAGCACAAATTTACATAAAAACCAAAAAAGTAGTAGACCCTTTTTGCCTTCAACCCCCCAAACCCCAGCAGCAACAAGAAGCAAAAGTGCTTTTAATATTCCTGTGAAGGAGCAAACATTCAACGCATGAGGAAGGGTGCTCCATAGTGGATTTGGCTCCTTCCTATTTCACTCTGGACAAAAAGAAGCACTGCCACGTAAACTTTTCTCCTTCTGGGCTCAATGATTCTTGAGGAAGCTTAAACAACTGCTTATTTATTTACTTACTGCATTTGTATGGCTGCCCAATAACATATGTTGTCCACAGAAATTTAAAAAATAAAATAAAATATTAAGAATAAAATGTAAAATAATAAAAGTAGCATAAAAACATGCTTTCTCGAAGAGAAACAATAAAGCATGGATCCTAAGGCTGAGATGGCCAGATTGAACAACTTGTGTTTCTTTTTAATGGCCCGGATGCATAAAAAGGCTTCACATGTTGCCAAAAAGGCTGCAAGGCTGACACCAAGCAAGTCTCTTTATAAAGCATGTTTTATAATTGGGCGCCACCACTGAGAAGACCCTCTACCTAGTAACTGTCTGCCTCATTTCATTTGGTGACAGCATGAAGCACATGGCCTCTGGGAAGGATCAGGTAGGTAGGTGTATATATATATACAGAACAAGGAGATCTTCCAAGTAACCTGACCCCAAGCTGTTTGTGGTTTTATAAAATTTAACGGTAGCATCTCTATGAGAGTATGTCGTGAGGATAATATTGCATTTTCAGCCACAGTCACAGAGGAATAGACACGTAATTTGTTCTTGAAATTTGCCCACATATGTTGAAGCAGGCAATATCTTGTGCATCCCCTTCTGTGTGAAAGATTAGGAGGAATGCCTCTACTAAGACACAAGCCACAGTGTTTAAAAAGGCATAAAAACATTTTCATTAAATCTGCTGCCCAATTAATCAGGGGCAGCTTTTAAATTGATTAGAAGGGTTCAATTTTTAATCACCCAAACACTGCCACCCCTATCATTACCTCATGTTGAATTCCTTTGTGAGATTCACAAAGGATTGTTACACTATTGATCATTCTACAGAAGTCCAAACTCGGTGTTTTGGCTATAAAAGGATTTCTGATTCAATTCTAGTTCAGAAACCCGAACTGTCCAAGCATCTCCTCCCCAATCACCAAGAGAGGCCATTTCTAGGCCACAGGAAGCACTGTTTGAAATGGCAGCCAGATACTGAGCCAGAGGCAGATAGCTTTGCGTTGGAGTGCTTTAATACGGTTTTATACTGCATATAAAGAATGCAAGCATAAACCAGTTTGTTGAAAACTACCCTTTTGGTGAAAGCTGGCTATAATTCTGAACAAGTTTTCAATTTTCACACTGCTGCTAGGGTAAAACATTTTAAAGAGTTTAATTTTTACAGTGGCTTCAATGACACAGGATTATCCAACAAAGTAATGGCTAATCAATAGAGGGTTTAGTTGTCAGGTGAAACATATAACACACTAAAAGGGATTGATTGCTAGGCTCCTCCTTATTTACTGGAAGGTATATATTTAAAATGACACAAACTTGTTACCAAGCCACATTCCTTTAACCTTGCAAAAGCTGTTTGAGATGAGTGTTAAGCAGCCTATAGCAACACACTAATGGGAAAAAAATATCTACCGACGTATGACCGCTTCAAATCATGTCAGGAGCAGAAATGCAATGAGAGGAGCTTGGAGATGCAAAGCAGCGTCTATCGCCAGACAAAGGTCCAAATTACCACCTGCAGATGCAGCTATGGAGGTGGAGAGACTCTCTAGAGCAGGCATCCCCAAACTGCGGCCCTCTAGATGTTTTGGCCTACAACTCCCATGATCCCTAGCTAACAGGACCAGTGGTCGAGGAAGATGGGAAATGTAGTCCAAAACATCTGGAGGGCCGAAGTTTGGGGATGCCTGGTCTACAGTACCACTTAAAAATTACATGAAGTATAAAACATTGTATTTTCATTATCTGCAGGGGAAATCAGAATATTTTGAGGTGGACTGAGGTGGTAAGGAGGGAGTATAAAATACAGAAACAATGAACAAAGTATGAAATGGATCTTTCTTCTTTTCAATAAACACTGTAATGCTTGGCCAACCTTCTCTCTGCAGCCAGAAGGACTAAAAATTTACCTCCATAGTAAAGGGACCCCTGACCATTAGGTGCGGTCGTGACCGACTTTGGGGTTGCACGCTCATCTCGCATTATTGGCCGAGGGAGCCGGCGTACAGCTTCCAGGTCATGTGGCCAGCATGACAAAGCCGCTTCTGGCAAACCAGAGCAGCACATGGAAACACCGTTTACCTTCCCGCTATAGCGGTTCCTATTTATCTACTTGCATTTTTATGTGCTTTCGAACTGCTAGGTTGGCAGGAGCTGGGACCAAGCAACGGGAGCTCACCCCGTCACAGGGATTTGAACCGCCAACCTTCTGATCAGCAAGCCCTAGGCTCAGTGGTTTAGCCCACAGCGCCACCTGGGTCCCTACCATAGTAGGGACCATAACAACTCTGTATCTTTTTGACTGACAAACATCTTAAGGTCTCACATTTTTAGGTTATGCCCAAAGGTAGAAAGGATGAACATGACAAACATACACATCGTATCACAACATTCAGAGGACAGGAATTGGTGCAGCTCTCTGCTGAATGTGTTTACCAAGCCCAGCATCGCTTCCTATGCAATGAATAAAATGGTCCACAGGTCCTTCCAATGTCAGGAACAAGTGGGACTACTCTTAATCCTTTGAACCCCTGAAGGCTTCCAAGTTTTTCATCTATACCAATGGACGGCTTTTGCAATTGCATGGTCTAAATAAAAAGTTATTTCACAATTCATCCAAAAGATCCCATCTTTCAGCACACCAGCAGTTTAATAGGATAATCTAAATGTTCAATAAGATTTCTTTCCCACCCCTGTAGTCAATAATTACATGATTTATCAGAGAAAGAGAATATTGTAGTAAAAACACAACAACGAAATCCAAGAGCACAATCATCTTCCCCCAAGTCATTTCCAGAGACAAGATTATTAAACTCTTTTTTTCATTGTTCAAACAAGGGCTTTTGCAGCAAAGCGCCAATTGCCAAATGGTAAGAAAATAGTTATTAGACTCTGAAGAATTCAGTGGAAGTGGGAAGTTATACGAACAAATCACTCTTGCAGATTCAGAAAGATCGCTTTCATCTCACTTACAGGGCCTTATGAGACCTCCATTAATTACCCTTAAGGTCTTTCATACAGAGTATTTTTTTTTAAAAAAAGGCAATTTATTTATTTATTTCCAATGAGGTGCTTCTTCCAAAAGTATTAAATAATGCCTGCAAATTTAAAAGCGTTTTTATAAACAGGTAATTAAAAAAAGGAAGATGAGAATTAAGTCAAGCTGCAGAGCATTACCCAGATTATCGTTTCTATATTTAAAGTAAAATGTCTAGTCTCTGTTGCTCGGAATGCTTGTGGGAAGGGGAAAAGATCTCTGCAGGAAGTCAGCAAGAAAAAATATAGACTAGCCAAGCCAAAACCAAGAACATTTACAGAAACCAGAAACGTCCCCAAAGCTCAGTTTGTCATATTGCAATTACACCTTGCCTACTGTGGAGCCAGAGTCCCTAATTTTGCCACTAGAGGGAAGAATTGTCTCAACACATGGTGACGGTAAATGGGGGAATGGGTTTTCCTGAGCAATTTCCATAACAATGCTCCCTTGGCTGTATGTACCTTCTAATTACTCAGTACAATTAAAATAACTAACCTAAAAACAAATGGGGGGGAAGGAAATGCTCAGCTCGTTTCCAACATTTGTGTCCTCTTTTATCAATCAAAACAAGGAAAAGGACAATGCTACTTTGTGTCCCATTCCCGAGCCACTGAAACTTATTCAGTAAAACAATATTGACAAAAGCAAGGAGTACTGAATTGCTTGTAAAACAAAAACTGAAACAGGAAAAAAAAATCCAAACAAAAGAGAAATGTCATGGTATTTAGCCATCTGGTAGCAGCTTGAAAACAAATTGTCCTCCAAAGAGCAGAAATACAGTATGCTTTCTCTCAGTTCACTGGCTTATGAATATAGCTCCCCCTCCTGCCTTCTCCCCTAAAGTAGATAAGCTAATGCTGGATGTGAGGGGCTTCCGCAAACTTTTTACACTTATACCTCATTATTCAAAGGTCGCCCTAGCCAACTGGGCTAACTGCATCTTTCCCCCCCAAATGGCTACTGCATATGCAGCACCTCCTTAAAATGCTCTAGATTTTCTGCCTGCCAATGAAAAGCTTGCCCTGAGGTTGCTGATCTTCCGAGGCTTAAATCCTTCATTTTATAAGGCTAGTCATTAAAAGGGAAGATGGCAGGCTAGTCAGTCATTTTTCTTCCCCATTGACAATTGGTGACATTTCTCCAGCAGCGCACAAGGTGTTGAAAACCTGGCAGCTGTTACCTCCTGGGAAGGAGCTCCTTTTTTATCCTCCTCTTGACAGCTTAACTCAATGGGTCAGCACCTTTAAAGACTGCAAAGTATCAGTGAAGTAGATGGCCAGAGTTGAATTACTGCACCCTTCCTAATCAATGTAAACCCTCACTGCAGGTGAAACTCTTCATCTATAGAGGTGCATGGGGGAGGAAAATGTAATGCCCTGAGCCAGATGGGTTTCATCTTGTGGTTTTTTTGTGGTGGTTTTTTTTAAAAGAAAGGAACAAGCTAACAAGGGGACAGCTACTTTGTTAGCTTCTTGGCCTCTCTCATGGCTCCGAGGCCCCAGGGTTCCAGCCACACAAGAGAAAAGAATTCAGCATACACGTAAACACTTAAAGAAATATAACTAGGGAGATGGCAACATGCTGTTTTCAAAGACTTGAGAGTCCTGCTCAGAGCTTTATTTATCACTACCCACGTTCATTGGCCTGTAAGTGGACACGGAAACAAAAGGTCAGGACAATAGACAACGCAAGCAATTTACTCCATTACGGGGAATGCAGAAATGCCACACATCTGACAGACCCGATTAGCATTGAAGCAGGGAGAGGGGGCACTGAGTTTTTAGGCTGCAAGACAACGTTTCTGCTGAACAGTCAAGGATTTTAGCACAAGTGATATTTGGGATAATAACTGGCCTCAAGTACAAATGAAATAAAACTCTGGAGGATTTTAATAGTGGATAGGAAAACACAAAAGCAAATTACAAGCACATTTGAAGTAACTATTTCCCCTTCATACTGGGTCAGTTTTTCCTAACAAGCGTTCAAGATTGATACAAATTACATATTAGACACCAACTCTTTTCCTCACACAAACATCTACAGCCTACTCTACAGTAACTAGGAAGCAATGTTGCCTCTCTTTTGCTCTGGCTTTCCCATACTTTTAAGCATCCTGCAGCACAAAATGTCAGAGGCTTTGTATGTCCTCCACAACCTCTAAATGTTGCAGCTCTGTGTCAAATTGCTGAAGGAAGAGTTCGTGAAAGTGCTGGGTGGCTGGGACAGGGTGGGGTGGGGTGTTGTGGAGAAGGGTCTTGGGTGCCTCACTTTCCTTCCATCGGGAAGCTCTTAGGAGAGATGATCCCGATGAAAAGTGCAGTGCACATCATTGCAATCCCGCTGCCGTCAGCACATCCCCTTTTGACACGATTTCCTCTCCACAGAGATCCACCCCCAACTCACCCCATAGAGCAAGTCTTGACAGCAAAAAGGCACTTCATTATTACCCCATTTGAGCACAGGAGAGAGAAGCGTTCTTTAAACAACCTGCATTGTGCCAATATTTTTTAAGACAGTAGGGTAATCAAGTTCAGGGCAGCCCTGGACAGCTGCCCTGTGACCTATGCCTGCTGACCCTTGCTATTCATCACTTTCCTTTGGAGGATGAGGGCAAGCTCCTGGGGAGTGACCACTACAATAGACAGATACAAGCCAACAATAATATGGTTCCTACAAAAAAGAACGGGGAAAACCCAGATGGCACTGCAATAAATTTACAGATCTTCATTCATGGCTCTGTTTAACACAACCAAAAGCCAAAAGGCTCAAAGGTCCCTGGGGAGCTTCCCCCTCATTGGTTTCTAAAAGCGATCTCTCTCTCTCTCTCAGCTACTAAGCCCCAACTCTTCAGAAATGGAGACGAAGCACTTAAAATAACAAATGCCCGACCTAATCAATCTACCATTCGAATCCAACACTAAATGATGGCTACTGAAAACTAATTACAGTTTTTGGCAAGAATGTTGAATTTAAAATGGAAACATACAGGTTAAAAAGGCACTGAAGCATTTGAGGGTCTGTTTTAAAAAAAATGCACACATGCACAAAACAGGACTCAAACCAGGAGACTGATTCAATAATTCACACATTTATTTTTAAAATGAATCAGATTAGTCCCATGTGTGACCTGCCGGTCCATCTGTATTCACTGGACTTAATGGGCACTCTTTTCACACTAGCTTCAGTTTGAAGTATGAGAGAGATAAATTTAGTTTAATTTTCAACAGATCAAGCTATCCATTTTCCAAATGGACCATCTGGATCAGCCTATTAAAATTAATTTATAACTTAGCAGTGAGAAAATTCGTTTGTTAGCTTAAACATAGTTGCCAAAAACTTTGTCCCCTTGTCGTGGTTTTCCAAGGCTGCAAACACACATCCACCCAACTTCCCCCACCCACTGCCCCCAGCATTCAATTTCCCCCCAAGTCTTTATTCACAAAAAACTGTACATGCTAATAAGACCTAATTATATTTACTTCTCTAAATGGTACATGGCTTTAAATTAGGTTATGTTAGGTTATATTAGGAAGAGGAGTGTGGGAGGAGAGCACCGCCCCCGGCAGCGCAATCCCAGTGGGGTGCCATCGTGGCTGCCCCCCTGCCCATGCTGGGCCCCTGCCCCCGCAGGCGGCACACCACGCCCCCAGGATGCACACCACGCCCCTGTGGGCGGTGCACTACGCCCCCAGGCTGTGTGGCAGCCCTGCCCTTGCCTGCTCCCCCCCCCCCAGTGCCAGAGCATGAAGCTCCACCACTGCTTCTATGCAAGAGTAATGGGAAGTGGTCAAAGGTACACACTAAACCTTTGAAGTACATGACTTCCCCTAAAGATTCCTGGAAACTTTAGCTGTAGCTCTGTAGGAGGTCAGCAACACTTCCCAAGATTATCTGAGAGAAGTCTTACACTTTAAATGCACGGAGCCAAAATAAAGGCCACCATAGGTTACATCTCCATGTGGAAATGTGTTTTTATTCTGCAATGCATAATAAGCAGTGCTGTATACCTGCCATGTGTACACAGATCAAGCAGATGACGCTTCCAAAAGTTCTCTGCCCCATGTGTCCTTTCATGAGTGAGAATGATTGTTGTCAATTTTAGGGTCTGTTTACTAAATAAAAGGACAACACGGAGTTTAAGGAGTGGCTGGATGGCCATCTGTTTAGTTGAGATTCCAGCACTGCGGGGGTTGGACTAGATGGCCCTTAGGGTCCCTTCCAACTCTACAATTCTATGATAACAGCCTCAAAAGTAGGCTTTAAAATGTTGCTTTTTAAAAAATCAGAAATTAAAAACCACCATCATTCTTTCTTCTAGCTTGATTCCCCCCCCCCAACAAATGTGCCCTCTCCTGAGCAAAGGAGAACATAATATACATTTGTTTGCATTCAAAGAAGAAAATAGAAGTGTTTCTCAGAAAAGAAACACATTGCTTTCTCAATTCCTTCTAGGTCCCTATGGGACCATCCAGACAGGGGATCAATTTACCAACGGGATATTGAGATATCACAAATGGATCAATGGCAACAGCTTTATCCTTTATGCAATATTACATACACAAAAACCCCTAACATTGGATCTTTTCCAGAAACGGAAAATCTAGATTAAAGGGAGGGTGGGATAATAATATTGGTTGAAATGTTGGTGCCAGCAGTGTTGTGTGGATCCTGCAAAAAAAGAAGAAATAAGAAAATGCATATCTGAGGAGCATTGATTTCACAAATACATGGCTGGAAGCATAACTGATCTTAACTGATCTCAAAGATATATATAGCATGCAGGCCAATTTGGACCAACTTTGCTTTTCCAATGAGTTCAGCCAAGTCATACCTCTTCTTTATTTATTGTCCAAGAAAATCTCAGCTGCACCCTGTTGGTGCCAGCTACCAGGCCTCACTAACCAGAATGCTACTGTCTGCAAACTGGTAACAGCAGCTGAAGGTTAAGACTATGGCATAAACCATCAATAACCCTTGTATGTAAGGGAGTAAGCATCTAAATTCCAAGAATCGCTTTTTAAATTAGCAGCCAATTCTGTATTAACTGAAAAGCCTATTAGCTCACCATTCTTCTGTTCTGGTTCAAGTTTAGATTAGGCATGTAACTGAATATTTGTTCCTTTAGTTATGGCCACACACATAAGAATCAAGGCCTATTGGTCTGAAAGCTTGCCTGATAGCAATACAATCTTGCTATTCCCCAAGAGGTCAAGGGTGGTTGCAGAATACATGGATCTCTTGTACAGCGCATAACAAGGAATTCAGTATCCATGCATTACTAGCACAGCAAAGAATCACACCACCTGCTTGACCCACAAGATTGGACTCTAAGGCACATTACTGGAGCAATGTACGATACATAAGAAAGTAAGCTTGCATACTGCTCTAGAACGATGTAAATTAGCTCCAAGGTGCCTTCCAAAGAATGCCTGTTGTAACTTGAAAGCTTATATACTCTTTCAGGAAAGAGGGAGGGAGGGGGAGAGAGAAAATATTCCTTTATGTGTTTTGCATCTTTCCAAGTTGCAAGGGATGTCAAAGGACTCTAGGTCATTCAAGTCAAGGGGCTGGGTGGGTTTTGCACGCCTAAATTCAGTGCATACCTGCCTGAGTGCATTCTTCTCGGGAATGATCTTCCTGGGGGGCTCATCATTGTTACAGTCTTCTCTTTCAGATGAATTCTATGCAGATGAGAGGGGAAAAGGTGGAAATCATTAATTCAGATATTTTCCTTTCAACACTGATCTAAGAAAGCAAAAAATCTGATGTTTTCAGCAACATTACCTATGAGATTTCACTTCCTTAGAATTCTTTTTGTTAAGAGGGGTTAATATTTTTTATTTTGTTTGGCACACAATTGTATAAATTAGAATGAGTGTCCGCCATAGGCATAGCCTGTGACATATCCAGTATCATGGAAAACAGCAAGCCACTATAAACAGACCCTAGACATAATCCTTCATGACACATATCCGTATAATTAAACAAGACTTTCAAAATATTACAAATTCAGATTTTTTGGTATTCCTAGCATGTGTCCAAGCACTTGCATAATGCTGGATCTGAACTCTTCTACATAACTAAAGTGGGATGCCCTGGCTCACAACAATACTAGGGTTTAATACAGGCATTCCTAAACTGCGGCCCTCCAGATGTTTTGGCCTACAACTCCCATGATCCCTAGCTAATAGGGCCAGTGGTTGGGGAAGATGGAATTGTAGTCCAAAACATCTGGAGGGCCAAAGTTTGGGGATGCCTGGTTTAATACAATGGAATTACTTCCACCTCAATGACTTTGATAAAGAACATTAAGAACCTAAGAAGAGCCTGCTGAGCATTCAGCTTTGTTATGTATGAGGGAGGGAGAACAACTTTTCTCTATCTATTTATAAGCTTCATGTCACCTCTTATTTGCCTTCTCTCTAAACTAAGGTAAAGGGGCCCCTGACCATTAGCTCCAGTCGCGGACGACTCTGGGGTTGTGGTGCTCATCTCGCTTTACTGGCCAAGGGAGCTGGCGTACAGCTTCTGGGTCATTTGGCCAGCATGACTAAGCTGCTTCTGGCGAACCAGAGCAGCGCATGGAAACACCGTTTATCTTCCCGCTGGAAGGTACTTGCACTTTGATGTGCTTTCGAACTGCTAGGTTGGTGTGATTCACCCCGAGTTCACCCCATTGCGGGGATTTGAACCACCGACCTTCTGATCGGCAAGCCCTAGGCTCAGTGGTTTAGATCACAACGCCAACTAGAAAGTCCCAAATACCACAGTCATTTGGTTGCCTTTTTTCTGAAACTTTTCCAACTCTACAAGGTCTTATTTCGTGTGAGGAAACTAGCACTGCACACAGTATTCCAAATGTGGCTGCACCATAGATTTGTATAACCACCTTATTTGTTTTCGATTCCCTTCCTAAATATCCTTAGCATGGAATTTGCCTTTTTCACAGCTGCTGCACACTGAGGACAACATCTTCATTGAGATATCCACTAGGACCCCTCATTCCTGGTCAGCCACAGACAGATCCCATGAGCATATATGTGAAATTATGATACCCCCCCCCCGACTTTACACTTTGCATTGAACTGTGTTTTCCATTTCACTGACCATTCACTCAGTTTGGAGATGTCCTTTTGGAGCTCTTCACGTTTTCTTTTTGTTTTAACAACCACGAGCAATTTAGTATCATCAGCAAATTTGACCACCTCTCTGCTCACTCTAGATAATTTATGATCAAGTTATAAACAGGTCCTAATACTGATCCTTAATGTTTCCATTAAGACCAAAAAGCTTGGACAAATAAAAAATGTCCTGAAACTGTTCTTAACCTGAAGCACCTCTTTAGCTAATGGGGCTTCGTGCTGCTGCCGCACCGCCGGAACAAGATTTCTGTTCTCATCCTGAAGCAAAGTTCTTAACCTGAGGTACTATTTCTGGGTTAGCGGAGTTTGTAACCTGAAGCGTTTGTAACCCGAGGTATGGTACCAAAGTATTTTTATGGGATTTAGAAATGTACTATGCAAACAGCTCCTGAAAGCAGTGACTTTGTGGAAAGACCCAAATTAGTCCTGTGTGTTGCAACCTCAATACTAAGAGGAACACAGAGGAACTCCAAAATACCTGCCACTGTTACAATAGAGTTTAGTAAGCTGATATATTTGTTATGTACTGATGCTGTTCAAGAAGCTCTTTTACAGTTGAAGACTTTGGTATAAATAAAGAACATTATAGAGGATATAAAAACAGACAGGATTTCTACCAAACAGGTATTTTGGCTAATCCAAATGGTAAAGACTGAGTTTCCATGAATGGAGTCTGGATAGGAAAGGGTAGACAAAGCACCATCCACTGTCTTGGTCAATCTACTTATAGAGTACGGTATGTTTCAAGGAAGGATCTGAAACTGGAAATAGATTGACTAATAATGAACGACGTAGTCCATGAAAAGGTTAAAATATGGGTGGGAAATATGGAATTAATAACACTAGAGAAGAAGAAAAAGTAAAACTAGGACATACATTATACCGTACTTTTAGGGTGAATATTAACAAGTGGCAGCACCGAGTATAATAACATATATTTGAAGCGCATGCTCCCTTTTTTCTCTCTCACTCGCCTTCCTTCTAAGATAAACGCATTACCAAATGCCATGGAATTCAACAGCCTTTATGTTGCCTGTCCCAACATGCTTCAAGTTTACCAATTTCTTCCTTGAAACTAAAAAGCTAATTTGAAACCTTTGTTTTATTCATTATCTTTATAGGTGGCAAGACTAAGAGGTTGGCTGAACAAAGACCAGACAATGACTGCCAAGTGCATATGGTGGCTCACAGCTTGCCGTCGCCCCATTCTACTGCACCAACACAGCAGACTATTAAAGAGGAGCGCTGCTCATGCACTTTTGTCAGCAAGTTAAGTTACGCTTGGCAAAGGATGAAAACTGGAAAAGATCATGCTCCTTAAGAAGCAGCAAAGATGGAACCGATTGCTTGGAAACTGGAAATCTTGTTTCCATGTGGACAACAAGCTTTAGGACACAAAAATTCCTTGCAATCTTTAGATTCCGCTATGCATTTTAAAAGTGAAATAAATAAGTACATCTGCAGGCATCACTCCTCACTGAACTGCTCATCAGGTTTTCATAGCACTTTTTGGGGCCCAGGGTCTGGGCCCTTGGGAGCAAAAATTAGGAATTACTGGTGCCCTCTATTGACCAATAAAGGAATGTTTTGAGTAAAATTCTAAAGCAGTGAATACAGAATACATCAAGGAAATCAAAACTGCAGTAAAATCACATGGGAGGGAGAAAGCAGAAGCCTCTCCACAGCCTACCCCAAAAGATGTGGATGAAAACCCTGACAGTTCTTGATCGTACTAAATTGAATGCTTTCTTTTCACCAGGCCGCTCTCATTTGACAAATATTTTTACAAAAGCAAGATGTGTGGAATCTCTCTCACAAGCAGGCACGAAGCACAAGGCACAATTAATCAGGTCTTTTTTGAGACCAGTTTACCTCATAGTATGTGCTCTGGTAATCTTCCCCCACATCTAGCACTCAGCAAGCCAACATTTCCAGAATGACAGCTCAACCCACATGGTGTTAGTAGAAGGTAATGTTTGTAATTATCCCATGATCACCAAATGCTTATCAGAAAGACAATGGGATTATGTGGGGCAGTGAAGTATGGAGGGGACACACACACACAATCCCACAATAAAAATGCCTCCTATAAGCAAGCATTGGATATGTAACATAACTGTAAGGAAAGTCTGAAAGGAAGTATGAACTTCTCTGGCCTCTCTCGTGAAACAACATTTCCATGGAACTTAATCATGATTCTACATGATTCTACAGAATATAGGACTAAAGACAATAAACCACCAGAAAATTCTGGGAAAGCTGAACATGTGAATGGGGTTTGAAATGCTCATTCTTATCTTAACAGTTAGGCACACTTGAACTATCAGCAGCGAGGTAAAGATCACTTCTCTTTTACAAAGCTAACAGGAGCATGTTTTTGAGACAATCCTATGTTCTAATCTTAGACAGTCAAGAGACCCTTGACAAATCCCGTTTGTGTGAGAAGACTTGTAATTAACAGAATTCACTTGCATGGCAACATAGCTACCCCAACGCCCGGTACTACCCCTAAACCCAATACACAATTTATTAATATCAACGACATAGGAAACTCAGCCACCACCCCTACCTAAAATGTCCTCATAGCTGCACTGAAGCAACTTAACTGTGATATTGCAACTTTCATGCATATAAACCATCCAAACAAATGCTGGAATCAGATGTAATGGATGGATGAAAGCATTCCAAAGGACTATCAGCTGAACAGAACCACCTTTTAAGACAGCCCCTCATCTCACAACAGATATCACAATAACCATGCCAACTTCTTCTTCTTATGAGGGTGAGAGGAGGAAAAGACTGTACTTGCCAGCACTAATTATAAAGCCATACAGATGCAGCACTTTTTCAAATGTCTATCTGTGTGTGAGAGAGGAACCACGTCTATGCAGAGAGCACTTTTTATGCTTTCAAATCCTTAATCCTGTTTGGAGCTGTCAGTGGGGGTTAATGGAAGCTTTGGATAGGAGAATTCCAATCTGGTTGGCAGATGGATAGGTTGGTTATAGCTGCATAACTATGTCTTGCCTGCAGGCACAATTCAGAACACTGTTAAAGCAATATAAAGTCGCTGTCAAGCTGAACCATTTGGATCAGTAGCAAGGAGAAATAATAATAAAAGGAGTTCATTTCTGGGCCTTGTGCGTTCATGCTAGTATGCAGAAACTGATTAATTGTCGTCGTGTGCTGGTCGGCTGTACCTCCGATTCCTACTTCTGGAGTAGATTTTGCATGCTAATATAATCATTCTCCCTCTTGAGACATTAGCAAATAATCAAATGAAAAACAGGATCATAATTTACTGAGATTCGGGCAATTCTCTATGCAAATTTGACTTGTTATTGCTGCTGCCTCGTTAATCTGAATGCCTTTGACAAACTCCTTTGATTTATGAACTCATGACAACTCCAATGTGTATATATTTTGCTAGATTGACATTATCATTAAGAGTGGGTGGACTGAGCTCACATGAATGGCTGATTTTATTCGCTGGTGTCGGCTGCTCAACAGCTGAGCATCTCCTTTGCACAAAGCCCCCAAGCGCAAGGCTCTTTCCATCTACCCATCCATTCATCATCTCGATGTTAATTGGCCCAGGCTTTAAGCAAATTTTCAACACGATTTAAAGGCATGATGACACTGATTACTGACCCTCTGCCATACGGTGCCTATTGATTAACCTGACAGAGATGATGAGCTTGAGGGAAACTAGGTGTGTGGAGACCTCAAAGGAAAAATATATATTGTTTATGCAGGCAAAACACTTGTCATTATCCCAGAGGCCAGAATTGGTCTTTTAAACATCCTATTGCCTTTAAAACCTGCAACCAATAAGGAAAATTGCATGCTTGCTTTTGGGGGGGAAAGCAGTTACAAATGTCTTGTCATGTGCATTCCCTATTTTAGCAGAGCTCCTGGTGACAAACAAATCTCTTCCAAACAAGTAGGACTTATGCAAGCCAACGTATATGAATAGGCATTAGTTCAAAGACAAGGATATCTGGAACAGGGGTGGAGGGAGAAGAGAAGAGAAATGAAATGAGATGGTAGGGATTAAACATGTATAGCCTGACATGAGCGTTTCTGGTCTATAAAACTGAGACACAGCAGCAGCGGAGTCAGTTTGCAACTAATTTCGTAAGTACCTCAAGGACAATCTATAAGGTCAAACACAACATTCCAGGCACTTTGGCAGGCTCATGTTAGGTTTCCTGGTAGTCCAGGAGAGAGGTTTTTGTGCCCAAATTGGATTTCATGATCTTGTGGGACACTGCAGGGGGTAAGCAAGTAAGGGCTGAAAAATTCATTTGAATTACTTTTGTGACACTGCCACAGTATGAATTAAAGAGAAGGAGGGAAATAAATGCCAATCTAATGGTTGCAGGAGAGTAAAATTCCTATAGTCCCTTTCCAATAACCTTTGTAAGTGATAGATGAGTCCAAGAGCCTTGCTACTGTAAAGGGACCGTCAGCATCCCGATTTCATAAATGCAGTTTGGCAGATTATAAATCTCAGCTCCTTCAAAAAGCACTGGTATGAAAACTGACACAGCTCGTGCAAAAGAAATGTAAACTTCTTCACAAAACTATGGGCTCAACATCCAATTAAATCATTTAACAGACTCCATTCTCTCATCTCAAGAAAAATAACACACCTTTGGCCAAAACACAACTTTTGCAATGTTAAGGTTTTGAAGATAAGAATCAGGAAGCAATGCCAAACAGAAACAAACCTCAGACTAGTTCACCAAACTATAGAAAATGGCTTGACCCCAACAAGAGAAGTGTGTCAACGATCTGCTCTCTGAACATTCAAACACACTGCAACAAACCAGCAATGCAAGCTGCATTTTCCTAGCTTTCAAGAAGTTGCATGTTACTAAATATTTTATTTGTAAGAGGCTTATGTTTACACAAATATGGCACTAATTTGCATTATCTTCAAGCTATAAGCTAAGTATAAGCAATGGTTTTCCCAGTAGTGATGTATGGAAGTGAGAGCTGGACCATAAAGAAGGCTGATCGCCAAAGAATTGATGCTTTTGAATTATGGTGCTGGAGGAGACTTTTGAGAGTCCCATGGACTGCAAGAAGATCAAAGCCATCCATTCTTAAGGAAATCAGCCCTGAGTGCTCACTGCAATGGGAATGTAAAAATCTTTACAGGTAGTCATCTGATCCAGTGCTATAGGAAATGAGTTTGTTTCCTACAAATGAAAAATACAGGCACTCATTAGCTTTTAAGGCAAGTTTTAAAGAAAAAAATAAGCAATTCCTATAGGGGTGGTGGAAGGGGACAATAAGAAACTGTAATTTTCTTACCATACTGAATCATAGTATTGACTTCATAATATAACCTATCTATTTATTATTTTTAGCCATATCTAAAAATGCGACAACAGCATGTGTCACTGCAGAGATGACGATCAAAACTTCACCAAAACACAGAGCAAAGTCAATGCCCACTTCTTTTTCTTAATTTCTTATTATTCGTTTATTGAAAAGATTACAGTAAAAATACCGTACTGTACTTCAGTTTCATACAACGGCATGTATAAAAGCCCATGTGCGTGAAAATGATAAAAGATTTTCAAAATCATCTAAGATTAATATAGCCAGATTCTTTTAGAATAAAAAGAAGTAGCCTAGATTATTTTGAGAAGCAGTAAATTTTATCTATTAAACATACAGTAGTCTATTAAAGAAGGAAGTCCTCCTGACTCATATTTATTTCCTAGGAATTTAAAAGGAATCAAAAGTGGTACATTTTAAAATATTCAGTTTCGTACCTTGAAAGCTAGTTAACTAGTTCACTTCAGTAGCATCTTATTTATACAAGTATATATCCAGAGAGCCTCTGAATATAATTTCCCACATATTAAGTGAAGAACATTTGCTTCTGCTAATCAGGGCATCTGGTTATTTCTTTAACTCAGACATCTAAATTAAGCGGAGCTGTTTCTTAATTTTCCTAACAAGAAGTTAAGATTAGAACTACTGAAATGTTAAGGAATTGTTTGTGGGTTTCTTTTTAAATATGTACTTTTGTTACCTTTTTTGACTGTACAATTTTACGGCTAAAAGACACTAAACCATATTTACCAACACATTTTTAGAATAATATAACAATAGATAAACTACAATACCAACCAAGAAATGTTTTGTCAGGTGACTAAAAATAAATTATTATATATCAAAACCTCTATTTCTATTCTCTACATTACTCATATGTTCTCCCTATTGTGTTGTCCCTTTCCCCCAAAGTCACTCTTTAAAGTTTTATGTAAATACAGCTTTGGCTTTCTATAATTGCAAAATGTTAGAACGTACAATTTGTGGGCTCCACTTTAACTTGCAACAATACTACATCAAAGAGGGAAACCAGGTCACATGCAACTGGAATGAATCTTTTGCTTCTTTGGTCCACTTTCATTTCTTTGTTTAAAACACACAATACTTTTAAAATGCTGGATTCCAGCCTAGAAGAAGCATCAAATCCAATAATTGGTCACTTTCATTCTTCCCTCTACAATGTAATTTAAAACTTTCATGAGAAAAACAAGTTGTCTAAGAACATTTTCCGAGTAGAGAAAGAACAGCACAAAAACAGACTTTGAAGCAATAGTGATATGTCACAGGGGTATCAAAAACATATTTCTATCACTAACAAGAGCCAGCAGGAGCCAAAAGGTCTGGGGAGGTATTCTTTTTTAAACACTTTATTTATTAAAATTCTCTAGACACAGATTCTTCTCAATATTATGGCTTAATTTGCATGGGAGCTGTAGGCACTTGAAAAATGCATTATGAGGTAGGCTAGCTTCACTGTACATTCTGTATCAATCTTTCCAGATATAGCTTTCTAACTTCTACTCCAATATTTGCATCTGCTATACAAAGGCAGATCCAATGTCTCTTAAAAGTAGCTGAACCCAGAACTCTTTTACCAACCCTACCCCCGTAAAACATATCCAGCATTCCTTTTGACAACTCCGTAAATCTTATACTATCTTTACTTCCCCGTGATCTTGCTATGCCAGGCATCCCCAAACTTTGGCCCTCCAGATGTTTTGGACTACAATTCCCATCATCCCTGACCACTGGTCCTCTTAGCTAGGGATCATGGGAGTTGTAGGCCTAAACATCTGGAGGGCCGCAGTTTGGGGATGCCTGTGCTATGCAAACCCACTTCCCTGCTTGATGACCTAATGTCAATATCACCTTCAGATCCATGGGCATTAACGGGCCTGACCCAAGGCGACCCTTTGAAAACAGCAACCAGTAGGGAGAAAAGTGAGAGTGAGTATTCAAACTTAGATCTTGGTAAAACTAAGTGATGGAAATGCATTAACTGTATGATTCAAGAACATATGGCATCCTTTTGAAGCCTATTACTTGTTTAACCTCTTTCATTGCCTAGGTCTTTGTAAGTCACACCTAAGGACTTGCGGCATAGTCATCTGAAGAGCTGAAGTAGCCAAGAGAAATATTTTTTACAGAGCTGATCGACAATGTCTTGTGGCTCCTTGCTGGAAATAAGCACAGGGATAAGTTCCTCTTGAGGAGTTCCTGGTACAGAAGCTTAAACAATTCCATTTTTGTGAATTCCAATATGACCCGCTCTGATCTGCACTTCCTGGATTAATGTGTGGAATGGAACAGGATTATGTTTCATATTTTGCATGTCTGTGAATTTTGTAATGAAGTTCTCAATTCAAAAAAGTACCAAAATGCATCAAAAAGTATTTTAAAATAGCATACATTTAGAAATGTGCACACTATAATAAAAATGTATTTAAAAACTTATTTGTGATAAAATAAATATTTAAATTCAAATTTTAAAGCGTATTTAAAGAATTGCCCATGAATAGGGAATTGGGACAGATTTTTGAATCAACACCTGCAAAACTGATACGGACTTGAAAACAGACCATTCCTTCCATTCTAGCTTCTTGCTGACCCATAAGCTCCTTTCATTATTATCTGAACACTTGACCCACACCAGAAGCTACCCTCTATGCAAAAATATGAAGCACTCCATATCTTTCAGCTGTTGTTCCCAGTTTCTCAACTTGTGGTGGTCAAACAATGTGGGGTGGTCCAATTCCTCTCCTCCCACCCTTCTCATCCATCCCTCTTCCTAATGAAGCATACTACCTGCTTTCTGCACCAAAGTTACTGGCCATCACTTAAGTGTGTAATTATCACTCCTTCAAAGCTTGCAGTCTAGAAATCAGTCCTGCTCTTTGAAATAAGTACCGGTAGTCCATTCCCTACTGTATGCAACTCTATCCCATTCTGATGTGTGTGTGTGATGACCTAACACAGGAGAGCCACCTAAGAAGTTTTATAAGAGGGTGAAAGATCCCACAGTAATTTAAGATTAACCGAGAGACCTGCTATTAAGAATGGGGGACAGACTGAGGGGGAAGCTACTACATATCATTAGAGAACAGAACTACTGTTTCACCTTGCTCATTGCCCAGTGATTGAGAGAGGCTGCTTGCCCAGGTTAAGGGAGCAGCTGACCCCCACACCCAGCTACAAAGACAGCAGACTACTAATGCATTGTGCTAGGGGGATGTGGCAGATCACCACGGCAAAAGACACAGGTTTTTGCTTACAGGCACATATACAAAGCAACCACAGAAACTTTGCTTTGTTTCTTTGTTTTTTGTAGATTTGTTTGCTATGTCGAGTCTGGTTTGCATTTGCACAAAAACTCAGTAAAATAAATAATAATAAAAAAGAAACCACAAAACACATATGTTCCTGTTCTAACATACTGTACTCTGTTTTCAGGATACAGCACATGGATGATTCCAAAGCAAAAGTTGTGGGGGGAATCAAACATACTTCACCCAGCATGGAAAAAAATTCCATGTGAATCAAATCATGTTGCCAACTTATGATGCATCATTCCTCTATTGTGCTGTTTATCCATCACTATTTTACTATGGTGTACCCCTGCACATCAGTAAGATCAAATCCTTAAAAACAAGGGTTTCAATTAACAAAATCTAACTTTGGAAAGCAATCTATCTATCAAAAGAATGGTTTCCAAAGGAATAAACATTTCCTCAATGACTGAGACAGGGATGTTAGTTTCCCTTTGGTTCCATCAAACTAAAGCAACATGGAATATTTGCACGGAACAGCTCTTGCACCTAAAGGCCAGTCAGATTTTTGGTTTTTAAAGAAAACTGTACAGCTTTAAGCCAGGGTGTATTAAAAGCCACTATTCACACTCCCTTGCTTGGACATGAATGGCCTATTAAACCTACAACATATCTGTTTTAGTTAACTTCTGGGTGGGGAGGGGACCAGGAGAAACAAAATGTACTTAAATGCAGGGCTCCCCCCCCCTCCCTTGGGCTGAATGCCTTTCATCCAATAAGACATTCAAAGCAGTGACCCAGCAAATGGATTGAAAAAGCAATCTTCCGTCTGAGTGCCACATTATCCTTCCTATTCAGTATTCTCCAAGAGAGATCTCAATCAGCTGGGTGCGTGTGTAAGAGACAGCGCAGCCCATTGCTGGGTTAATTAAACATTTGACTTTAACACCCTCCCATCATTAAGCAAATAAAAACAGATAATTCAAACCACACTTCATACATAAGGTACACAACAGACGTCAAAAATTTAGAGAGGCCCAGGCCCCCAGGGGAGTTCCACTGGGGAGATAATCAGTTTAAATCTTAGCTGGTTTATCAATTATTCTATTGATTAAAGTGGAGTGATTATGCAAGACTCTGCTTTGCCACATGGGATAAACGTCAGAGCAAGACAAACTCGGAAGGCTCAAAACCGTTTTGGAAAGCCAAGAGACCAATATGAGTTCATTACAACTCACTTGAGGCACACAGAGGAGAAAACTGATTATGCTTTGTTTATTTTAGGGTGACAGAAGCATTTCTGATCAGAACACGTTCTGTGTGGTTATCTCAGCTGAAGCTTTACAAAAATGCATGTCATGGAATTTAGACATCTTTTCCTGCACATTCAAATAGAAAACTAATCCTGGAATACATTTAATAGATGCTGGTTCAATAATGAAAGATACAGAATTTCTTGTGCCCAAACAAGCACTTAAGTATCTTACAGCACTCATATGTACCTTATGGTCATTGGGATTCTGAATCAAAAATTCACATGCCTAATACTGCAATTTGGGAGCGGGGGAAACCTGAGCTTTAAAGTTGATCAGATTTTAGCAACAAAGTGACATCATAAAGTAGCTGGGGGCAAGAGCAAGGCAAAAATGAGAGCTATATAGTCACTGTACTGCAGTCCAGGAAAAAAGCAGGAAAAGAGGTTCTATTCACACCACCATTTTTCTGAAGGCCAAGGAGGGGTTGAGGGGGATTAAATTTAGAAAATCTGGAGAAAGCAAAAAATAAATAAACCAGAAACTGTGTGTCTTTCAATGTACAAATTCCAATCAGAGGAGAGATAATCTTCAAACACACACACACACACACACACACACACACACACACACACACACACACAGGTTCAAGATGACTAGTTTTGTCTGCAATTAGTATGACCATTACTAAGTGATGGCACTTTTTGTTTAAAAACTTAGTGTGATTGCTATAGCAACATTGTACGACAAAATATTCATTTAATGTGGTATGTTAACTCCTTTTCAGAACTTCTCCATGGCCAGATGTTTCTTTCATTTGGGCAAGGCCATATTGAGGTCTTCAGTCTATTTCTACAAATAAACACATACTGTATAGACCTTCCTTTCTGTTTATAACAATATAGATGACTTTCACTTTCTATTTTATTTTCCATCTTATTTTCTAAATGGTTAGATAATGCACTTAGGTACCTGAGGAGTGCAGAATTCCTTCTCTAACACTAGGTATATTTGTAGTTATTGTTCGAGTTTCTTAAAAAGAAAAACCTTAAAGAATCAGTATAATTTAAAAGAAATGAAAGATATCATGTGCTACCTAAATTATGCATAACTCATTTCACGTTCTTATTTGCAACATACGTTATTACTGTGTTAGATATACAGTGGTACCTCGGTTTATGAACACAATTGGTTCCGGAAGTCTGTTCGTAAACCGAAGTGTTCATAAACCGAAGCAAACTTTCCCATTGAAAGTAATGGGAAGTGGATTAATCCGTTCCAGGCGATGAAAAACACCCCCTAAAGCAACACAAATTTTACTGTCTTTTACACTCCTGGCAGAGGGGAGGCACTCTGCAGGCGCTCAGGGCCCCTCACCGTCGCTTGGCGGAGGGCAGGGCTGGAGGAAGCGAGCGGCTGCCCAGCCTGCCTCAAGCCGCTTAACGAGCCGCCCCGCCGGCCACAGCGCGCCCGATCAGCCTGCATCCTGGCCGGGCTGCTGCTGCCACCGCCGAGCTGTGCGCCAGGATGCGGCTCCTGCCAGCCCCGATCCCCTTGCTCTTCGCCATGCTGCTGCTGGCGGGAGAGCCCTGGGCCCGCCAGGCGTCAAGCCGCGCCGCCACCTTAGCACAGCAGCAGCAGCCGCCCCAGCGGGTGAGAGCGGCGCGAGATCCTGGCCCTGCCCGGACATGACTTTCCCTGACTGGCAGCAGCCCGGCAGCAGGCGGCCTCTTGCCCCCAGCAGCAGCAGCAGCTGCCCAGCCCGCCTCAAGCTGCTTAAAGAGCCGCCCCGCCGGCCACGGCGCGCCCGATCAGCCTGAGTCCTGGCCGGGCTGCTGCTGCCACCGCCGAGCTGTGCGCCCGATCAGCCTGAGTCCTGGCCGGGCTGCTGCTGCCACCGCCGAGCTGTGCGCCAGGATGCGGCTCCTGCCAGCCCCGATCCCCTTGCTCTTCGCCATGCTGCTGCTGCCGGGAGAGCCCTGGGCCCGCCAGGCGTCAAGCCGCGCCGCCACCTCAGCACAGCAGCAGCAGCCGCCCCAGCGGGTGAGAGCGGCGCGAGATCCTGGCCTTGCCGGGAAGACCTCAGCCCCAGACATGACTTTCCCTGACCGGCAGCAGCCCGGCAGCAGGCTGCCTCTTGCCCACTGCAGCAGCTGCCCCAGCAGTTCGTTTAAACGTGCTCCCGGTAACTGCACCTCCGCGAGGGGATAAAGCACATGGAGGTTTCCCTGAGGGGATCCAATTGAGCCGGATTCCTACAGCCTCTGCCGTTTCGTTTCTCCCTCGAAAGAATCCCAGGCTCTGCGCTTTATCCCCTCGCGGAGGTGCAGTTCCCGGCAGCACTTTTAAACGAACCGCAGCGCCCTGAAGAAGAAAGTGCTTCCTTCGAAGGCCACAGCCTCTGCCGGCGGAAGCTGCTTCAGGCCAGGAGTTGGCAAAAGCTTCGTGTGCGCCGCTTTAAGCTTCTGCGGGGCCCGAGGTATGAACAACCCCCCCCAATAAATAAGCCCGGCAGTTAAAAGTAAAGGCCCTACGCGCTCTTTTTTTCTTCTTCCCTTGCCGCCGGGGGACTGAGCAAGGCGGGCATGTAGGAGGCGAGCGCCAGGGTCGGCGAAGGAGGCGGCAGCCAGGCACGCCGGATCAACTCCAAGCAGGGCGGGCAGGTGGGCGGGTGGGCTCGGTGGTGGCGGAGGTGATTCGGGGGTCGGGGAGCGGCGTCGGGAGCAGGAGGGGAAAGCAGCTGGCACCCTCTGGGCGCGCTTGCATCGCTCCGTGCTCGCGAAGGCATCGGAGCACCTCCGCAGCTGCGGCCCAGGCCTCGGAAACCTCGGTTTACACTTCCGGTTTATGATGGTTCGTAAACCGAAAATTCGTAAACCGAGGTGTTCGTAAACCGAGGTTCCACTGTACTTCAATCCCACCCATTCCCAAAATGTTAATAGCTTCAACGTTACCAGAAATTTTACATCTTGATTCTGAAAGCTATATTTTAAGCTAAATAATTCATTGAAGACTCACACTTCAGCAAGAGGATATCTAGCAGATCACCCAACACCCAAATGAAGCTTCAATGTGATAACCTTGGCTGAGTCAGCCTCATTCTTTTCAGGCTTCTTCGTCTCTTTTTTCTTATTCTACCATTTCTGAATTTAAAACTCTTAGGAATAGTAAGCTTCCTCTGTTGATGAAGCATTGGTGCACATTTTGCTGTTGTAAATCAATTTAATCAGTCCAGATTAAATTTAAGAAATCTATAATCTCAGTAAGTCCCCATCTTCCCACTTGGAATCCAACGCTGAAAAGCACTGAACAGATGCAAGTGCAATTCATTTCTATAGGGATGCATCAGCTGATCACCTTGAATTGCCATGTGCAGAAACAAATGTGCGGGAAAGAAGTTAAATTAGCCAGCTGCAGCCAAAATGACAAAATTGTGCAGGACTGAAAAAATAAACAAATTTGGTGTGGCATAAGCATTTGTAGGCCATAGCCTGCTTCAAATGCAGGAAGTTTCCTGGCCACAGAGTGTATCTGATGAAGTGCAACATGAGCCTTTGTAGACTCCAATCAATGTCATCAGATGAGCACAGTAGACAGGAAACTTCCTGCATTGAAAGAAGGCTGTAGCTTACAAAAAGCTGCCACAATAAAGGATAACCTTCTAAATGTCTTGGTTAGGTATGTCTGAAGGCACATGAGACCCCCACCTTGCAAAGGAGGTCTGGGCACCATGGTGGAAGGCAGACAGTATAAATCTAAGAAAAGAAGGTGCTTAAGGTGCCTTTTGAAATGGCTGATACTGGGTACAAGATCGTCTGACACTGTTTACTTGCTAACCTTGTAACAAATTATATGTGCAATGTTGTCACTGAACTGATAAAAATGAAAGGAGTGTGGTTGAGGACATAGACAGATAGACACACAGTTGCCTCCATCCTATTCAGAAATACGAGCACACTTATCATGGTGCAATTTAATGTAGGCTACTGCTCACTATATAAATTGCTGTAGTGCTTTGAATGCTAAGACTATTCAAATCAACGCTCCACCCAAGACAGGTCCTACCACGAAACAATGTGAAGGACTCCTGCAAACAGCAAATTCTAGAACAGGTGCCATTTTTCTGCTTCTCATCTGTGTATATTATTAATGTACAATCACATTTCACTGGGGAGGGAGTAGGGAGCCACCAGGCAGAGAGCCCTGCTACAGGTCACTGCCACTCTTGGGAACTGGCCATTGGTGACACCACCAGTAGAGTCCCCCCCACAGATCTTAAGGCCCAGGCTGGTCTGTATACATAATAAAATTACTTCATGTACATTTTGGCTATCAGTTCGTTTTTTCATTCCAAAAGCTAAGCAGTTATTCAGAAGGCACTCAATGTCCACAAGACTAAACATAATTTATTCTAATGTATGAAATATGTGGTGGTAAGCATCTGGTTGGATACTGTGAGAGCAGGATGATGGACTACATGGGCCACTGGCATGATTCAGAAAGCTGTTCTTACGTGCTGGTGCTGTCAAACACCACTCCATTGTTGTTGCTGTTGCTGTTGTTTGGACATGCCCAAAACTGGAACATTGGAACTCAGTCTTGATGGAAATAAGAGCTATCACTGGATGCAAATGACCAAAGACCCTTCAGGCAGCAGTAGATGGCATCATTTGCGGGGCCGCGCCGTTCAACTCCTTCTTGCTGAGTCACTGCAGCATACCGGAATGGAAAAAGGGAGGCGTGCAGCAGCAGCAAGGTCAGTATACTGCAAACACGCCAGCAGGACTGGTTCCACTGTTGTGTTTGCACCATCATGCACTTGTCACACGCCTCATCCTTTCTGTCCTCATAGGCTGCAACAACTCAACGGGATGGAGGTCAGGTGAGTGGTGCAGTCCCACCACACCTTTAGGTATATTGTTTAGATGCCACACCACAAGATGATATTGAGATGACAACCCATCTATTAACAGCAGCCTAGATGACCATACATCAGGAATGGAAGCCCCAGCTCCAATAGAGGCATTGGTTACAAGAATCTGGAATACTCTTTAATTGTTGTTTTGAATTTTGAGTCACTCAGTTATAAATGCTTAATTACCATGATGAAATTTAAGAATGAAGTATTTAGAACAATTGTGAATGTAAATTAGATCAATGTATTTAATATGGAATAAGAGAGACTGGAAATTATCCTATACAAAGGAAATTATTATGTAAATTGAAGTAGCTGCAATTTATAATAGAGCTATGATGCCTAACGGATTGAGAATTATTATGTAAAAAAAAAAACACCCTGGAATTTTATGAAACTTTATTTAGGTATGTTATCAGTAGGCAAGATATCTAAGGCTAACAATGGTTTCCATCTTACCTAGCACCTTGCATTTTCAACTGTAGTTCCTATACAGAGCAGCCCACAGGCAGATCAAAATTTACTTAGCCACTGTACTATTCAACGTGATCTTAAAAGATACCCTGGTCTTCCATCCTCCAAATTACTCTTGCCAGAGCAACTAATTATACTGTACTCCATTGTACAAAGCAACCACTAGCTGCACTTTTGCCATTAGACCCAATACATGACTGAGTTTCATCTAGGACTAGCTGGGAACCTAGAGGAAAAGGTGTGACAATGGCAACACACAAACATGAGCTTGTGCTTCCTCATATAGAGAACAGGGTACACATGCAAGCTGCCTTGGAATTACATGCAAATCCAATTATACATTTAAGGTCTCCGTCCCCCTGCTGTTTCAGATCTCCAATCTCTTGCAAAGCCAACTTTAAAAAAAACCCCACACAACAACTTACATTAACATGCTGTATTTTACCCTCGCCACCAGAAATACTAAGGGTGCTATTTGTAATTGTATTCTTTTAAGAGGTTTGTTCTCTGCAGCTGTTTTCTGCTTGCAGTGTATTTTGTGTAATCAGCACATCATCATAAATACATTGGCTGTTCCCCTGAGGGGAGCTGTCAGTGTTTAATTTACAGAACAACCTGGCCAATGTGAATTCTAACGCTACAGCACTAAGGCAAGGAGTTACCACACTCAGGGAAAAAAAACAGGTTTCTATGAATTTTCATATCAAGAACTGGTCCCAGGACAATTTAGGTTCAGAAATAGATTATTTTAAAAAGCCTTTTGCAGTGTATGAAATGGATTCTTTACCACTTACAACTTAACTCTCCCCTACAGGCATTAAGGGGCCTTGGACTTTCTGTAGAAAATACTCATTTCGGCAGGAGGCAGTGAGGCTTCCTTAAAAAATAATGTTTCACTGAAAATGAATGATACCCATGCCAAATACTATTCTGCTAAATGATGGAGTAATAAGGTGCTTCAACTTTACAACTCATGTTTTACCTGTAGGTTCCACAAAATTAAGATTGTATTCTTGAAGGATAGCACTATAAATATACATTTCAGATACCCTCCTTTAAAAAACTGCTTCATGCTATTTACCGTATTTAGGATTGGTAAATTAACATTTCAACTTAGTGACACACAGGTTTTTCAGAGATTTCTCTTCCACAAAACCCTATGCAAATAGAAACCTGGAAACTGTGTTTGTTGATGCACCATTTGAAGGGAGGGAGAGACGTATAAACCTAAAGTAACGTTTGAATGTTGAAAATTAATCCAACAGAAATTTATTTAAAGCAAATTTGGGAAAGAAATCCCATACATTTAAAACTGTGGCTAGTGCCTAAGAATCTACACCCAAGCAAGTGTGTACAGGGCCTAGTTCTCACTAAATTGGTAAGCTTCTGCCTAGACCGTACGTACCATACTAAAATTGACTCCACATACGGTAGCAAATTAGATGTTAGGAGAAGGGTTTTAGCCTGACCTTTTCCCTGACATGCTTGTGTCCTGTGTGAATGGACGGGGGATAGAAGACTGTATAAAGTTGGCATGATTCAGTCATGTGAAGCCCACACTTGCAGTCTGCAGTGGTACGACCTCTGAAAGAACAAGGCTTGCAGTATTTACAGCCTTAGGCATACTTTATAAGAAAAAAGTACCACTGAACTCAGCTGAATTTCCTGTTTTTTAAATGTTTAGGGCTGGTTTGAAAAGGAAACCATCGAAAGTCTGAGTAATTCTGATTCTAGATCATCCCACAAAATGAATCATCCATTAAAGTTCTACTTGAATGAATATATCAGCAAAGCTCAATTCACAAAAGTTTGGAACTGCAACTTCAGATTTTCATTTACCAACCTTGTGGTAAACACAGAAAGGTTGTAGATTTACAATGCTTTATACTTAGGTAAAGGTAAAGGGACCCCTGACCATTAGGTCCAGTTGTGACCGACTCTTGGGTTGCGCGCTCATCTCGCATTATTGGCCGAGGGAGCCGGCGTATAGCTTCCAGGTCATGTGGCCAGCATGTCAAAGCCGCTGCTGGCGAACCAGAGCAGCACACGGAAACACCGTTTACCTTCCCGCTGTAGTGGTTCCTATTTATCTACTTGCATTTTGACGTGTTTTCGAACTGCTAGGTTGGCAGGAGCTGGGACCGAGCAACGGGAGCTCACCCCGTCGCAGGGATTCGAACCGCTGACCTTCTGATCAGCAAGCCCTAGGCTCAGTGGTTTAACCCACAGCGCCACCTGGGTCCCTTTCCATAATTATAATGTAAAATGTAAAACTTGTAGAAATGAAGCTTTACCATTGCAAAGCCTCTATTAGATCCATTGAAAGATTATTTTGCAAGAACCATTAATCCAAGAAATAGCATTGTGGGAATGAGCAGAATTTCCCATTTCACACTGCAATTACTCAATTATCTTAAGTAAATCCACAAATATATTAAGCTATTTTTGCATCAAAACCAACAGCTTTGAAGACACAGTCCATTAATAAGACAAGTGTGACTATATTTATACGGTAAGCTGAAAGGCTCGGGAAAGTATACTGTGAAGGGGTTCACTGACACCTAGATCTCATCTGCAAGAAGAAAGCTACAGTTTACCCACATTTATCTGTACTAGTTTGGAATGAGGCATGATGTCAGTTCTATATGGAACACTAAATCTGTAACCAACCATGACTTTAAAGGAAGGACAATTAAGCTTGATCAAAACTTTCAATTTGTGGTAAATTTAAATTTTTTAATCAGTTGTCGTTTCATCAAAGATTTAAGGAAAAGATACGCTTCCAATTATAAGCAATGTCTTTAGCAAACACGTTAACAGAATGTCCTGGCACTGGCTTTACTGGCAGGAGAACAGGGTACACCTATTTATGCATTTAACAGGAGTTTTCCATGTAGCACATGCCAAATCCATTTTCCGCTATGAAACATAAAGAACTGAGAGCATTTAAGGCGATAAATATTTGCAAGAATAGGGTAGTCTACAATCTAAGGAAGTACATGCAGTGCAGCTACATTTTAAAGGCAAGGGTTTTTTAAAACAAAAAACTGGTGTAATCACTAAAGCCCACTCTCATTAGTGAAATGTGAAGTTCAAAAAACTTGTGCTGGAATCATTGGATCATCAATTCTGCTACTCCTTCCTCATGTTAAAAGGACAAGGTACGCTCTCTTTCTAGCAGTTGCACAGTACCACAAATGACCATTAGGTAGCAGCACAGTACGCATGATCTCTCCACATGCCTCTCCCTCCATTCATTTCCTGCACAGCTTTGCTTTTGCTCATTTCTCTCTCTCTCTCTCTCTCTCTCTCTCTCTCTCTCTCTCTCTCTCTCTCTCTCTCTCTCTCTCTCTCTCACACACACACACACACACACACACACACACACACAAAATAGCTGGTTCTAATTCAATTAGCACAGTCTGCAACTCCAGAAAAAGAGTAATTCAATTAGTGCATTGTGGGGCTCTGCAATACCTCTAAGCAGATGTTCACCAATCCTCGGGAACTCGGAGCTAGCTTTAAGAGTACCTGTACCCCATCCGGTTGGCACTACATATGTCATTTGTCAGAATAGCTTTCTGACTTCTAACAAGGAAAGAAGGAAAATCCACTCTTGTGGACACAGGAGGTTTCCTTTTAAAAATGGTCAAGGTCCCCTACTAGCAAGCCCTTTGAATTCAGCATCTCAGGAAGAACAATGCATATTATACAAGGCTGGCAATTCATGAAGGGTTGAAACTGGGGTTATTCTATTGGAGAAGCCATCTGTATATTATTGGCTCTTTGTAATTTGTGCCTGTGCTTGTGTGGGTGTGGAGGATTTCCCTAAGAACAGGTCCCATTTTTACCATTACATTTAATGCAAAATTTGTAACATTAGAGTTGAATTCAACCAGGTCCTACTCAGCACAGACACATTGACCCAAACTTAGCATGTTCATTAACTTCTATTGGTCTTCTCTGAGGATGTGTTGAATACCACACTAGTGTTGAAGAGATAAACATGTGGAAAGTGATCTGGAACATGCTAGTTGGAGGGTGGGGCAGAGGTAAAAAAACTGTGAGCAAAATTTTACTTTTTAGAAAAGGCATAGCTTACAACTTTGATAATATAGTGCATGGCTGGTCACTTTGATAAGCTCCTGATCTTTTGGACTAAAACTCCCATCAGCCCCAGCCAGCATAGTCAATGGTCATGTCTGTGTTTTTCAACATCACACAATCCAGAAACAATTACGTCCCCCTCCTTCTTCCAAATAGCAGCTTATCTATCTTGGAATACACTACCTTGGCAAAACTGAACATTACAGAAGATTCCCTCACTATGGAACAACATATAATGTGGAATTCTTGGTTGTGAGCCAGTATACAGAAAGTAGTCAAGGTCAGGGAAGTAGCAACATAGATCAGTAGCTACTGTACGATTTTTGCATCTTGAGTTTTTGACACTAACAGATGCTATAGTAGGTGATTTTCTTGCAACATATAACAAGTTATGCCAACAGATACTGCAGGGTTTCCTGCACTTGTCCTAGCTTGGCAAGAATGAGAACTGAAAAGGAAGGAAGGAAGGAAGGAAGGAAGGAAGGAAGGAAGGAAGGAAGGAAGGAAGGAAGGAAGGAAGGAAGGAATCCCACCCACCCCACTAGAAGTGCTAGAAAAGCACTTGCTTGCAGTGTACCTTTCACATGTGTCATGTCTGCCTAGTGAATTTCAGAGAGGGTAAAAGTAAAGGGTATAAACCTCCCCCCCCTTTATTATTCTTTAAATAGCACAGCACACGCATCTCAACTATACATTCCCTCGGGCAATGTATTCATTCATTTTGCTCTATAAACTCCTGTACCTGTACAGCTAATCTTTAGCCACCATGGATGTGTTTAGGTACAAATATCAAACTGCTGATTTCGTTTCATTTCTGTCCTTCACAGTTACTACTTTCAGTTGTGTCAAGGAGGGAGAGGGGTTTGTGGGGGGGGGGGAGAAAAAAGAGAATCTCCCAGCCTGAAGAGTGTCCCTTTCAAACTAAGACCATTGCTTAAAACTGAGTGTCACACACTATGGCAGTTCAATATTTCATAGCCAATACAAGGAATGAACACCACCACTGCAACTTTAAATCTTGGTAAATCCCCTATGTCAGCCTCTCCCTCTCATTGAAATGCCAGAGGGAGCAGCAATCAGAGAGGAGATGTTCAACGTGATAGAGGTCAGGACACCAGTGGATCAACGTACCAGAAACACGACCTTGTTTATTTTTTTCTCCAGTATTATTGTTTACAGGGTGCTTTGTTCATGTACCTTGTGGTTCTTAGCTAAAAGATGAAATTACAGCCCAGGATGGAGCGCTCAGGCACATATCCAATTTGTGTTTCCATCTCAGAAAACAAAAAGCTTTGGAGGCCCTCAGGCTGCCATTCAAACTTGGAGAGGCTGACATTTTTAACAGCATGAACCAGAGACTGGCAGAGGGAATGATCGAATGCATTTCTAACTTGTCAATCAAAGATCTCACCTCTGCTGTCTTGTAAACAGTTGGGAGCCACCTAAGTACATTCATAAATGGGGGACAAGCTAGCCACCAGCTTGGGGGCTGAAGCCATGAGCTTTAGCTGCCAACCCTCAAAATTAAGATTTGGTTTTATAATCTCACTGTAAATATCCTGCAGGTACTTTACTAGAACCAATGGAGCAGAACCAGAGTTGGAAATACTCTATGGATTTCAATCCACTGTGTTTCTCCTAGGTCAATGGATCTTCTGACTATGGAGTCATCTTGCTTCCAATTATGGGCAGAAAGCATTCTGTTTATCACAACAGGTCACTAAAGAATTTCTTCAAAAGATGCTTCACTACTATTGGAGCCTTAGAAATATACACAGCAGAATATGGGGCTTTTTTTACAATCAGGTGGTATATAAATTTTATGGAATAAAATAAACAAACAACCATATGCCTGTTAAGTCTGTTATGTCAACAGAGATTTGTTTAATATAAATATGCACAAGAGAAAGTACAATAGCCAAATGAATATTCTACAAATTCAGAAGAAAACAGCTACATTTGAAATATAATTTAGTGCTGTTCCCTTATAATTCTGCTTTGCCACTTTCATAGTATCCACTATCAGATGGCAGGATGAAACCTTCCTCACCTAAAAGCCTGTTCAAAGCTCAAGAGCCCTGCCAGATCAGAACAATGGCCCAACTGGCCAAGCATCCTGTTCTCAGAGTAGTCAACAAGATAGGGCAATAATTCTGAAATCATAGACTGTAATCAACCTTTGCAATGAGGAAAGTCTTCAGCCTAGCTTCTCGGTATAGCAGAAACTCTGTGGATTTCACTTCCCCTTTGGGGATTTGAAGCAACAGGTGGAGCTCAAGCAAAGTCATCTGACAGCTGTGTTTCTAGCTCTGTTGTTTTTGCTACAGTTTAGAATCTCTCTGACCTTCCAAACTGGACAGTAATTTCATATTGCGTGCTACATATAAGCAGATTTCCCCTTTTAACCAGAATATACTGCTATTGCAAATAATGCATATACATCTAGCTTGTCACAGCCATCTCTGGAAATTAAAACACACATATAGTTTTGGCAGGAAAAACAAGCAACCCAACAGGAAAAAATTGTTATTAGCTTTAGCAGACAAGCAATATACTCACATGCTACCAAATCCCTTACCTCTGAATTCTAGTTTGGGGAAAGTATAACCTGAATTCTTTCAAACTGTACATATCAAGGAAGAAATGTACTGAGGAAATTTAAACTTGTCCTCCATTTCTGAAAATGAAAAAGGATACACCCTCTTCTTCCTATTCCCTACAGCTTTGCCAGATGTCCGGATTACTGAGAGGGTGCATTCAGAGTCCATCAATGCCAAGTATTGGCTCAACTAGGAGAGCTGCTGCAGAATGATCTAAGATGCGTCAGCACTATTTTCACATCACTCAAGGCAAGAAGCCAGATTTAAAATTAAGTCAAATCACAAGTTCTTGGCCACAAACCTACGGACTCATCCAGCTGACTGTCACGATGATTCATGAGCCTTAGGAGCATGCTGGAGCAGCTATTCCATAAGGTTCCCCCAGGTGCTGGTACTCTGCCCTGCTATTTCTACAGAATATTTATTGTTCTGAAGCAACAAACCATGCCTATTTTTCTTGTGAGCCTACATATAGTCACTTAGGTCCTCACAACTGGCTAAGATCAGCTTCCAGGATAGTCTCCTTACACCGATCCTTAAATAGTCACCATGGTATTTCACACATACCTCTAATTCGGTGTTTTCAAAGGCGTGAGCTGGGATTATGAAGTGTGGACCAGGATTAATATCATTTTGTAATACTAATTAAATGCCAAGTCTGGTGTAACTGAAAAAGTTTGAGATGAATTAAAAATATGAGCTTAGTCAAAACTGGTCCAGTGTTAATGCTGTGGGGAGTATTATAGAATTCCTAGTAGTGTCAAAGCCCAATAAACAGGACATATATGTGGTCAGCCTAGAAATTCTCTGTTCTTGTCTATGAGAATGATAATAAACCATTTTTTCTTCTGAGTAACACATCTGCCTCTGAGGGCTCTTTGCATGATCTGGGTGTCCATCTCTCTGTAACCATGAATACTGACCCCCTAAAAGCCATGAATTGGGAGTCTGTAACCCTACTTCAAGGACAATTGCCAACACTCCTATAAATTCTGAAAGATTTCAGCACAGGTTTTATATGTACAGTAGGTCCCCATGACTCAGCAGGATCTTTTCAGTTGTGATGAGGATGAAGAAATATCCCCCTGAGAGAAGGCTGCTTAACTCCCATCTCTGCTTTCCTTTTGACCAACAATGAAACCGTTGCCCCTTTGGCATTTGTATTTGCTGATCTGAAACTGTATTTTAATGATCTGTTTAAAGTATTGCTAGATAGGAAAGCAGGATGTAAATTCTTTGAAAATATGTCAGCAAGAAACCTGCTGTAAAGGATTTTTTTGTTTTGTTTTGGTGTCGTGGATTGGAATTGATGGTTGGAATCAAAGACAATTCCCATGGATTCTTCTTATTTTAAATGACATAGTTGCTCTCATCCTCTAATGCATATGATAATGTCCAAAAGAACAAGCCACACACATTTCCTGAACAGCAGAACAACTTGACCACCTATAGAACTAGTCTGGGTAAATCAAAGCCTGAATCTTTTTTTCAAAGAAAGAAAGAAAGAAAGAAAGAAAGAAAGAAAGAAAGAAAGAAAGAAAGAAAGAAAGAAGCCCTTGACCCTCAGTTCCAAGAAACAGAAAAGCCATCACCCCCCCAGAAGTACTTAATGTAGGTGGGAAGAAGCAAAAATTAAAAGATCAAAGTTTGCTGTTCTGCTTCTATTCCCCACCCCCAAGCCCTACTTTCTTCTATGGCATCACCACTTTTTCATGCAGCTAGTATGTGTACATGACAGCAGCAATAGGCCAGAGGCTCAACTGGCTTAAATACAAGGCACCAACTGTCAGTGTATTCCTATCCATATTTAATAATCAACTACATACCACCACCCCCACCACCCCCTAAATGTATAGTAAAATTAAGGCATCAACTGTAGTACATCCAGATCAAAGTGAGCAGTAATAACCAATCTTGCATTTTGGTCCAAGCATTCTTACTACGTAGAACTGAGCAAAAAGTTTCCAATTCTAATTGTATGTGACATTGTTGCATTAGGGGTCAACTGTGGTTCTATACAAGATGTGGATGGCATTTATTAGTCTGGACAACATAAAGGAAACACAACTATGAAGCAAATACTACCACTATTACTATTACTACTACTACTACTAACAACGGAAGAGTTAATGACAGCAAGCAAAAGCACAGGCAGGAGACACACCCAGAGAGAGAGAGAGAGAGAGTACCTGGAAAGCTGTGAGTGCGCCAGTCCCTGGGTTATAGAGGCATCGCAGCGAGGGCATGCTGTCCGCCAGGTTGGAGCAACCCAGCCACAGAGACCGGGGCATAGAGCACTGCAGAGAAAGGACAACTATGAGATGGGACTGTATGAAACAGGATGGCACAGATTACAGGAACTTCTGGGGCTGATGTTTTCAGAAGAGTTATAGCTGACTGTAAGAGATTGGAGTAGCTTCCACATATCCACACATTACCAACCTGAATATTCCCTTTAGAGAAAAGCTGGAAGGGAGGGTGGGAAGGCATAGGAAACACAACACACATGTCATGCTTAAGATCACATCAGCTCAATTAAGTACTGTATCTTGAAGACATGTTATACCATTGGTCACAAGAATGTCCTAATGTAAGGTAGTCAACTCAATGCTTTTAGTGGATTTTTAAGCATTTAACTAACTGATTAAAACAAGTTTTACTTTAGCTAATGTAGGCATTTATCATGCCAGTCCCTTAGCCATGGTGTACTACTTGCTCTCAATTGTACAAATTTGTCCTTCTCTTCCCATCCAGGTCTTAATCACAGCTGGTCACCATCATGTCTACAACTACCGTATTTACTCAAATCTAATGCACACCTTTTTTTGGCCAAATTACGTTGCAAGAATTAAGGTGTGCATTAGATTTGATGGCACATTTACATTAGTCAGCAAATACTTTTTTGGTTTCAAGGTTCTGAAAATTGAGGTGCGCATTAGATTCAATGGAGCATTAGACTCGAGTAAATACAGTACGTTAACTATAGCTAACACTAAGGTTTGCTCCAAACCAGGGTTTAAATTCAGCAGCACTGAAAAAAGTTAAGGTTTGTGAAGACATTACTGGAGACAGTTACAGGTAGGTAGCCGTGTTGGTCTGAGTCGAAGCAAAATAAAAAAATTCCTTCAGTAGCACCTTAAAGACCAACTAAGTTAGTTGGTCTTTAAGGTGCTACTGAAGGAATTTTTTTATATTACTGGAGACAGGCAGCAGAGGAAGGATGAGATTACTAGTTAGTCTGCAAAGGCTGCTCCAACTCTATGGTTCTACAAATGTAAGAAAGGGAGCAAATACCATATTTTTCTGTGTATAAGACTAGGTTTTCCCCTCTAAAAAATAAAGTCCAGAATTTGGGGGCATCTTATACAAAGATAGATCTTCCCCCATTTTCTTAAATTGGAGTCCCCCAAAATAGGGGGTGTCTTATACATGGGGGCGACTTATAGAAGGATAAATATGGTATATTCCATAGCCTGATCCAGCTTCCTTAACCACAGCCAAGGGATGGGCAGCATTTTGTGTGTACTAGCGCAATATGTCAACTTAGTTAATATTTTAAATGGTATTTAATGAAGATAATAGTTCCTGTTAACCAAATGTCACAGATAATTTACTCTTTGGAAAAGCGCCTCAAAGATATTGCCTATATAAAGAGATTCACGCAGCTGTCATCTGCCCTCAACACGCTGCATCCTTTTCTAACATTTACAGATATATCCATTCATTACACCAATTAATCGATTAATATTTTCTGCCCTGCTCTAAGCATAAGGGCTCCAGTTCACCTGCTTTCTTTTCCCATGCAGAGTCACTATTCAGCATGGGGTGAATAATTCTGCCATGTAAGCAGAATGAAGGGTGGAAACATCACACTGCATACAAAGGGAAAGGGGGGGGGAATAGAATGAATTAGTAAGGAGATTGCAAGGAACCTGCAGCAGCCATATGGTTCAGCTGGCCTTGCTTAGATATTTTTTAGCAAGAAGGATCTTCATCTTTCTATGCAAACTAAAAGATGTGCAAGACCACCAGAAGGGTGTGTGTCTATTTTTAAAGTTACATCTAGTTTTCAATAAACTGTACTAGTTAAGTGAAAAGTAAAACTTCGGAAATGACCATTTTAGCCCCGAAGGGACTTTAATATGAGAACCCTATAACACTTATTGGCCAAGCTGATCGTATGCTGAGCCATATGTGGAAAGATAGGGCCATGAGAGATTAATGACTTGAGATTTTGCCTATGAATCTTAATCTGAGCTGTATTTTTATATTTTTTTAAAAGGTATCAAAGGGAGTGGGAAACAAACAGGTTCACAGCTGTCTCTGGTCTATCCCAGGTGTACACCTGTCTTCTGCTCTGGAAGTCTTCCTCCCACTCCACCAACCTTGCCAGCCTAATGGTTACAGGTCATTTAAAAGGTGTCAACTGCTATCTGAAAATGCCTTAGAATAGGCCAGGAGAACCTGCTGACCTCCAAATATTGTTAGATTCCAACTCCCATCGGCCCCAGTCCGCATGGCCAGTGATCAAGTATGAGAGGAGTTGGAACCCCAACAGGACCTTGAAAGCCACAGATTCTTCAACCCTAACTTACAGCAAGTAGACACCACACATTTAAGTTAAGCTTCCAAACAAACATAATTTGTTTGGAAATTGTACCTACATCAAAAATGGGTTCAGAAAAATAAACAAATTCAAGGCCCATCATCTGCAGCACTGTGAAAAACTGAGTTAATAGATAAATCACTATTTTAGACAAGTACTATTGGAGCCTAATCTGTGCGGCTTACATGATACCAGGCCCTATATTTTCTTTGTCTCAATCAAGTAGGCCAAATTTTAATCATTAATATCAAATAATCTACTTAGGCTGCAATTCTGTGTACATTTACCTGGGAGTAAGCCTCAATTATCAGAGAGAAAAAATACATGCTATAAAGCTTGTAGCCTTACTTTGAACCTTGTTTAAAAATTAGGTCAAACTGGAAGACCAAGCCTGTCCACTCAAAAAAGAGGGTAATTTCCAGCATGCAGTTATCACAAATAAATTTCTCAAATTTCTTGGTGATGAGGGAAGTATGAACTACCCACCAACGATGTATTTCACAATCCACTCTAGGTCACAAGGCCTGTCAGCTATCAATATTTTAAAAGTTCTGTGGTTTAAACTTCAATTTGAGAATTGGCACCGAGTCACCAGTAATATCAATACTCCACAGAAAATGTGAGCAGAAATACTAGAGAGCCTGATGATCCCAAAGATTCAGTCAGAATCATGTGGCTTCTTCCTTTACAAAGTATGGCCTCCTCTCTTTGTCCTCATAGCAAAAATGCTGCTCCACACTGGTCATCTCTTGCCTTGACTGGTGAAAACTCCTCCTCTCTGGTCACCTTAATCTACCAATATCTACTGCAAAAATTATTCACACCATGCCTTAAATCCTCAAAAACTTCTGCCTGCTTTTTGCTCAAGCTTCTTATTCTTACCTTCAAAATTCACTGTGGCTTTGCCTCGCATTTCTCTGTGTGCTTTTATCCTTCTGTATCCATCTAAACCCTAGACTCTTCAAGTTACAACAACAGTCTTGCTTTCTGAAACAACTCCTTTTCTCCTTCCTGCCCCTAGTACTGGGAACTGCCCCCAGAACACTTACATGAGGATTCCCCACCACCCCCCCAATTTCTTCCTTCAGATCCATCCTTTAAACTCACCTCTTCTGTGAAGCTTTTGAGACAATTCTTTAGTCTTAATACCCTACTTAACAGACTTGTCACAGTGCTTTTTTTCCCTGAAATTCATTGCCATTTGACCCCCACAGCTTACAATTTTCCTCTGTACACCCACAGGCAAGCCAGAGAACACATAATACATTTGATCATGTGTCCTCTGGTCTACAAAAGCGTATGCGGTAATAAATCTGTTAGCCTTTAAGGTGCTACAAGATTCTTTGTTGCCAATACCCTACTGAAACAAATCCAAAGTGTGTGTGTGTAATCCCTCCATTTCCTTATTCTTCATCTGTTGCCTCCCTTGTGTCAATTTTGATACTGTACGCCCCTTGGGGTAGGGACCTGTCCTCTCATTCTCGGTACAAAAAATGTAAAATAGCTGACACTCAGTAATAATATGCCATAGGGAATTCCCAATCCTTTACTCCATACCACCAGCATATTTATCCACCCTCTCCAATCTTTTTCACTCTGCAAACACCTTTTTCTTGAGAATGGAGGCAGTTTTCCTCTCTTGCATTTTAAGAGTCAACCTAAAGTAACACAACTTTTTTGAGTCAGCTGGAGTTACCTGCTTTGCAAGCTCCTCACTTTGGTACACATACTCTCTGCTTATAACACACTGTGCTCTATAAGAATAGGTGGGTGAACGGACTGTGCCTTGTGTCCCAAATGCAGGGGGAGAACCAATGCCGTTTTAGTTTCTTTCCATGCTAAAGCTTCAGAATATGCACTTGTTCAAATATTCTTCATGGCTCTGTCCTTAGATGCATGCCACATACAACATATGTTTGCCGCCACCATATATACATAAGATGGGGAGCTGTGGCCTATCCAGCTTCATTGCACATTTATCTATATAATACATACGATGGGTGTATACAAATGTTTTTACATGAACATACAAAATGTGGCACGGCCCTTAAAGGAAACTGAATTCTGCTCACCCTGCAAGATACCCAAAATTTATGTGAAGGAAATCAGTATCACTACATGGAAATAATTACACAAGAATCCTGAAAGTTCAAGGTAAATACACATATATGTAGCATATACATTATTGGGTAACACTGTTTCTTCCATCAACTAATTCATATACTTAGGTTTGATGCAGTGATTCATAATTTTTGTCATATACGTAACAAAATTCATATTTACTTCAAGAGGTATGGCTTTTTTTCTATTTCTTCAAAGGAGGCAACATTTATTATCTTTTAAAAGACCAACCTATGAATGGAAAACATCATTCCTGTTCTTGCCTTCCACCCAAAGAAAGGACAGGCTTTAAATTGCTAGTGGGGTCTGAAAGAAGCTTATTCACAAACTCAAACAAAAGGCCTCAGGTGTTTCAACAGAAACACAATGTGTGTAAATTAGAGGAGCGACCCAACAGGACACCTTCATTTACTGCCTCAGTGCTAAGAAAGCTCAATAGGCACTTCTTAGAACTCCTGGTCAAGCTGTGTGCTTCAAAAACTCACTACTGCACTGACAGCTCCACAAACAAGGACCACATTGTTTATCACCGAAATAGTGATTGACAATATCTCCTGCTTGCACCTATGTCAACTACAGAGTAACACCCCCCCCAAAAAAAAATCCAGACGAAATAATGCAAGCCACGGTGTGGACAGAGTTGATCATCAGGGAAGAAAGATAATTAATCAGTGTTTCACCTGGTCTGAATGGTGCTGAGGAAGACATTGTGCCCTCCAGATGTTGACAAGCTACAACTTCCATCAGCCCCAGCAAGCATGGCCAATTGCCAGAGATTATGGGAGCTGTAGTTCAGCAACATCTGGAGGGCCATGCGTTACCCACACCCGAGACCCAAAGAGGAATCAAACTCTAGAACAGGGCGGTCCAACCTCTCAGACCAAGTGGGCCGCAAGAGTACATCAACACAGAACCCAAGGGCCACACACTGAATTAAATTTGAATATCGTACAGTGTTTGCAATATAGTTGATATTATTTAATACACACAATTAACATATATATGTGAATATGTATAATTAAATACCAATGTGTGAAATTCGCCAGGCACCAGGTGCACTTTGTACCTGGCTATCGACCACTTGCAACAAAGTGAAGATGCTCCAACTCCCTCCATCATATTACCTGTTAAACTGGAAGATGGCTGTTTGCAGCTGGGAGTCTGCTCTGATGTTGTAGGCTCCCTGCAAATGTTAGAACCCTGCCAGTGAGAGACGGTTGCCCACCAACTCACAGAGGACAACGGGAATGCAACTGATGAGGCATGGCACCCCACTTCCTCTGACACAATTAATATCATGTGGCAGAATGAACACCCAACAGGCCTCTTGTTGTCTTCTGCAACATGTGAGAGAATGAATACATAATTTTCACAAAACAACGATTTCTTTTAAAATCTTTTTATTTATTTAAGCAGGAACATATACTTCAGCAACATAAAAGAATACAGAAGAAGAAGAAGAAGAAGAAGAAGAAGAAGAAGAAGAAGAAGAAGAAGAAGAAGAAGAAGAAGAAGAAGAAGAAGAAGAAGAAGAAGAAGAAGAGACAATGCACTACAATTACATTAACATTAAAACATTCACACCCAAAAAATGCAAATTGGGTTGTTTCACTCACAACTCACAATCCCTGGGGAAAATAATTATTATCCTTGGTGTTGTGGGATAGTAACTTTTCTGAAAAGATTTGTTTGATATATAAATATCAGGATAATGCGCTCCAGGTCTTACAATACTGTCACTTAAAGCTGAGAAGTTACTAAGAATTCAGTATACTAGCATATTTCACAGGAGCTGTTTGAACATTGTTAGCATTATTAATGTACATAAAATCAATTCTTGCCGCACATTTGAAAATGAATCTTTTTTTGTTTGTCCACTAGCATATCTTAATTTTGAGTTAATTTTTCAGCAAAAGCTATGGAACAGATTTGACTATAACATAAATCCTGATTAAACCTTCTTGTGATAACAATCCTGGGGGCTAACAAAAAAATACAGAATCAACTTTTTGTCCAAAAGATCTTCACTTGGGCTCATCCCATATGCCCAGTAATGCGAACAAAGGGATTGATATAAATTCCTCTTTTGTTATTAAATTAATTTCTAGGAACACCATCTCCACAAAAGCTGCTAGGGCCAACACTCCCAACCTAAGTGGAAATATGTACCTTTTTGTTTTTAACAGCACCAGCATTTGGGGGATGGACTTGGGTCATTATGTGATAAAATCACTGATTTATTGTGCCACTAAATATTATTTTAAGAGCCTCATTAGTTTGTTCTGAAGTATTTTTTCTGTCAGCTTCTTCTTGTGCAACACACTATTTGCAGACTTCTTGCACTCCTTGAAAGAACACAATCTACATCTTCCATGCAGGAGTACTTTTCACTCTATTTTATTTTCTAAGCAAAGGATCCTACATGGATCCAATTCATGTAGTTCCAATTTCAGAATTTCCAGAAAGTCATTGAAGTTACTGTTGCAGCAAAAAAACAAAAGCTATGTAGCATCTTATAGTCTAGCAAACAAAACTGTTAGTCTTTTAAGGTGTCACATGGCTGTTGGCTTTTATAATTCACACTGTACTTTCACTATAACAGGCTAGCATATATATCAATGTCATTTCTATTTCAACCATGTTTGAATTCCAAGGAAAACTTCTCTCAGTCACTACAATGGTATGCAAGACATTAAATACAGTTACCAATTAAATACAGTTTTTCTTGAACTCCAACTATGTGCAAAATGAATTTAGTGATGTTCACTCATATCTCTACCAGCAAAGAATGCCCATTCCCCCACAAATTTTCCCAAGTGCCTGAACTAAACAGCAATTGTCATCTGAAATTTATTTTGTCACTGCACTGCTCAATTTCCTAATCAAAGGGTACTGCCAAAATTAATTTGGAGTTCAGACTACCCATCCAAACTCCTGTATCACTACAACTTGACCTTGTATTCTTTTGCATTCTCTCTGTCATGGGATAGATAAACCATGACAGGGCTTTTCCTTGTCTGACAAAATTACCCTGCCAGGCTTAGCTTATCAAATTAGTAATTATTTTGGTTCCTTTCAGCATGACTCTTCTATGCCAAGACATTTTAAAATATTATTAGTAAATTCCACTGAGGTAAGAGTTGCATCCCTTGTGTGTGAAGCTTCACGGGGAAAGGGAAAAGCAAAACTTTGAAGAGCATCTTGTTGTATAATTATAAACTATCATCCAAACCTCAGTTGCATAGAGACCACAACTTTATGCATTTAAGGATGTGGCCCTTTAGAGTCTTGCCTCAAAGTAAAACTGCAATCCTAAGCACACTTACCAGGGAGTGAGTCACATGGAACACAGTTGGTTGTAGAATCATAGGCTGGATTCAACTGAGTTCCACTAGTGCAAGCCAGCACTAGGTCTTCTAGCACCACAGGCCCTTTTGCTCTTCACTCCACCTCCATCCCTAAATTGGGCTGGGGGAACCTCCAGAACAGCATGCCAGGAGAGGAAGATTGTTCTGTCTGGAAAGCTAAAAAGATTCCACTGATGGAATCATCTCTTTAGCACTACACTGAATTCCTCCCATACAAATTGGAACAGAACTCGGTCATCTAGGCCAACAACTTGCGGATGAAGGAACAAAATGACTACAGCATCCCCAATAGATGGCAATCCAGCCTCTGCTTAAAAGCCTCCAACGAAAGGAGAGTCCAACAACTTCCAAGACAGCCTATTCCACTGTTGAACAGCTCAAACCATCAGAAATTTTTCCTAGTCTTTGGTCAAAATAGTCTTTCTTGCAATTTGTACCTGTTAGTTCAGATTTCACCCACTGGATCAATTTGGGAGTGGACGGAGTACCATAATCTACGTAAGAGAGCCCTTCAACTATCTAAAGAGGCTCTCTTTTCACCTCTTAACAATCTCTTCTTCAGACGAACCCAATTCCATTTTTCTTCATAGGACTTCGTTTCCAGGCTGTTTGTCATCTATGTCACTCTTCTCTGTACATTTTTCAGTTTGTCAAGTTGCTTCTCAAACTGCAGTATCCAAAAAAGGGGTGTGTATTCTAGGTGAGGTCTGACCAAACCAAAACAGATTTTACTTCTCAAGGTCTGGACACTATACTTCTATTGATGCAGCCTAAAACTCCCTTGCCTTTTCAGCTGTCAACCTGAATTGCTGCCTCATATTTAGCTTATGGTCTCCTAAAATCTCTAGATCATTTTCACATGTACTGCCATCAAACCAGATGTCATCCATGCTGTACTTGTGCCTAATTTTGCCTACCTAAATGCAGAACTTTCATTTAACTGTTGAAATTCATGTTTGTCTTTGCCCAATTCTCCATCCTGTCAAGTTCATCTTAAATTCTATTTCTGTCTTCTAAGCTACCCTTCCAATTTTTGTCCTCTGCAAATTTGGTGAACATTCCTCACTATTCCTTTGTCCAAGTCATTAATGAAGATGTTGAACAACAGTGGACCAGGGCAGAATTCTGCAGTACCCCACATGTTACTTCTCTCCAAGCTACTGAGGTGCCAGCGATGAGCATTCATTGAGTATGATCCATCAGTCAACAATAAATCCCTCTAATGGTAGCATTGTTTATCCCACATTTTACCAGCTTGCCAACAAGAATACTGTATAGAGGATACTGCCAAAATCTTTGCTCAAATCAAGATAGTCTATGTCTACAACATTCCTTTCATCTACCCAACTAGTAGCTCTATCAACAAACAAGAAAATAAGGTTAGTCTGGCATGACTTGCTCTTGAGAAACCCATCCTAGCTCTTTGTAATCACAGCATTCTTTTCTAAACGCTCACAGACTGACCACTTAATGAACTGTTTTAGACCATTCTGTGTAAACATGTACAGGATTATGCTGTTATTGAATGACAAATGTGAAAATCACAGGCTGAACTGCAGGCACAACCCCAGAGTGTTGTAAAGTAAGATTTTTAAAAATGTGCTACTTGGAACTATTGTAACAAGGAAAGCAATAGCTTAGTCAAGACAGATTTACACAAAAGAATTTAAGAAGCATGAGGAAGATCTATTCCATTTTTTATTTTAAAAAATCCTAAAATGGAAGTCAACAGTGCTAAATTTACAGCTTCGGAACAGGATAAAAACAGTAGCCAGTTTTTGGTGAATGGCAGAGCAAATCCTCAATCTATAAAAAACAAAAAGAGGAGTAATTTATTCATTGCTATTAAGTATCCATTAACCTTGAATGCAGAGGTGGAAAAAATACTTCAAACACTTCAGTATCACCAGAATGAACCCATTAGGTACCTGGGTGACAAGGTACTTCTGATTCTCCTATTTTAATCAATGTTAATTATTTTCTACAGAAGCACAAAATCAAAACATATATCAGCAGTATTAACAGAAGTAATCTTATAAAACCTAACAAAGTCTGAAAAATCCACTGTGGTGCCTAAAAGTGGGAAATAATTCTTTAGTCCTCCAAAAAGTTGTATCTAGATATCTAACAGTGAGATTAGGCTTTTCAGAAGCAAACATCTAGAATTATATACAGCACATTTAAAGACATTTAAGAACCTTGGCAACCCAATGCAAGTGGAAATAGGATCTGGTGCAGAATTTAAATGCAAGGCTTTCAGAATGGAACTAATCAACAGATAGCTAAAAATGAAACCCAATAAAAAGGGAACCCATAGAATTGTGGCACCCCACTTTCCTCCCTTGTCCTTACAGAGAGATCACACCCTCACTTTGGCTCTTCATGCTATAAGCATCACCCAAACAAGCTGTGTATACTCTATATAACACTTCTGTGATGCAACAGGGGTCCTTCTCTTGATCACCTTTTAACTCTTTACTAGCTTAAAAAAAACACAGAACATTAGGATATGGCATACGGTAATCTGAAAAATGCTGTATGTTAGTGGGGATTACAGAAGAAAACAAACAAGAACAATTAAAGGGCTCAACTGGATGATGCTAAACAGGAAAAAGTAAGTATTCCTATCTAGTCTTTTTACAAAAAAATCCTTTTTATTCTATACTGGTCTCTGTAGTAACAACCGGGTGCCTATATTATTGTTATAACTGCCTTTCCCTTTATAGAAGGACAAAGGTTAATTGCTTTTCTGGAGGTCACTCGGCAAGCCAACATCAGAGTCAAGAACAAGACCCAAACTTCCTTATTCCGACACATTATTTAACCATTTCGTTACCACTCCCTTTCCCACCAGTGCAAAAAGCTTCAGGTTCCATTCAGATTCTTGAATCCAGTGAGATTTACTTGGTCACTTAACCCCCATATGCCACAAGAAGTAACTAAGAGACTTCAGGTAATTCAGTGTGGCTTTCAACCCATCCTTTAGGAATACGATTGTTTATGTAAGTTACTTTGAGAACAAAAAATAATAAGAACCAACAATAAATACATCAAGCAGCAGCATCTACTGTTTCGCAGCCATTTCATACCATAAAGTCTTGTGTGTGTGAACAGGTATCTTCATCAGCCTCTGGAAAATGGCAATGAATTCCAGAGGAGACACCACTTAGAAAAGGATCTGTTCTTGTAGCCACCTAAATTAGAATACGTTTTTTTTTATTTAGGAACTACTGTAGATCTCTTTTTCAATTACTTCTGGCATCATCCATTTATGATTTCAAAACTGTCACGATGTTGAATTCTGCTGAGAAACTGGAAGCCAGTTCAGTTTTTGAGTCCTCATATTATGTTCTCCCCCAAACCAGTTCTTAATGTCACAGAGAAAAACAACTACCAGACTTTTAGAAGACATCTGAAGGCAGCCCTGTTTAGGGAAGCTTTTAATGGTTAATAGATTATTGTATTTTATTATTTTGTTGGAAGCCGTCCAGAGTGGCTGGGGAAACTCAGCCAGATGGACGGGGTATAAATAATAAGTGGTAGTAGTAGTAGTAGTAGTAGTAGTAGTTGTTGTTAATACCCTGGCCACCGCATTCTGTACCGGGTGAATTTTCTGAATGAGTAAAAAAGCCCACAAGGATTGCATTACACTAGCCCAATTTAACACCCACACACCCACACCCAAGGATCAACTGCCAAGCCAGATAGAGATGGTAAAAGGTATTCCTAGCAATAGATGCCACCATAAAGTCAAGAAGGAATGCTTTGTCCAGATCTCCTGACTGCTGATCCACCCCCAGAGGGATGCTATCTGGTTCACAACAGGTCAATCACCTATCCCCCACATTAACAGAATCATCCATACCAGCATCTCCAACTCAACTGGTCTGAACATCAGTTTATTTGCTATCATCCAATCCATCAGGATCACTGGGATTGAAGGAAAAGAAGTAAAGCTGGACACCATCAGCATTACAACATGGCAAGCAACCTCTCCCTGTGATTTTACATAGTTGTTATATACACTGTATAATAAATAGCATAAGATGGATACTCCACAATATCTCTCTTTATATCACCCTCTGGAACAAGTTAACCATTGCAACACAGTGCTGCTGACCCCCAGTCCTGACAAGTGGTCCAGAAGGATATTAAGTCAATAGTATTAAACACTGCTGTGAGATCCAGAAGAATCAAGATCAAAATCCATTAGCTGGCAAACATTGTCCGCCAAGGTGACCTCAGCAGTCCGAGTGCCTGTATGGGTCCTGAAGCTAGACAAATTCTAGCAAGTCTGATGATCAACTGTGAACATCCTGCAGACTTCTGGCATGTTTGAAGTCACCACCCAGGAATAAGCTTGCTAAATAATAATCTATGAGGAAGAAGTCACCAAACCCAGTTTTAACTTGGGCAACACATTTTTCCTTGGCTTTTTTCAAGACTGGACACCTGCTATGTAAACATCAATTAAAAAACTGACAATTTTATTTAAAAATTAAGCAGGTTAGATTTGCACAATTTCAGCTGCTTAAATTGGGGATAACAATTGAACAGAACCTGTGCAGAGTTGCCTACATTCAATATTATAACCTTTTGTCCTTAATAGCAGACTGTGTCCAGTCTTGTAAAAAATCCATCTTCCTTCATCTCATTTGTAACACAAACTGTTTTAAGATCAAATTAATAGACTTTCACAAGGGCATTTTATGCATTCCATTTAAGCCAGGCACAAGATCAAGAGTGTGCAATACAAAGGGGAAACTCCACAGCCATGACAAGAGACTGCTGCGATGACACTGGGGTTTGCACACAAGCCAAGGTTTTCCAACTGCTAAAGGACCAGTCAAGGTTAAGAAAGAAATGCTAACTCTCTCTATACTTTCAGATGAAGTAAGATAAACAATCATATGCATCCAGTTGAGCTGAAACATCACCCAAAATGTTTAGAGTGGGATGATTTATCTCCATTTAAAATTAAGGTGCTTTTAGGCAGTGTAAGATGTACCATCTCTGTTATTCAGGTGCACTGTTAAGCAATTCAGGTAACATAAACAGTTGACGTTAGTCCTATAACCATTTAACTTGACAAATGCTGCCACTGCACTGTCAGAGGTTGTATTACCACAGTTAATACTTCAAGCAATGTAAACCTTTCCCACCTAGGGCTGTTTTAAATATTCCACTGTTTCTGTTTTTGAGCTGAAGACAGCAAGGGGAGGGGGAGGTCAGGAAGATTTCCTGACAGTCCTTTTAACTGTGATAATATTCACTCTTTTTCAATATTGTTTTCTGCCATTTTTTTCCCTTGTGACCAACTATATCTGTTCACATGACTTGGGGCAAACCAAGCCAACTGAGAGAAAGGGAGGTAAGGTAAGGTAGGTAAAGGACACCTGGACGGTTAAGTCCAGCCAAAGGCAATTATGAGGTGCGACACTCATCTCGCTTCAGCCGAGGGAGCCGGTGTTTGTCCAGAAGGCTTTCTGAGTCATGTGGCCAGCATGACTAAACTGCTTCTAGCACAACGGACCACCATGACGGAAGCCAGAGTGCACAGAAACACTGTTTACCTTCCCGCCACAGCGGTACCTATTTATCTACTTGCACTAGTGTGCTTTCTAACTGCTAGGTTGGCAGAAGCTGGAACAACAGGCAATCATAGAATTGGTACACCTTGACCATGAAAATCTAGCTGACGAAGAATTAACGAAACAGGACCTTGTCCTGGAGTTTATTTCAACTGGAATTTGTCTCATTATCATAAAAAATAAAACTGCTTGAAGACTAAAATTAATCTCTCTCCTGGCACGAGTTCTTGGAACTTTTGCATTTGATTTCTTGATATCACCAAGAACTCCAATTTCTACAGAAGCTGGAACAGAGCAACGGGAGCTCATCCCCATCGCATGGATTCGAACTGCTGACCTTCTGATCGGCAAGCCTAAGAGGCTCAGTGGTTTAGACAACAGCGCCACCCACGTCCCTAGAAGGGAGGCAGCCACCCCATTGTAGAATAAGGCTACATGAAAAGAAGAGATAAAAATTTGTTTGGCATTGCTGATAAAATAGTCTAAATAGCAGGCGGAAGTTTTCAACACTACTGAAAACATTCCTGAAATACAGCAAGTAGTTTCATCCCAACCCATTTATTCCCCACATTTTCAACCAATATATATATACAAACTCTGCAAGTCCTAAGGGTGCAACTGCCTCTGTGCCTGGAAAAATAATTCCCCAGTAAGTCTGCATTTAATACCTGGTGATGGTAGATGAGTCACTGCCTTTGCTGGCTGAATGCCAAATCCTTTTTAAAAAATGGGTAAAGTACATATTCTGTTCTAAACTGTGCACTGAACATTGTATTAAGCACTTTTAAGGTATTAACTGTGCCTTGAATATTGTATTAAGCACTTTTAAGGTATTACCACAAATCCAAAATATGTATGCAGTACATTTTAAAGGGGAAATGGTTATATTACAGTGGTTACCTCCGGTTATGAACTTACTTCGTTCCAGAGGTCCGTTCTTAACCTGAAACCGTTCTTAACTTGGGGCGCACTTTTGCTAATGGGGCTTCCTGCTGCTGCGCAACTTCTGCTCGCATCCCTGGGCAAAGTTCGCCACGAAGAGCATCTACTTCCGGGTTAGTGGAGCTCGTTACCCGAACCCGAGATACAAGTTTGGGCCAGCAACTCATGCACATTGGCAAAGCATTAAAGGAATGGATGGAACTGAATAGGTCCCTAACAGTTTTCAACAGAGAAGAGGGAGGGAGGGAGAGGGAAGCTAAGTACTACCCATTCATATATTTCAATATAATACTGCCTGGGCAGAGAGTATGGTAATTAGGTCAGTAAATGCAAAGACAACATGAGTACTTCAGTCAACATGAAAATTAATGAGCAGATTGAGGTTCTGATTTCAAGTGATAGTGGCAAAAGGAGCCTTTAAGAAAAAGAGACGGGGAACTACTTAGGACAGAATGTATTTCTTAGCAGTTCTCCTAGCCAAGGTCCTGCACAGAAAAGAACAAATCTATTTCAACAATGATCTTGCTTTCTATTGCACTAGGGATTGATTCTAGTATCCTCACCTGAGCTCTTGTTGCAGTCTTGTTTGTTACTAATAGTTTAGAGAAGTGGTATGCAGATGAAACTAAAGACCTACTATAAGATTTCCTTTGTTATTTTTCTTCAAGATCTTTTCTGCTGATCTCCTCTCTGTAACAATCCAAAATGTTTTGTGCATAAAATAAACTAGTCCTTGAGCTGCTGGGCTGCTTGCAGAGCAAAGAAAATGAGACACCCCAAGATTCTCTCCTCCCACATAAAACTTTAGGTTTCATTATTTTATTTCCTCCTACTCAGTTCAAGGAGTTCTTTATCCATTTGTTTCATTAGACGCAGAGCACCAGAGAGACTTTCATTCTAACAGTCGCCTTCAAAACTGTAGTTGCCACAACAACCAGATGCAGCTTAGCTGCATTGTTCTCATTTGTTAGTACCGTGACACAATCGTTCCATCTTCCTACAATGGAGCAACTTTTCATTTCAACTTTTCAAGGATGTTACATTTCCCCACAAAGATACAGATGTGCCGTGAGTGTGCATGTGTCATACATGCAAAGTTGAAAACAAGATTCTTTTGGGAGAATTGTTATACTAGATTTGTTTTGAGATGTTGACAGCAATTGCTAGAGCCAGGCTGCTGAAACATCTAAAGCTTGGCCTTTAATAATCACCAAAGTAATATAGCGCCAGACCACATCTGAGCAGGGACTCCCAATAGTGTCAGATTGTGTCAAACTGCAGGATTGTTATGGGATGCGAGCAAATGTCCACACTTGTTTTACCCAATCAAATCTGAATTAGGCTCTAGATGCAAGCCTCCTGTGTATTAACCCACTGGCCTCCCTGTTATTACCACCACCACAGACCTTCACATTTGAAGGCTAATTTTAATTCAGCAATTTGAGTTGTTGCCGCAGATCTTGCTATACATTGCCCCACTCTCCCTTCTGATGATCCTTGTTTGAACTTTTACTCACGAGAAGTGCAAACAGGAGATGCACACAACATGCAGACATACAACACTCACAAATATATAGATGTAGTGAATATCTGATTACACAGCAACATGAGGGTATTGAACTGTATGTGTACTTGACCAATGAAACAAACACAAGTTTTCTGGTGCAAGCCCTCACAAGAGATGAGAAACAGTAACACAGTCCAACCTGCTTTAGCCATGCTTGGTATCCAGAAGATGTAAGTTGGAATCCATCTTTAGGCATGTGTATTCTGGGCTAGGAGAGAATAGACATAAGAGACCTCCTTTTACATTGAGACCTGGCTAGCCTATCCTTATTTCCAGGAGAACGTAAACACCAAACACACTCTCAGCCATACACATAAAGATGCATTCTTCAGGGGAATTGCAGGGAGGCTGCTACTCTATATAGCATAAATAGTAGAAACTTAGGAAAAGAAAGATTATAAAGAATGCCCCCAAGTCACACAGGATTTTGCACAGGTAAACATCTCTAGAACAATTAACCAATGTAATAGAGCTATAGCATGGCCCACCAACACCCGAGATCGTCCATTAAGCTTTTATGAGGAGATTCTTTATAGCAGCCATGGGAGGATAGGTAGTGTGTTGTTTTTTTAATAATAAAAAATCCTGTGCATTCACCATCCGTGTATAAGACGACCCCCAATTTTTGACTAAAATTTTAAAGCAAATTATTAAAGCAAAAATAAGCAACAAAAAAATTGGCTTGTGCATGGAAAAATACAGTAATTCACATACCATGGGTGGGGATCATTGTATGCACGCTACTTAAGGAGAATTTCTTAGGTGATGGCCATATCCCCCCAATCTACTTTATACACGTACAACTTCGTCTTCAAGTTCATCTTGAGAAAATCTGACCTCTTCCCAGCCTACTGCTGGAAAGGGTAAGGGGTTCAAGCAGCTAAGTGCTTGTTCCTTACAGCCTTTTTTGTTAAAGGATGCATATATGAGCCTATACAGCACCAAACCCCTTCATTTTCTTCTAACATGCCTGATCTAAAACTCTATGCAAACAGGATAAGCACAATTAGAGCCACTTTTTGATGTGGGAATTCTACTTGAAGAGCACAACTGCCGTGTTTCTCCAAAAATAAGGCACAGTCTTATATTTATTTTTCCTCAAAAAAAAACAAAACACGGTGGCTTATTTTCAGGGGGTGTCTTTTTTTTTTTATTAAGTACAAGGTTAAACTGCCTATCACTATGGCTTATTTTCGGGGTATGGCTTATTTTCGGAGAAACACGGTACTCACAGAGCATCAGTTTAGAACAGTGATTTTTCCAAAGATGTTCTGAAGAACTCTGAGGGTTCCTTGGAAGCTTGTGGGTGAATTCTCAATGAGAAGACCAGAAAAGACAGGCAAGCTTCCTTAACAGTTTCCCCCACCTATTATTAATTATTACTATTATTATTTATTAAATTTATATCCTACCCTTCCTTCTGAAGGAGTCCAGGGCAGCACCTTCCCCTAAAATGCACAGCCAATAGTTATATGCATCCAGGGTGCACTGTAAGTTCAGGCAGGGCAATAATAAGGCTTAGCAGGTTTATCCAGCACTCCACAGGTATTGATTGTAAATTCTAAAATATATTCCAGATGCTCAACAACATACAGAGAATGAGCGGGCATTAAAACGGCGAACACAGTTCAGTGTAAGCAAGTGTAAAATGATGTACAATGGGACAAAAAAACCCTAACTTCACATATGCACTTGGGACAGAATCGGCCGTGGTCGCTCAAATGGATGATCTTCTTTCTGAGAGGGACTGAGGAAGTTTACCTTTGTTGCTCTTGTTGGCTAAGGTATCCTCCTAGATACCAGAATATCAAAGGGTGGTGAGCAAAATATGGGCATTTTCTGCTGCTGCCCCTGTTCTGTGGGTTGCCCTTCCCTCTACCATACGTGAAGCAGCAACCTCAGTTGCTTCACACATCTTTTTGCTCAGGCTTTCCCTGACCCATGAGATTTATGTATGCAAGTTTGTGTTTTTGGTTTAATGGCTATTGTTTTTGTATGATATGCACATAGTATACATCACTTAAGAGGTTTTGAAAATATTATGCTGTTTAGAAAAACTTCTAAATAAACAAATGCACTCATGTGGTCTGAACTGGCAGCAATGGACCAGGAAAGAGAGTGTCGGGACTTAGCAGATAACTTGATGAACATGTCGACCCAGTGTGTAGCAGCTGTGGGAAAAAAAAGGTGCATTCCGTGTTAGGGATCATTAGAAAAGGGACTGAAAATGAAATGGCCAACAATAAAATGCTGTTATACCAATCTATGGTGCAACCACATTTGGAACACTGTAACACAGTGTGTATAGTTCTGGTCACCACACATCAAAAAGGATGTTGCAGACCTGGAAAAGAGGTTTTAAAAGGGCAGCCTAAAATATCCAGGGGCCAGAGCAACTCCCTTGTGAAGGAAAGTTATGATATTTGGAGCTCTTTTTTAAAAAAATGCATGAAGGAGGTATATAAAATTATGCACGGTGGGTAAAGTGGATAGGCATCTCTCATAATAGCAGAACCAAGAGTCAACTACAATCATACCTCGGGTAAAGTACGCTTCAGTTTGAGTACTTTGTTTAAGTAAGAAGCAATCTGCACTGTTCACACATGCGCAGAAGCGCTCTATTGGCGCTTCGCGCACTATCGCCGCTCGGATTAAGTACTTTTGGGGGTGCGAATGGCACCCCGGAACCAATTAAGTACTTAACCCGAGGTACCACTGTAATGAAGCTAAACAGTTTTAAAAAGCATCAATATTGTGTCTGATGCTGTCCATATGTGACTGGTGCAGACTTACATTCTCACAATTTCACCTTCTCCACCCTCAGCAAACCCTCAAAATCTGTTATGGAGGGTTAAGATCCCCTCTGGAGCAGCTTTCGGGAGCATATGGGGGGCTGCAGGAGGAAGGAGAAATCCCGCTGCATGCGTGGAAGTACTTCTTCATACAGTTCACAGTTATGGAATTTGCTACAATATGCAACCTTTCTATACAAGTTTTACAAGCATAATCCCATGGGAACCCTCCCCACCCCATCAGGCAGTGTATTACCCAGCCTAACACCTGCCAAATTCCAAGTCTGTAATGTGCTGCTGCAACCCAAACATTGTATTTAATATGTAGCTTACTTCTAGGGCTGCCTTCTCAACGGTCTCCCTCCCACGATGTACTAAAGTCATTAGCTTGTTCTGATTTCAAACTGGCCATCTTTTCCCTGCAATCTTTAACTGACTTTTTGTTTTATTACCTTCCTTTACCCCTTCTTCCATTTTTAACTTAATGGATCTAGCAGTCTCTAGTGAGGTCTGAAAAGGCTGTTTTCTCAGAATGAGTCAATATTTTAAATTCTATGGAATGCATTTGTTTCCCCCCTAAAAAATAAATATAAAAAAGCAGCCTTTAAAAGACAGCCATTAAATTACAGACCTCAGTTTCTATTTTCTAAGCCTAATACAACCCCTGAAGGCTTACAATATTTGAATCACAGCTGGAGCCATGGTTACCATACAGTTTAAATATCAGCTTCTTTACTGTGCAATTTGTTTTAAAAATCAAATCAGAGGCTGTGTCATAAACAAGTGCTAATTAAGTAGCAAGCAAGAAGAGGGCTTTCTGTGCAAGAAAGGTTCTTAAATATCTGCCTCTCCAATCTTGTAAAAAAGGATAAATAAAGCCAGCTGGGAAAATTATGGGCCAAAACTAGCATGAGACATACACACACAAACAAAACTGTGGCTGGCACTAACCCTCCAGTGTTATTCCTTCAGATGAGAGTCAGGAGGCTACAGATTATGGTAAACGTCTTGCTTTAGGTGAACAATGCCAAGTTAGCATGGCAATGTGAGTTTGATCACATAATTCTGTGAGGGCATAAGCATATTCCTACGCAGCCTCTATGCTTCAAGCCACTCAATTCTGAAACAATAGAAATCAAAACTGCAGCTCCCTTTTGGCACCACAGAACTACTGCTGGGATGGCAGAATATTTATTATTTTTATGTAGTCCTTTGGACAGATGCATTTTGTTAACAACAAGAACCCTGTAATTTATTACAATCCCCTATTTGGTAAAATTCATTTATTCTTAGCTAAATGCTTAGCTAAGAATAAATGAATTTTTAATACAGTTTTTAGAAACACTTGTCACTGCTTCAGCATTTCCATTTAGTGAATAGGACTGATGTTTCTCTCAGCAGGGGGTGATATTTTAATGATGCAATGCTGCACTTCCTAGAAGACAGACAAGCCTCATGAGGCAGATTATAGGACTAAAGAAACTCAGATCCTATTAAAAGCAGACAGCTCCAGACCATTTTTAAAATTAATTTTGTTTAATGATAAAATGTGCTATAACAGGTGGGTAGCCAATTGTAAAATTAACCAAAACATAGTTAAAGGAACAGAAGAATGTTAGAAAAGCAAACACAATAATGCTCCCACTACCAATTTACCAGATGCATCTGTGGAAATATTGGCACTTATCAATACCTCATTTTCTCTGTCTACAAAGCAGGTTCAGTGCCTACATTCCTTTAAGCTTACATCAAGTCAGACCATTAGTCCATCTAACTCAGTATTGTCTACACTGACTGGCAGCAGCTCTCCAGAGTTTCAGACAGAAATCTCCCCTAGCCCTATCTGGAAATGCTGACAATTGAACCTAGGACCTTTTACCACTGCACCACAATTCTTCCTTGCTTTATCAAAACTTGAAATGTTCAGAAACATTCACAGCAAAAAATATATTTGAATGAGTTGCCTTCAATGAAAGCTTGATGCAAAGAGGCTTTTGCTTTTAGTTAACCATGGCTTCCCATTTCATCCAAACTGGGAATCATGATTTAATATTAACTACAGCTGCTTCAGTTCTTAAAGAAATGGGAGTGCCTGATCACCTCTTCTGTCTCCTGAGAAATATCTATGTGGGACAAGAAGCTACAGTTAGAACTGGATATGGAACAACTGATTGGTTCAAAATTGGGAAAGGAGTACAACAAGGTTGTATATTGTCTCCCTGCTTATTTAACTTATATGCAGAATTCATCATGTGAAAGGCTGGACTAGATGAATCCCAAGCCGGAATAAAGATTGCCGGAAGAAATATCAACAACCTCAGATATGCAGATGACACAACCTTGATGGCAGAAAGTGAGGAGGAATTAAAGAACCTTTTAATGAGGGTGAAAGAGGAGAGCGCAAAATATGGTCTGAAGCTCAACATAAAAAAAACCCAAGATCATGGCCACTGGTCCCATCACCTCCTGGCAAATAGAAGGGGAAGAAATGGAGGCAGTGAGAGATTTTACTTTCTTGGGCTCCTTGATCACTGCAGATGGTGACAGCAGTCACGAAATTAAAAGACGCCTGCTTCTCAGGAGAAAAGCAATGACAAACCTAGACAGCATCTTAAAAAGCAGAGACATCACCTTGCCTACAAAGGTCCGTATAGTTAAAGCTATGGTTTTCCCAGCCGTGATGTATGGAAGTGAGAGCTGGACCATAAAGAAGGCTGATCGCCGAAGAATTGATGCTTTTGAATTATGGTGCTGGAGGAGACTCTTGAGAGTCCCATGGACTGCAAGAAGATCAAACCTATCCATTCTTAAGGAAATCAGCCCTGAGTGCTCCCTGGAAGGACAGATCGTGAAGCTGAGGCTCCAATACTTTGGCCACCTCATGAGGAGAGAAGACTCCCTGGAAAAGACCCTGATGTTGGGAAAGATTGGGGGCACTAGGAGAAGATGACGACAGAGGACGAGATGGTTGGACAGTGTTCTCGAAGCTACGAACATGAGTTTGACCAAACTGCGGGAGGCAGTGCAAGACAGGAGGGCCTGGCATGCTATGGTCCATGGGGTCACGAAGAGTCGGACACAACTAAACGACTAAACAACAACAACAGCTGTTTCAAAACAAGCTGTTTCAAAACTGTGGTGATGATGACCACAGTTCCCAGTCCAGACAAAACAGCAAATACAGTAAACTAGAAACTGAAGCAAAAGCTTCTGAACTCCTCCTCTTGGACATGTATGAAGATGAAAGGGGAGCAGGAGAATGTGTGATCCCGGAGGCAGTTAGGCTCGTTCATCATAGTGCTAAACCGTGGTTACATCTGAATCTTGCACTGTCTTTTTCATCTCTATCTTCCCATAACTCCTATCTAGTCAAAAACTTAGCAGCTAGTATTGTTTTGATTTACTCCACTAACAAGAACTATAATTTAGCACTAACTACTCATGAGGAATTATAACGCTGCTGGTTGGTGAGCAATTTGCCCTGGAAGACCAGTTTAGCCACTTAAAATAAATATCCACCTGCATATACTAGCACTAATCAGGGCGTGAAATTAAACTTTTTATTCAGTAGAAAATAACTGCTGCAAGGCGGCGATTTAGTGGAAAGCAAATATTAAGGTCAACCTATTCTTCCCAGTGCCTACAGTAGATATGCTAGGAGAGAGGGCATGGAGCACCAAATTCCACTTTTCTAAGTCCATGAAGCTAAATACTTCAATGATGCGTTAGCAAATTTACCATTTGCTTTTACTAATTGCATATATTTAATGAAGCAAACAAAGCAAAAAGCTAAAACAAAATGCTGTTAACTTGAACCCTGCACTCTCCTTGCATTGCCCCCCTAAAGCAACTAAAGAATTGAGTCCATTTGCGCACCCCTAAAGCAATTAAAGAATAGAGTCACATCATGAGGACTCAAATCATTCATTTATGTACCAAATTCACAATATATTTATTTCTCTTTCTCTCTTTTTTCCAAAAAGGCTAACACACAATGGTATCCATCGGTACAATGTGCACATCTCTTGAAAGGAACACTGATTCATCATGTGTGAAGTTCCTTGACCCCAGAGAATTTCCCTTCCACTGCAATAAAGAGAGCTGGTCCTTGCACACGTGCTAAACAGCTCCCTCCTTTGAAAGAAATACAGGGATATGGATTGAGGTGACGATTAACGTTGCCTTTCAAAAGAACAAATGTTCAGTTATTGAATACAGAGTAGCATATGCTCATTAGATATTTGCAAAACATGTAGTGATAGAGTGTGATATTTATTCAAACCCAACTGTTAAAATTTATATTTACAGCCCACTCTTTCCCAAAAGCTTGGGGTGAATAACAAATTTAAAAACAAATCTAGAATTCCCATTAGAAGTAAAACAACAAAGTAAAAAAGACTTCCTTGCTCTGAGAATGTAAAATAATATTCCTCAAAATATGGTTTTTTAAAAATGAAAAAGCACATAAGAGGCAAGCCAGATGTTGTCTACAGAGAGACGAATCTATTTTGGCTCACAGCAAAGTGTTATGACTACCAAGGGAACCCATTTGCTCAACTCAGACATTTTGTATAGCTTAAGCCAGCCTTGTATTTAACCACTCGCCTGGTCACCATGGATGACAAGGAATTACATGCAGATAAGTAGGCTGAAAGCTGCCAGAGGGAGAACAAGCAGAACATGTGTTCATCTGACAGTCCCTGCATTTCTATGCTGGGTGTGAGGAGAGAAAACCTTCTCCTTCATGCCCAGCATGCAACACTTTTTGCTAGCCAGTATTTTACATACAAGTGGGGATGGCAGAGGAGAGATGGAGTGTTCCATCCACCAGTCCTTCTCATGACTACAAAACAGGCTAGCAAATTTTTTTTTGCAGACTAGTCATTTTGGTGGCCTTATTTACAAGGCTGGCTCAAGTTCTAAGAGTTATTTATGACCCAATCCTTTCTGTTGCTGCATGAGCAAACAAGCAGGTGGAATCAGGCCCCACACCTCTTTATGAAGCAGTGCCTACACTATGAGCTGACTCAAGACATCAAGCCAACAGTGTGGATCAACCTAATTGTTGTAAACAGGCACCGCTGTCAGGTGTGGTTTAGTGGCAGAGCACAAAGCCATTACTGAGCATGGAAAAGGGCTGAGAGGCATCAGAACTGGGAAGGCCTGAAGACAGCTTGCATGCTACTGTAAAATCCGTAACAGAACCAGCTACACTGGTGTAGTCCTACCCATCCAATACCCTGTAGTAACTGACAGGCAGCACAACAGGATAGACTTACCTCACTTCCATCACACAAGTGCAAGTTACATTTTTAAATGCTAATCTCTGCACACACACAAATACACAAGTCTATAGGACCACCATGTCAGTCTATCAAGCTGACTTACTAAAGATCAGGTCATCAACTCAAGCTGCAGTGCCAGTATTTTCAGCGATGCAGTGAGAAAGCTCTCTGTTTTGAAGAAAGTGGGAGCAAAAGAACATGGCACATTTCATAATTTGCACTAGCTGAGTCCCTGAAAGGAGACTCCATGTCTTCTACATGGGGGGGGGGGATACTCTGCAACAGTGGCTATAAAGATACTGTCTATGAGCTGGTAAAGAAAAGAGAAAATTTAAAAATTATGAAAATAAAATATTCTAGCTAAACTCTGTTTAGATCAGGCTTCCTCAACCTCAGCCCTCCAGATGTTTTCAGCCTACAACTCGCATGATCCCTAGCTAGCAGGACCAGTGGTCAGGGATGCTGGGAACTGTAGTTTCAAAACATCTGGAGGGCCAAGGTTGAGGAAGCCTGGTTTAGATCACCAGGATTTAAATCTCCTGAAATCTAAGTTCCTGAAGAGTTGGGGTTTTTTTTTTAGAATGATACCCTATAAGATTTAAGTGCTTTGGGTGAGGAATGAAGGGATGGCACAGAGTTAATGTCTTCTCATTCATTACCCACAGCATAACTCTTTTGGCAAAAATGCTGAATATTCAAAAATGCCAAATTAAAAGTAACACAAGGAAAAAAGGGGTTAGAAATGACTTGCAAAGGTATTTAATTAGAACTCTATAATAATAAGGTTTAACTCCATGCACTGGTAATTAGATTAAGCTGAAGTGGTTGCTAGACCATTCATGAAAACAGATGTTGCTTCACAGAACCTTGATATCTTTCTTAAATACCTTTGAAAACAAGGATCAGAAAATATGAACTCTTATAAAAGGGGCTTTATTGTGTTTTTATAGCATATTACATACCTTGTAAGAATCAGTTTGTTAAGTGTGAATGTCAGTTTTATTCTCTGTCCCCCTTTTTCCTGGCTATTTACAAGCTTTGTAAGAAATTGTTCTTTAATTAAGTCTAAACATAGTTTTATATAAATGGATTCCTGGAATTAAAAACGTTCAGACTTAAGAAATGATTGTTACAGAGACTGTAAGAGGCCGTAAAAAAAAGAATGCCACTTTAAACAAAGATTTCTCATTTTAATTAAAAAGATAATCATCAGAACATTCCTACATTTAACAGAACCATTTGAAGCTACTTTGGGGGGGGGGACCCTTCTTTTTGATGCAGGCATATGTAGTGTAGTTTAGATGATATTTAATCAAAGTCCCAGCCAAGGCTATTCTATTGTGTTTTTAAGGACTGTATCTGCAATTTTAGTAGTTTAGTCAAATACATACATTGCTTATTAAACTCATCCATTGTATACTTGCAAATGGTTGCAACATAATCCAAAACTAATTTAAAGAATCATCTTGGGTTTTGTGGATTTCCTAAATTAAAGACTTCAAACAGAACATTTGATTCCAATATAACAGTAGTATTCACCATCCAAGCCACAGACTTGGTTTACAGCCCACATTTTGGCGGTGGCGGCTTTTCTATATTGATAAGCATCCATTGTTTGGAGATGTGAAAATCTAGCAAAGCTTTAGGCAACTGGTACTCACATAACACTTATTCTCCCTTATTCAGTTTCCCCTGAAAGAAGCATCAGTCTGGCTTGGTTCACATGTCATGCTAACCCAAACCATGGCTTAGTGTGACCACACAAGCCCTCAGAAAGAAGCTCAAAGCCATTTTTCTCCTCACCAGTCATTTTAGGCTGCTGCACCATTGTTTGGCTTAGTGTGTCATCCAAACCTGGGCTCATGATTTAGCTCTCTCAGATTAACCATGAGCTATAAACTTTGAATGCAGCTTGTGGTTAGTCTGGAGCAGTGGTTCCCAACAGGGGGTCCGGGGACCCCCAGGGGTCCGCGAGCTATGCCAGAGGGGTCCGCAAGATGCTACTAGGAAAAAAAAATTAAATATATTTCGTATGATAACAGATTTTTTGTTTTGGCCGCTTCCTGCATGAGCAGAGTCTAGCGCAAAACTAGAATTAGATAGAGGCAGTAGTTCTGCTGTATGCCGTTAGGTGGCGCTTTACAAACACTACTGTTTTGCAAAGAGGCAGTGTGCGCATTCTACTAACGCTCACCTCCCCAAGATGCTTTGCGTGTGTCGGCTTCATTTGTGCGCTACTGCGCAGGTACACTGTCTTCTCCATTCCCCTCCCTCCTCCCTGGTGCACGCTGCCTCTTTGCAAAACAGTAGTGTTTGTAAACAAAGCGTTGTTTTTCGCGGAAGCTACAGTTCGTGTAGTTAAAAATGGATCGTTGGTTAAAAAGTGGTTTGTTAAAACGACAAAGGCCTACAGATGAAGAGGAAGAACTGTAAAAAACGTATAAATATAAAATATAAAAACTCTTAATTTGGCTCTCACTTTTTAATTTTAGGATTAGGAATTAATGGGGGTCCTTGTCACAATAGCGGCTCGATGAGGGGTCCTCGAGAAAATTTTGTTGGGAACCCCTGGTCTGGAGAGAGGAAGAGAGTTCTGATGACCAGGAAACTGCAAGAGAGAGCTTTCTTGTGGTTGTTTGGGGAGCAACGTAGCTTGTGTGGGTATTATTACAATCTATTGCAAGCCGCCTTGAGGATCATTCAATCAAAAAGCAGGGTAGAAATTGTCTATATTAAAAAAGTGGACTCAGGATGCTGCAAGACTATGCAGTATAGGAATGGAAACTATGATTGACTTTTCTTACCAACCCAAAATGTTTATTCTGCATAATATTGAGCATCAACACTACATCCTCAGAGAGTAAATATGTACTCTTTTTTCCAGTTTCCAGCTAGTTTTAGTAATTTCATAGTGTGCATTGGAATGATTTCAGACTATTAATGCCCTTGATTATCGGTATTTCCTGTGGTGCACTGGTCTTCAAATAGTGGGTCAGGACCCACTACTGGGCTGTAGTCTAATCAAAAGTGGAGCACTACCACCATGCAGATATATAACATGAACAATTAAGAAATAGGGCCCAAATCTCTGCTTGGGTTAAACATGGGTCCCTGGTCTGAAAAAGCTAAAGACTAGTCCTGTAGCATAATTTCAACTACTCAGCGGCAGAATCTAAAAGACAAATTTGTTGAAGTAAAAAACAAAAAACAAATTTACCAAAGGGTGAAGTTAATTTTACCATTACAACAACAGATTTGTGGCTATGATGTTTTCAGAAGGTTCTAACACATTTTGCAGAAGACAGTGCTCCCAAAGCTACACACAGAATGCAAGGGAGCAAAGTTACAATTATTAGACATTCAGACCTTATCAGAGAACTTTTGTTCTCTCTCCTATGGGACAGAATCTCCTAAGGAGAAACCAATACAACTGGGAAGTTTGGGACCAGTGGCCTATGGCATCTATTATCCCTTTCCTATTCAATGTGCAAAATACTTCCAATGCTTCATAAAGTCCAGTAATCTGAAGCAAAAGTATAAATCTTATCTATTATGCAATCTAAAAATTAGCACAGCCAGTTAATACACCCATTGTGTTAACTATACACACACACACACACACACACACACACACACACACACACACACACACACTATATATATATATATACACACACACACACACACACACACATACATATAAACATTTCACCAAATAGGTCTCAAAGTGGCTTACAATAAAAATATACAATTCAACTCAATTTTGAGTGATTCCTCAAACCAACATCTAGATCAGGGTAGCTATAATGTGGTGTCCTCCAGATGCTGTTAAACTACAATTCCCATCATCCTTGGCCTTTGGCTATGCTAGCTGCAGCTGATGGGAATTCATGGCCTCCAGATGTTGTTGGACTACAGATCTAGTCAGTCACGGACTGGTGGAGGGAGAAAGAAACTGGAGGTGAATCACTACAAGACAAAAGGGTGCTGATCTTATAGATGAGGAAAGGGAAAACCAGTGGCCCTCCTACTGTTGTCAGTCTACAATTCCCATTAGCCATTAGCCACAGCATGGATGGTGAAAGGGAAGGGAAGATACTGTTGTAGCCCAATATCATCAGAAGGGCCAGAGGTTCCACACACTTATTATAGACAACTTCATAAAGGATAAGGCTATCAGTGACCATAAGTGCATACTACTGTACTTGCAAGATCAGAGGTAGCATGCCTCCAAATAGCAATTGCTAGGGGACAACAGCAGGAGAGAATGCTATGGTCCTTGTGTTCCGTGTCAGAGTTTTCCAAAAGAATCTGTTGGCCACAGTAGGAAACGGCACGCTGGATAAACAGGTCTTCAGTATGATCTGGCAGAACACTTCTTACATTACAGTATTATGGTTTGCAGACCTCTGAATTGAGGGAGTTCTGGGACCCTTCACTGTTGTGTCTGGATTCTCAAAAGGCAGCAGTGGCTAGGAACTGCCTTTGTTCACTTTGGCTGGCAAAGGACTCTTGAACTCATCTTGTAGCTATTATTAACATATTGGTATTTCCCAACAGGATTATGCAAACATACTTTGCATGAAACTGCCTTTAAAAAACACCTAGAATCTTCAATCAATGCAGAATTCTATGGCTTGCCTCTCAATGGAGTAAGGACCAAAATAAGCATTTAACAGCAATTTTAGTTCACCTGCAGCTGCCTCCAGTGCTGATTATTACTTTAAACTCCAATCCTTTACAGACATACCTGGAAATAAGCCCTGCTAATCACAGTAAGACTTACTTCTTAGTAAACATGCAAAACATTGTGGTTTTTTAAATCTGTCAGGCCAGTGCATATCTTTGATTGTCTAACACTCCTAAGAACACGTTCTACCACATATACCTTCCTACTCCTTCAAATTAGGGGATCATTGTATCAAATTTTATTTTGCCTTTAAGTCACTTTATGTGCTCCTTACTGGAGCAGAATCATATATAATAGGTAAATGAATAAATAATGTTTACTACCTTTTGAAAGGCAGCATAACTTTTGCCCAAGCTTTCCCTGGCTCATAAAATAATACCATGTTATTAATGAAATTCTATTTTACCTGTTTTTATAATACTATTTATGTCTGCATCTCCATTTTTATGACACAGTTTTCTTGTTTTTATGTTGCAATCTTGTATGCTGCTTAAGAGGTTTTTAAATATCAAGTGGTTTAGAAATGCTTTGAAATAAATATAAATAAATAAAATTCTACTCAAGTGTCACCAAAGCTTCACTACATAATTAAATAAATGCTGGGTTAATCAAATTCTATGATGATGCTGAATGCAGATTTCTGCATTACAGAAGTCATTAATCTATAATATCCATGCTTTAGCAAACATGGCCAGTCACTGCAAATGTTATTTATTATTTCTTAAATTTTTAATTTACTAAATGCTATTTATACTGTTCTTCGTTCAAGGATCACAGGTCGGTTTACAATATAAAAACACAAAAATATATAACATAGTAACAAACAAAAACAATAAACCCACTTGAGGAGGTTAGGATACATTTTTTATTACTAAGGTAAAGGTAAAGGGACCCCTGACCATTAGGTCCAGTCGTGACCGACTCTGGGGTTGCGCGCTCATCTCGCATTATTGGCCGAGGGAGCCGGCGTATAGCTTCCAGGTCATGTGGCCAGCATGACAAAGCCGCTTCTGGCAAACCAGAGCAGCACACAGAAACGCTGTTTACCTTCCCGCTGTAGCGGTTCCTATTTATCTACTTGCACTTTGACGTGCTTTTGAACTGCAAGGTTGGCAGGAGCTGGGACCAAGCAATGGGAGCTCACCCCATCACAGGGATTCGAACCGCCGACCTTCTGATCAGCAAGCCCTAGGCTCAGTGGTAACCTACAGCGTGCCAATGAAGTTGGTATTAAGCACTTGCTTGAATGGGTGTTATTACTCTTCAGCATAGTCAGCTATGCTTAAGAGCAGGGGTCCCTAAACTTATCCGGCTTCAGGCCAGTGCCCGCTGCGCCAATTGAGCGGTGGGCCAGAGCGCGCGCCCATACATGATTTCCCGCCCACTTCCGGGTCAGAAATAATAATAATAATAATAATAATAATAATAATAATAATAATAATAGAATAAATACTAACCTCACTTTTTTGTGTACACTATGACAATACTCTTGGACATTTAAGTTCAAAAACAGCTTAGCTGGAATCTTTCCTGACTTGGCATTCCAAACTGTAGTATCTAGGTAATATGGTAAAATTCTAGTTTAGATAAATATTAGTTTGATAACTTTGTGTTTCCTTCCTAATCCTTGTGCTGCTGTTCCCTTCAGAGACTGAAAAGGATAGATCAGGCATCCCCAAACTTCGGCCCTCCAGATGTTTTGGGCTACAATTCCCATCATCCCTGACCACTGGTCCTGTTAGCTAGTAGGCCAAAACATCTGGAGGGCCGCAGTTTGGGGATGCCTGGAATAGATAGTCTCTAGAAAGGCCCCCTGACCCCTGTAGAGCTGGGGAAAGAAAGCCTTCATTCCTGCCTTTGCTCTCAGATGACACCATGATGCACTTATTCTATATAGAAGTCATAAACTCGCTTGTATATCTGACAAGATTAAACCACTATAAAATAATAGTCACTGGATCTTAATATAAACCTACCAGGCCTAAAAGGGTAATGCTTGGTCACCTTTCAACTGTATAGTGGAAACAGAGTTTGAAATCCTAACTAAATACTAACCTCCTCCAGCCCGGAAGTGCACCGGAAATGACGCTTGCGCTTGTGCATGCGCAAAAGCTATTTCTGGCGCCTTTCCGACCAGGAAGTGGGCTGTCGCGCCGCGCCAGTGAGAGCGAGTGGCGGCAGTGGCCGGTGGGAGTTGCAGGGGGCCTTAGTTTGGGGAACCCTGCTTAAGAGGAAAGTAAAACTAAGGTTGAAATAAGCATAACTCCTCACCTCACTACAGCTATTCTCTTCTAGCTGAATCTGAAGACTGTTCTCCATTTCAGTGTTCTAAAAATACAGTCAAGGCTATGTCCAATTTATGGGCCAACGCAAATGAAATTCAAGGCCCCCTTCTGTTTAACAGGCAAGTAAGTAGAGAGCAAAGGGGTAACTCATCCACCACCCTCTTTCTTAAAAGAAGCTGACTCATACAGGAAGGGTATCATCAGGTCTAGAGTAAGAGGGAAAGCTGGAAGGGGATTATTCATCCACCCAAAGGAAACCCAAAACACACCAGTTCCTAGAGCCTTAAGAGACTGTGAGAGAATGCCCTGGGGCAACATGTTAGAACTGGGGTCTAACAGGGCCAGGGGAAACAATGGGAGCATCTCTGTTCCAGCTAGATCACACCAACTTGGGGTCCCAATTGGGGACTGACTTGTGGCAATGCTCATGAGTAGGTCACCATCTGCACCTGCTCCTTCCACATCCCATGGATTTTGAACAGGAATGTGAGCCAAAAAGAGGAGCTGGTCTCAGAACTGGAAGAATCTAAGTGATTGGCAGAGATAGTCACAATGTCCATAGCCACTGATTGGTTGTTCCACCAAATGAAAAATTGTTGGAGAATTTCTTTCCCATTAACTAGAGGCAAATGAAGAATAGAAAGAATCTGGGTCCCCAAAAACTACCTCTTGTGTTCAGAGACATCCAGCAGGGGAAGCCTATTCTGTGTGATTTGGGAGGGGCACTAGGGTGAAGGAGAGAAGGGAAATACTGCTGCTTTGAGGGGAGGGGAAAGGCATTGGCTGTGCTCCCAGTTATAACTTGGGAATAGCAAAAAGACCCTTCTCTCTTTTCAAAAGCAGAACCAGAGACCTGAAACTGAGAAGGTTCTCTCCTCCAGATGAGCAGTCAGTTTTGCTACCCCTGCTTTCTGTTGGTGTTAACCCTTTGTTGCCTGCTCTCCAGCCAGCTGAATAAGAAGTACTTTTTCTAATTATTATTGAAAGCAGATGTTAAAAAAAAAAGAGCGAGAGTGCAATCATATGACAAGAAACCACATCATAGTCCCCTAAATCCAATCACATAAATACTGTTCCAGAGGTAAAGCAAGTCATGTGTAGCAGTTGATGACACAAAACTGCAATGACAGTATGTTGTGAATCAAGATATTATGTATGGTGAGCAACCAAATGCTTCTTATGTCAAGTACCAAATGGTAGCTGTAGATAATATTCTTTAGTAAATGAATAAATATTAAATAGATTAGCCACTGGCTATCAATTATTGTCAAATAATTAAAGCTTTACTTTTAGAACAATTGAAGAACTGGGAGAATTTTGCCAATTGCAGAAAGTATTGCTTTCCAAAACAATCCAGTTCCTCCCAGACATTTTACACCACCCTAAGCCAGATCACATGGAGCTCCCTCCTTCCCACAGCAAAAGCAATACTCAGTAGGCACTTATGAGCTATGCCATCTTTTGTAAATAAACATTATTGACCCTAGGGCTGAGTACCTCTGATCATATGCTGACTTCATTGCCCCCCAAGAGGAATAAAGAATTTCAAAAATAATGGATGTGAGGGGAAAATGTTTCCTGACATATCTAGGACGAAAAAAGCCAATATTCCATGCCTTGCCTTCAACTTGCCTACTTAAAGTGCGATGAAAAATGGAACTTCATGTGTTGCTTGCATGGAGCCAAGCAGTCATTCAACTGAAGTTCTCTACTATCTGGGGGTTCTGCTTTGGAGAGATGTGTGAGACCACTACAAAGCCTTGTGAAATGCATCATACAAGATGATGTCAGCCACCACCTTGGTTTGTCTCTTATGGCTCAAAGCTGCCTGAAGCAGCATGTGTTGGCATTTGCAGCACAAAGCTTTTACACAATATTCTTATGGGTCTAAAGAATCCTGCATTGCAGGGAGTTGGACTAGGTGACCTATGTGGTCCCTTCCCACTTGACAGTTCTATGACTATGTGTGCTAGACTACCAGCCCCACGTCTTTTTTGTGTACATTATGACAATACTCTTGCACATTTAAGTTTAAAAACAGCTTAGCTGGAATCTTTCCTGACTTTGCATTCCAAACTCTAGTATCTGGGCAATATGGTAAAATTCTAGTTTAGGTAAGTATTAGTTTGATAACTTTGTGTTTCTTTCCTAATCCTTGTGCTGCTGTTCCTCTTCAGAGGCTGAAAATGATAGATGGTCTCTAGAAAGGATAGATGGTCCCTGACCCCTGTAGAGCTGGGGAAAGCAAGCCTTCATTCCCGCCTTTGCTATCAGATGACACCATGGTGCACTTATTCTATATAGAAGTCATAAACTCCCTTGTATATCTAACAAGAGTAAACCACTATAAAATAATAAGCAGTCACCTGATCTTAATATAAACCTACCAGGCCTAAAAGGGTAATTGCTTGGTCACCTTTCAACTGTATAGTGGAAACAGAGTTTGAAATCCCTCCCATAAACAGGTCCCACCTTTACTGCAATGTAATGTTTCAAAGCCTCTGGCACTCACTAGGTCTCCTTGCATTTACTAACAGAAGCCTCCATGTAATTATTCACTTTGGAAACTGAATTCTCCAGGACCCTTCCCACTAACTCTCAGCTTACTAGTTACAGGTAGGTAGCCGTGTTGGTCTGACGTAGTCGAAACAAAATTAAAAAATTCCTTCCAGCAGCACCTTAGAGACCAACTAAAGCTCATACCTATGACAAACTTAGTTGGTCTCAAAGGTGCTGCTGGAAGGAATTTTTTTATTTTGTCTCAGCTTACTGCATACTTTTGTGAGAAGACCTGCATTCTTCAAAAGTGACCCAACATAGCTACCCTTGCTAGCAAAGTCCGCCTTTGAAACCAAAACCCTAAGCCTACTCCAGGCCTTTAAGAACACCTAGGTGCCCACCTACCACCATCCCTTAAAAAAACACACAACCCAATCTAGTCCAGCTTTTCCTAGACCCTCCATCTTTTCCATCAGTCCCTCTATACAGGCCTTCCCTTCAGCGTTCCTTAAGTGTGTCCCCAAGCCTCACAATATTTTCTCCCCTCAAAAATTCAGTCGCATTCTTAAGCCCCCCCGTTACCCAAATCCCTCGGGTTGTTTTTTTTTAAAAGGCATCCTCTCTCTTTCGAAATCAACCCCACATAACAGAAGCTCAAAAAAAAAGACCCAACCCGAAAAGGAAAGGTATGACTCGCCTGCCCCCCTTTCCTCCCCATACATCCCGCAGAATCCTCAGCTCTCAAAATGTATGCCTTCCCTGGTCCTCCCAGTTACCTAAACCCATTTCGCAGATATTCTGGGGTTGCCAGCGGGTTCCATATACACCACAGCCTCCGCTCTCCCTTTCGCCATAGAGCTTCCCTTTCCGAATATTCCTGCCCCCCGCCCGCCATCCCCCTCCCGCCATCCCCCTCCTCTTCCTACCACAGCAACCAGCAACAGTCACCGCCAACTCCCCGCCGCCTCACCGCATCCCCCCACCGCCATCCTCTCCCCGTTCTTTCCCTCCTCACCATGAACTTGAGGGCCTTCTCCTGCACCACCGCCTCGGCGGGGTCCATAGCCCCCCCGATCCGCCTCTGCTGTGGCTGCTGCTCCCCCGCCAGCTCCGGGCCTCAGCCGGGGCCTGGCCGCCCCCCACCCCTTCCCTTCTCCCTCCCTCAACGCAAGGCCGCAGCCACCGCAGAGTCAGGAGAGAAACCTCCGTTTTCCTCCGGCTCAGGTAAGTGGGAAATGTAGTCCCCGGCCGTTCTCCCGAGAAGTGCCCGAGTGGACATCGCGGACTACAATTCCCAATAAGCCCCGCGCACAGGGAGACGGCGCACCCGGCGCTGTTGCTTCCGAAGGCAGCGAGAAGACGGGGGAAGTGGCGGCGCGCTCGGGTGGGCCGAGCTGAGCTGGGTTAAGGGGAAGGGGGAGCAGGGAGGAACGGCTGCCTCTCCCAGCTGGCGGGAGAAGGGGCTGATGGAAGCTGTAGTTTCCGAAGGGCTGCAGGTGGACGAGCCGCAGTTGCTTTTCCTTCTTCCTTCTCAATCTGGGAAAGGAGAGCATAGGCTTGCAACCCGATATGCAAAAGATGTCGCTGCTTATTAAGACACTGCTGTGATTTTAGGCGTGGAAGTTTGTAGGTTTCCAGATCGCAGCAAGGTATGCATCTTATGTGAAATAGGAACCAAAGAATTGTGCGGTTGGAAGGAACCCAAAGAGTCATCTAGTTCACACACCCCTGACCCCTGCAATATAATTTTTGACTGATAGCATCATACTTTCGTAATAAGGGATAGGGCTGCTGGGGCCAGAGGTCAGATCCTTTGGGCAGCTGCTGAGGGTCCAGCATTCGTGGGGTGGGGGGCACCATACACTTAAAGCACCATATATCACTTTTAACAGTCATGCGTTCCCCAAAGAATCCTGGAAACTGGGAAGAAGAATGTCACTCTTCCAACTTCCCCCTTCAGCTGTATACATTTTACAGGGGAGAAAAAAGTAATTGCATTTTCTTCCAAGGGAGAATCTGTGGCTTTGTGAGCACCAAGGGAAGGCCTCAAGGGCACCTTTGTGCCTGCGGTCACCATATTGGCAACTCCCTGATATAATACATTTCTGGAATGCATGCTGATTTGCAGCATTATATTACTGAATGCTAAACACTGGAGAGAAGGGGATTAAGAAGTTTGCGGGGCTTTGTACCCTATGTTTATCATAGGGATTGCATCTGACTGGGAAAAGCCTGACTAGTTATTTTGTTTGTTTTGTTTTCAGTCTTCTTGCCAAGATACAGCTCTTCCCACCACTACCCCAATTCATTTTAAAGGTATATGGCAGGAGCAGCTAACTTCCAGATGTTGTTGGGCTCCAACTCCCATCAGCCCCAGTCAAAATGGCCAATGATCAGAGATGATAGGAGCTGTAGTCCAACAATATTTGGATGGCCACAGTTTCACTGCACCTGCTATACAGTACGTATAGACATTTTGTGAATAGACAGCTTCTGGCCATGGCTCTGTTCTTCATGTGGCAAAATCAACTGGGCTCCACAAAGCACTAGCTCTGGGCTCCACCTCAGACAGCAGATGTTTTGATTTCAGGAGTTGGTAACCATAGATTAGAAACATTGTGAAATATGAAATAGACAGTACAATTAGGTTTTTTTATTAGTAGCCATACTCTTCTCAGAATATTGGACTTCATGTGAGCTTGTATTATTAGTGTTATTGTTAGGTTTGCAGCATGACAGTAGATGGCACTCGACAGAAAATGATAACCCATTCAACAAAAATGTGCAGGTCCCTGCCCTGAGGCGATTACAATGTAAATTTCAAATTTCAACAACGGAATACAGCAGAGGAGGCTAAGGAGAAAGAAAGTCAAGTTTAGCCAAAGGAGAGAGCAGAAATAACAGTTGCACAGTAAGGAGGGGTTATTGTAAGCAAATTCAGACACTCATACCTTAACTTTGTTTCATCTGGCAGGTGCATCTAGAGAGGGCCTGGATACAAACCTTAACACAGCTATGTACTAATTGACTGGCCTTGGGCATGCTGCTATCTTTCAGCCTCAGCCCATCTGTCAGATTAGAGAAAAAATGACATGCTGCAGGAACAAGTCTATGAACAAGATAGACTGTAATGATAGACTGTTGAGTAAAAATGTTAAATAATACTACCATACAATAAATAGCCTCCCAAAGTCCTTACAGTCTGGTTAAACTATTTAAGTTGCTATCAGTTTACCCTCTGAGTTTCAAAACTGTGATCATGTTCATCCAAGACTCAATCCTATTTGTGGATTTTTGTGTGTGACATTTCTCTTCCTCATATCATCTAAGTCCCCCTGGCAGTTTAGAAATGGACCTTGTAGCAGTGGAACATTTTTGGAGATCAGTTGTTAATTTATATCAGTTTAACTAAATTAATTGAGAGCAAGTCTAGTGGCTAGGAGCATGACCCAGTCACCCTTCACATCCTCTCCACCCCTTTCCATATATAGGATTGTTCTTCTGCCAATCACCTCCCTCGCTATAGCGGTCATCTAGCTGGATGCCTGCCTCCTTCCCCCACCTCCTCTCTCTCTTTCATGGAAACATTCCTGCAGGGCAGTTGATGATAGAAGGGAGAGGGAGCAGTCCAGATGGCATGTGCTCTGATGTGGGCCACAGTTTTCACCCAACAGCTTGCATAGGAGACTGAATTTGATCTCTAGAGTGTCAGCTGGGAAGCCCCTGGTTCAAATCTCAACCATGAACTCACTAGGTAGGCTTTGTCAAACCTCCTGTCTCTCATCTGCATAATGGGGATAATATAACTGATATGCCTTACCAGTTATTATAAGGTTAATTATATCATCGATATGAGGCACTTTCAATATTTAGAAATTGTTGTGCAAAGAAGCCAAAGAAGTTTTTCTTATGGCACATACACGACAAAGAAACTTGACTGAGTATTCGCTCCTTTCCAAAGTCTTCTTAAGAATTCCAGGCCTCAGGTTGGAAGACCTGCTCCTTCTCCAGAGAAGTAGAATATCTGCTTCTGTCTAGAAGCAGCTGTAACTGGTCAAGATCGCTTGCGGTAGTGCTGAAATGTTCACATGGAACATCTGTGACAAGAAGCGTCCTTGGATTAATCTGGGTATATCTCTGCAGTGACTGGCAAATACGTTTTTTATAAACAGATACTTCTATCACAGATTCAGGGGTGGGGATAGTGTAATTTATAAAGCCATCCACACCCTGGGATTTCATAACCTTTGAGATTAACTCTCCCTGCGCTCATCTTTGGGGAAGTGAAAACGACCATTTTCCAAGATAGGCCCGCATCTATGGAATTCCATGCTTCCCCAAGAGAAGTTGCTAAGTACAGTATGTACAGTATGTGACCCATGGGGTCACGAAGAGTCGGACACGACTAAACGACTAAACACACAGTATGTTGTTAAATTATCTTGCTTGTGCAGATAAGGATGTGGGTGGCGCTGTGGTCTAAACCACTGAGCTTCTTGGGCTTGCCGATCGGAAGGTTGGTGGTTCAAATCCACACAACATGGTGAGCTCCTGTTACTCTGTCCTAGCTTCTGCCAACCTAGCAGTTCGAAAGCATACCAGTGTGAAGATAAACAGCGTTTCTGTGCACTCTGGCTTCAAAACATAGCGCTAATTTGCCACTTGCATTTTTCAATCATCTGTGCAACTCAAGAAAAAGGCTATTCACTCCTATAATTGTCCCAGGAAAAATCCATGTACTGTAATGTCATTGTCTTGGTGATTTTTGCAATAGAATATCACTCACTGCCTCCAAGACTTTATCAGCCAGTATCATCCCTGGCGTGCTCTGGTCCATGGGGTCAAGAAGAGTCGGACATGACTAAATGACTAAACAACAACAACATCATCATCCCTGGGGTGAATTCAATGTCAGTAGATAGTGGCAATAATCAATTTAACAAGGAATAGTGGCCACTTGATTTTCAATGAAGACTACCACGTTTCTCACCCTTGTTATGCCTCCTGTTTTTACATTTCTAGTGACTCTTTGGGGAATCTGTAGAATCAACCCTTGAAATAATGGAGATCTTCCATAATTTCAGTTCCTTTGGGCATTATCGCCTGAATTATAACACTTTAAATAATAAGAACGATGTGTTTAAATTAAATTTGCAGGGCTGGCAGCTGCATGCATTCAGACTTATTACTATCCTTACTGACAGCTTCTTGGGCTAATTCTTTCCAGGCTGAAATGAGAAATGAAGGGAGTAGTTTGTGGTGGAAGAAGAAGTTAATAGGATAGTTTCTTGCAATGCATATTGTGAGGGGGATGTGCTAATTGTTCTGCACTTGTAGTCCGTACTAACCATAAGATATAGGGCTTTCTGGATTATAAAGAAGGCAAATTATTTAATAATGTGGGTGATTTGAATAAACTGGAGGGGGATACATGTCACTTTCACTTTTCAAGACACAGCATAAAGATAGAAGACAAATGCAAATTGAAGGGACAAGCGTAAATGTAATGGGAGAAAAGAAGACGGAATGGACTCTGATGACAGGGAGGTTGTGGTTATGAAACTATTAGGGCTTTAATGTTTAGAACTGGAGTTTAAGGAGGTGAGTACTGTACAGTGTAAGAGGTTCAATGTTACCAACTTCATCTCGAATCCTGTTTTTCAGCTATATCATAAACACTCTGCAGTTTCTTGCTCTTCTATGAATAGCCCATGACCTTGTTACAGAACGCCATCTCCAAAATCTGCTAGAATCCTTGAGTCAGTATAGCAGAGAGACTAAGAGGCTGAGCTGTAAACCTCAGCAAGTCTGAATGTGCCATGATTCAGTAGCTTTAGACCATGCACCCCCAAACTTCAGCCCTCCAGATGTTTTGGACTACAATTCCCATCATCCCTGACCACTGGTCTTGTTAGCTAGGGATCATGGGAGTTGTAGGCCAAAACATCTGGAGGGCCGCAGTTTGGGGATCCCTGCTTTAGACGCACCACTCATTATCAAGCTCGCACACCTACAACACAGAAATAGCAATACCTACCCTACAGCAAAGATCATATGCACATCTGCAAAACAGAGGATGTAATGTGGGTCACACACACACACCCCTTGCAACCTATTCTAATGGCTGTAATGGAATGTTTTTAAGCCGTGGAAAAGGACCCTGTTGATGCTAGAGAAGGCCTCTATAGGTGCATGGGGTAACCCCTATCTGAAGCCAGATAGAGCTCTGCATGTCAGAACAAGCACCTTGAACTTGAGCGGCCGCTTTTCTCGTTTGCATTGTGCATGAATGATAATGGGCAGCCTTATGTGGAAATATTTGGGATTTCCAGTGAGGGCAGCAGGTGTGCAAAACTGGCTGTAGCCCTACGCTGTCACCTGATGAGGGAGTCTGGCCCACCCCACATGGAGTATTGTTTGGGTAGGATTATTATAAAAGAGTGTAGGGTATTTAATATTTAGACGACCAAATGGGAGTGGATGAAACAACATGGAAATGGCAGAAACGGGGGAAATGCTTTGCTTTCTTTTAAAATGGAGCACAGGAAGAAGAAGAAAGAAGCCAGCTCAGCCCAACAACTCAAAAAACAACCCCAACAAGTCCCTTAGAGTCAGAAGAGGCTTTTTAAAGCCTCATGAATATTTAGCTTGTCCTCATGTAAAATATATGACTTTGTGTAAGGATCAGGCGAAGGAGGTGCATGATTTTTTTCTGATTTATGGGCCCAGTGACGGATTATTCATAGCAGAGCAGCTGTGTGGAAAGATTCATCCACTGCAAAATGTGATTGTACATCAGGCAGTCTGAGGGAACGGAGCTATGACTAATGGCTACTTTACATATAAATGAGAAGGTTTGCGCTAGGAACTGTTAAAAAAAATATAGTCGCTCTCGCTGACAGGGCCTGGCCTCTCTGATCTGCACAAGGCACAGGGGCTAAGATCACATGATGAAGGGCAGGGTTTTTTTTTGTTTTGTTTTTTAAAGCTTCCTAACGTAACTAAAATAAATAATGTCTGCCTTACCTCCTCAGTAGTTGCCACGTTGCTAACAAATTAGGGACAGAGCCGGTCACTTCTTTTGGTAATGTGCTTCAGAAGATGCTCAGCTGTGGAGGAATGCAGAGCTGGCTGGTCCCCTTTCTAGCCAGAGCAAGAGGAGCCGCAACCACATGGAGCTATATTTACAATTTACGCACTGCGGGAATTATGCACGCCAGGTAAGCAGGCCTAGTTGTTCATAGGAAACTGCCTTAAACTGAACCAGACCTCTGGTCCATCTAGATCAGTACTGTCTACACTGACTGGCAGCCACTCTCCAGGGTTTCGGGCCAGGTTCTCACTTACCCTATCTGGAGATGCCAAGGATTGAACCTGGGACCTTCTGCATCGTAAGCAGGTGCTCTGCCACTGAGCTATAGCCCTTTCCCTTCAGGTGAGAGAAGGTGTGAAGGGGTGGAAGAAGAGGTGGTAGCAGCAGCAGCGGAGAAGACTATGCTAAGAGCTTATTATGCTGTGTTGATTAGAGCATTTAACCTTGCCTGAAAAGCCCTGGGTTAAAATCCCCACTCATTTGTGCCCTTGGGCCAGTCACTCTCTCTTAGCCTAGCCTACCTCACAGGGTTATGATGAAGATAAAGTGGTTTAATATATATCTATGCCAGCCTATATTATGGTGATGGGAAGAGGCAGCTTGTGTTGGGAAGAGTGTTTTAAAGTAGTGTCTATTCTGGGAGCATTGTAGTGACAATGTGGCTGTGCTTGGGGTTTTTAAATGCATTGGCATAGCACTGGGGCCTATATTGATCAATTGTTTAAATAACTTTTCACGTTCTGAAAACCCTCTTAAGCAGCCTACAAACCTGCCCAGGTTGGACAGGAACTTCATCCCACCAAGCAAGAACAGAGACGGGTCTTAATTTTGGATGGAAACTGAATGTTAAATCCATGGGGAGTCAAGCTTTTTGCATGTGTGATCCTTCCTCCCTTTTAGGCCCTCTCCCCAACACACTCACGACCCTTTCCACACTCTTATATTTGATACAAACTGTCTAGACACTGCAGATGTGGGCAGATGTTGGGCCCGTAATTTATAACAACGGCCTCCAGAAGGCAATTCCAATTTGTTTCGCTAATGCTTTAAGTTACAGACGCTGAGATCTCCTGTAAATACTCTTGGCTTGCATATTAACTACCATTCTGGGTTTGCTCAGCAAATGCTAGCTAACTACATCTCTCTTTTAGTCTCCGATGGAGGTTGTAATGCCATACGGTACTACATTGTCAAGCTCAAAGTATGGGGAGTTGGAGATGTAGACTGCAGCCCACAGGACACTGATATTCACAGAGAGTAGATCTACACACAGAGAACCCCATGCCTTCTGCACAAAGAATAGCATTTGGGGGCTTCTGCTTAGCCCCATGGTATTTGTGCTCTGGGTTTCCTCAGGGTTCCATTCTGTTCTACATAGTTTTTAACATCGATAATGAAGCTGTTGGGATAGGTCACCTGGGGATATGGAGTGAAGTGTCATTAGTATTCCAATGGTTCCAGCTCTGTCTCCTCATTCCTTGTATATTAGGTGTGGCTGCACAGGTGCTGGACTAGAAGCAGCAATGGGCTGGATGATGGCTAATAAACTGAGATTGTGTGCTGAAAAGACAGAGGCGCTCCCCTTGAAGGAACAAGCATATAGCTTGCTGGTACTTCTGGATCCAGCATGGCCATCGGAGGCTCAAGTGGCCACAGTGGCTAAGGGTGCCTACTCCCAGCCCAAGCTAGTTTGCCAGCTGTTGCTGTTCCTGGACCAGGACAACCTTCCAACTGTGATCGACTTGCCACTGTGATCCATGCCCTGGTAATCACATGTTTAGATTACTGTAATGGAATGGGGCAATCCTTGAAGATGGTCCAGAAGTTGCAGTTGGTGCAGAATGCTGCTGCTTGGTTACTGAGTTGCACACTAAGTAAGAATCGTATTTCATCTATTCTTTGTGATCTGCCTTGTCTGCCTGTTTGCTTCTGAACCCAAGGTAAGGTTTTAAATGCCTATGTTGTTGTTGTTTAGTCGTGTCCAACTCTTCATGACCCCATGGACCATAGCACGCCAGGCACTCCTGTCTTTCACTGCCTCCCGCAGTTTGGTCAAAGTCATGTTCGTAGCTTTGAGAACACTGTCCAACCATGTCATCCTCTGTCGTCCCCTTCTCCTAGTGCCCTCAATCTTTCCCAACATCAGGGTCTTTTCCAGGGAGTCTTCTCTTCTCATGAGGTGGCCAAAGTATTGGAGCCTCAGCTTCAGGATCTGTCTATGTATAAGACCCTAAACAGCTTGGGGCCCAAATGCTTGCAGGAATGCATCTCTCAGTATATGCTAGCCTAGATATTGCACTTCTAGTCCCACCACTGGACAATGCACAATACATGATGACCAGGGGAAAGGCTTTTTCTGTAGTGGTGCCCTGTTTATGGAATCTCCTACCATTGGAAATGTGTCATGTATCAACAATAGATCAATTTCTTTACCAGCTTCAGATGCACCTGTGTATCCTGGTGTTTAAGAGCCTGTGATACCCATTTTCTGAATAGTCTGTATCATATGTGCTATTCTATGGTGGCTAGGAATCTTTCAACTGCCACTTTATTTTTATAACCTGTATGTTTTAATAGCATTTGCTTAATTGGGTGTTGTATTTTATGCTTTTACTGTGGAAACTGCTCTGTGATTGCTGTGAAGAGTGGTATATAAATTAAAATCATCATGAATTAAATATTTTTGGAATATTGAATGCAATGGAGCTTTTGGAGTAAAAACAGAACCAGAGTTGCAAACCTACATATCACAGCAGGACTTATTCCGATGTTCCTGCTAGTTTTCATTATCGAATCAAGCTTCAAATCTGGGTTTTGTAGCATGGCCACGTGGTTCCCCAACCCTGTGAAAGACTCGTGAGCCATGTCGGAAAGAAAGCTGGTGAACCAAGTGGGTTTCTTGGTCCCTTGCTGCAACTTGTCTGTGCCTTACTCTCTGATGTCTCTGATGTGCCTTATTCTCTGCCTATTGAGAAGCAGCATATTCTCCAAACTGTCCCTTGAGTATGTAGGAGCCACCCTATAATTCACTCTATGCCTGGATTCCCTGCACCACTGTGGGAGTTGTGATTCATGCATTTGCCACAAGCCTTTTGTGCTTCCCTAATGTTTTCCTGGGAACGGAAATCTCTCCTGTTTGGGTGGGAGTCTAACACATCTCTGTGGTATTTTTTCAAAGCATGACTGCTGGCATTTTGGCATGTAGCCGTGGAATGTGTGGGCTCTTTGACAACAGTGCTGTGTTTTAACATTCATGTTCTGTGTATTGCACTGCTGCAAGAAGTCCTGGTCTGGGCATTGTGGATGTCAACATTCTCACAGCCTTTCCGCACTTAAAACACTACCCGCTTCTGAGCTGTAGAAGAAGGCAAAACTGCACTATTTGTGTCCTTTGAACAGATGCAACATCAGAGTTGTATACCAGTGCTGGAACAAGGTGAGAGACTAACCATATTGTGGCAGCATAAGGACAGTGAGAGCCCAATTCTATGCATATTTATTTGGAAACAAATCACATTTAGTTTGTTGGGATTTGCTTTCTAGTAAATACACTATATTATTCACACTTCGCTTGACAGCATCTCACATTAATTTTTGTAGAGATGCAAATGCCTCCTGTATGAATCACATCTGTGACTAAAATACAAATGAAATGAAAGATATTACACAGCTATATCACCAAGAGATGTGTGTTAGGATTCCAGAATTAGTGGTCAAGTTATCTTTTGCCATAATTAATAGTATTCTCTCATATCATCATAGGCTGCATGACTCACCTGAGGCTATCTAGGGTGGCATACATTTAAAGCAACCACACGCCACTTTAGTTAGTCCCAAAGATTCCTGGGAGCTATAGTTTGCTAAGGGTGCTGAGAGATTTTAGGAGAAATTACAGTTCCCAGGATTCTTTGGGGTTAGCCAAGACTGTAAGCAATATAAGAGTGCTTTAAATGTATGGTGTGGATGTGACCCAGGTTTTTACAAGGTCACGTGGGAAGTGATGCTCACACCCCGATCCTGAAGACCTATTCATTGATTTTGGTGGAAGCACTTCCAAGTACATAATAATAATAATAATAATAATAATAATAATAATAATAATAATAATATATTATTTATACCCCGCGCATCTGGCCGGGTCCCCCCCCCCAGTCTGGGCGGCTTCCAACACACATTAAAATACATTAAAATATCACAGATTAAAAACTTCCCTAAACAGGGCTGCCTTTAGGTATTTTCTAAATGTCAGGTAGTTGTTTATCTCTCTGACCTCTGATGGGAGGGCGTTCCACAGGGTGGGTGCCACGACCGAGAAGGCCCTCTGCCTGGTTTGCTTCTCGCAGTGAGGGAACCACCAGAAGGCCCTCGGCGCTGGATTTCAGTGTCCGGGCTGAACGATGGGGGTGGAGTTGCTCCTTCAGGTATACAATGGCAGTAGCGGAGAAAGGTGGGTGTGGCCAACCTGGGTACCATCCTTGAGGGGGTGGTGACATTGCCGCGGGCAAACATTGCAGCTAGCTCCGCCTCTGTACAGTGGTACCTCGGTTGTCGAACGTAATTCATTCTGAAAGACCGTTCAACTTCCAAAATGTTCGACAACTGAGGCGCAATGGGCAGTCGGCAAGTTCCATTGAGAAAATGGAGAAACACACCTTGGAAGCTGTTCGACTTCCGAGGTGCGTTTGAAAATGAAAACATTCACTTCCTGGTTTTCAGCGTTCGAAAACCGAAACGTTCGGCTTCCGAAGCGTTCGATATCCGAGGTACCACTGTATATCAATGTTCATAATCCTACTTACTAGGAAATAAGTTCCATTAAACTCACGAAGCATGTTTGGGAACAGGCTGCAAGTATGTTTAAGATTACAGACCTGTTTAATTGGAAAATTTAATAAAAAGTATTATAAAAAAATAAGATTACAGATCTGATGCATATATTGGCCTTCACAGTTGCTAATTCAGGATGAAGGGATTACAAAAAACTAATTGAGTGCATATGCTCCTCATACTGTAGGGTGATGAAACAAGATGCTGCTCACCTTATCTGTTTACGCTAGCAATAAACCCTTTGGTTGCTGAAACAAAAGGTTGCAACAGATAACTTTCCTGGTGTGGATTTAATATTCTTGCCAAATTTGGAATCCAGGTTTTGTTACCTGTGTCGGTGCATGAAAGCATTAAAAAGCAAAATGTAACAAATCCATTTTAAAAGCCTGAAATGGCCCATACTTTTACTACGGTACCATGAAGCGATAAAAGAAAGCCAGAGTTCAAAATGTCTTTCACTGTTAGTGGAAGGCATCATCAGTTAATTTGAAATGTTACATCCAAGCTCATAGCATCTAAGTAATTTTTCAGTCGCAAAGCTGCCATTGCGTAGGAATGAAATCAGGGAGAAAAAAATGCCTCCTCAATTCATTAGGGGCTGTACAAGATGTGTCATCAAAAAGCAATGAGAAGAAGATGTGCCAGACTGCGGAAACAGGAGATAGATGATAATTTACTAGGTCAGAAATGTGCTATGATGAACAATGGAGGCGGAGAATGAAACCTCGAAATATAAAGAAAGCCAAATTGATCCAGTGAAAATAGCTTCCCTTTGAGTCCAAGAAACCTGAGTGCAAAGGCTTATACAGTTACGAACTCATTGGGTGGCCTGTATTTATTTTTCAATCAAAAACATTTTTTTAAAAAGGATTTCCATCCTGTTCCAAAGAACAAGAGCTGCTAACGTGACATTATATAAAATATACACTTTCCTGTTGCTAAGGGACTTGTAATCCAGGTCAGACACTGATAGAAGAAAGGGAAAGACCAAAAAAAAAAGTGGCAGGCAGTTTCAATTATTGTTTTATTTATTTATTCACTACATTTTAAAACCACCTTTCCTTCAATGCACTCAGATCAGTTGGCAATATAAAAAAGATATCTTATAGTCTAATAGACATGATACACCACAATACACAAAGATAAATGGAAAGCAAGAGAAGAGAAAACAAGCAAATTCAGGTACCTAAAGAGCTATGGTGGGTATTGCCCTCTTCAGACAGGGTATGATTGATTCTGGGACCAATTGATCCATTATATTTTATTAGATTTTTATATATCCTGTCCTATTGTGAAGGCCCGGAGCAGACAGTAGTGTCTCCCCATGACCTTTTACAGTTAGCACCTCTCTTTCGGTTCCAGCTTGTCTCAGTTTCTAATCTGAAAAATGGGAATATTGGTGTTTTAGGGCCTTTCTTCACAACATGGTGAACAATAAATGCTCATTTGTTTCCCATTTGGCATGCGCCATTCAAATAGCTCCCCTCACTCTAGGGGATGAGTGATTTGAACTCTTGTAACCCTACATGCTTACTGACATTTTTGGGATTAAAAATCATTTTGTTAGAGGGGAGTATACTCCTCCAGTGCACTATTCATATGCAGGGGAAATAATTAAAGCTCTCATCCTACACAGATTTACTTGAGAGTAAGCTTCATTGAACTTCGGTTCTCAGCAAGGCTGCAATCCTTACCCCATGCACCTGGGAGTAAACTCCACTGAATTCAATGAGTAGACACAATTAGGCTTGTGCCGTAAGCATGTATAGATTGTACTAGCCCTGTAGCTATTCACATGTTTTTAAAAATGCAATTGGCTATCTGTCCTGCATGAACCTTTAACTTGATTTTGCTGTAATTCTTTGGAGACTGTCCACTTCTTCCCTGCGCAACTTTTACTGGGAAACACAGCTCTAACATGTCCCTTGTCAGGGGGAGAGTGACTTACATACACTGAGAAGGGATTGTGAAATCAATGTGACAGAAGAGGCCCCTAAACACAAGTAGCCTGACATGTTTGAAGTTAATTAAATACTTTTCATGTAACCAATCAATAATTGCCAAATGCTCATCAAATATGGCAATGACTTTCTCATTCACTGGTCAAAAACCAAACAGGAACCCCAACCAGATTTAATCCTTATTGACCTATTGGCTGGAATTGTGTTGTGCCTGAACATTTCCCCTTAAAGTTCTATAAAGTAGAAAGGCTAGAAACTTATTTTTTTAAAAAAACAAAATCTGAAAATTCAAAGAAGGGGCATGGAACAAATATTCTAGAGAAGATTGCCTGCCTCAGCCTCCCCTTGGCTACAGCACTGCATCTATTCAGATTGTATAAAATCTCTTAAATATAAGATGGATATTATGATTTCATTGCTGTAAAGGACTTTGGGACATATTCAGATATATGGGAGACATCTAATATAATACTTGTACAGAAGAGGGATTTTTGACAGGTGCCCCTTGCTGCGCAGAGGTGAGAAAAACGGAGCCTGCTAAAATTCCCTCTGCTACGCAAAAGTTAAATGTACAGGAATCCTGCCCTCACCACTGCATCTAGTATCACTCTATATGTGGCGGCTATAATGCCCTTGTAGCATGCTGTCCATGTTTATATGTAAAGGACCCCATAGGTGACACTACTGTTGCAGGGTGAATGGAGAAAAAAAATGTAAAGGCCTTCACTATGATTAAAACTATAGGGCCACAGTTGTAATAGCGGAATTTGGCTGAATTGCAGCCTGCCACAATAGCAAGAAACAGGCGGGCAGTAAGTTCTACAGCTTATAAAAATGTTCAACAGACTGATTTGAAACTTGGCTGTATAGGAGAGGTACATTGGTTCAGGCTTAATTTGGGGCTATATTCACTGCCAGTTGGGCACTTGTAAAGTGGAATGGTTGTGGCCTTTTAACAGCTGTAATTTCCCAACATTTTGGAGCTTGTGTGAACATGGGAAGTCCTTAAGACAACATGTTAAACTGAAATGGGTTTCCTCTTATTAATTAAACATTTATTACACTTAAAATATGCAGTCGTGGGTCCTGAAGCCACTGGGAATGTGGCACAGCTGCCCATATGAGCCATCTGAGGGGTATTTCTTCCTTTTGTATACATTTTCCTGCATCGGCTTTAATAATCCAGGCAATAAGGCCCAAACCTACAATGCCTTGATCTCCTCCTTGGAGTCTTGCTCTTTGCAACTTGACCTCCCATGGAGGAGATGGGGCGGTGGGTAAGGGGTTTTTAGAGGAACTTAGCAGGACCCTCTTTCACCCCCTCTCAGCTCACTCATGCTATTTCAATTAAGCGCTGCAGAATTTAATCTCCTGCTCTTAATAAAGTTTATTGTTGTCTTGCCAACTCGCCTCCGGACACCAAAATGCTATTACTCTGAACGCAACGGGAAGGGCTATTTTACTGCTGCAAACTTTCTGACTGAAGAGTCAGGGAAGAGAAACTCCCATCCCACAGCAGGCTGCAAGCCATTTGGATCCCGGGGAAATTAACGGCAAGGAAATGTGCAGAAGGCTGCAGGAGTGAGCCAGAGGGCAGAAGGGTACTGCAAAGGCACACGCATCCCCGTGCCATGATGCAAGTGCGCAGCCAGAGAAAGACACACACTCCAAATTGCATGCAAATGGTTCCTCCTGCCATCACACCATGTCCCAATATGCAGCCATGGAAGCAAACTCGCTGCAAGGATATGTCATGAGAATGAGAAGATATTCAAGATATTCAGGATTCTCCTTTCTTGTGGGGCAGGGCACACTAACTCCCCTCATTGATCGGGATGCGCCATTAATCTCCACTCCTTTGAGGAAATTCCCAACACTTCCACAGAAGATGGAGGCAGGCAAGGGCATACTTCTTTGAGTGCTTCCACCCAGCAGCTTATTGTGGAAGCTTTCTATAGCGTCTGCGTTACTTCATTCTCTTCAAAATGCCACCTCACATTTCCTTCCATTTAATCCAAATGTATGTTGCCAGCGTTATCTTGTAAAAAAAAACACAAGCAACCTTATCCGGGGCAGGCGGGGTGCAGTGGCGGTGGTGGTGGTGAAAAAGGCAAACCTGGAATAAATGAGGGGAGGGGAAATATGGGGTGGCATTTTGAAGATGACAATGTTACAGGGATGCTGCACAGAATGCTTGTTTGTGAGCAGCACCAAGTCCACAATGAACTGCTGCATAGAAGCATCCTTGGTCACTTTCACAACACCTCTCCGATAGTAGTTGCACAGGTTATATATAATGGATAGGTTATAGCTGTATTGTGGGCTAAAATTTACCGTGCGAGAAAGCAAGGTGGGTGTAGTTATGCCTGTTTTGTCATAACAAAATCTGCAGATGAACAGCTTCCTTTTTTATTTGAGTGGAGCGTTTCAAGTTTCTATCTTTATATTTGGGGTGCAGGGGGAAAGTATATTTCTCTGGTCCTTCTCCTCTCTTACTGTTTATTCAGAAAAGAACAAGGACCAGGGGAACATACTTTCCCCAACATCCCAAATAGAAGCAGCAAGTTGCTTGCTGCCTTTAAACTTCATTTGCTTAGAATCATAGAATCATAGAGTTGGAAGAGACCACAAGGGCCATCCAGTCCAACCCCCTGCCAAGCAGGAAACAGCATCAAAGCATTCTTGACATATTCTTTCTGGATTTGCTGTTAAGTGTTACACACACACACACACACACACACACACACACACACACACACGTATTTATACTTTTTGCACACCACATGAGCTTTTGTGACATGTCTCAGTGATACAAACCCGCCACCAAGTTGCTAGACAACCCCATACCTGGCTGGTGGGTAGGTGTGTTTGTTTGTTTGCACCATTCTCACAGCAAAGAGGTTCTCTGAATCACTTGACAGAAATGCAAAGCACTGTTGCTGTTTTTCCAGGCCAACACAAACCTTCTTAGACGTTCTGAATTTTATTGTGGCGTCCAAATCCATCATTCATACGACCTGTTCTCTCTACCCTGTTACCAGCCACCTTTCATTGATATGTTATTGGTAGCTTTTTTATGTACTGTAATTGTGGTAAGATCGTGTTCTTAAGTTGCACATCGCCTTGCTAGACTTGCTAGATGTGTGGTTTGTGAAAATAGTGAAACAAATGAAACAACCAACGTTGACCTGGTCAGGAACTGTGGAGGATGGAGAAAGCGTCTGTCCATGCTGTCCATGGTTGTGTGAACTGCCCCCCAATCATATGTGCTAGCAAAGACACCCTTTTGCACATATCTATGTGCACACGGGCACCTTCCATTTGCCTGCCCATCCCCTGTGATGAACTCTCACACCCGCTTCCCCCCACCCCACCAGCCCCAAGTAGCATCTATAAAATCTGGCTTTTCCCTCCGCCCGCCTCCCCTCTGCAGGCCCCTGCTCAGCAAAGCAGGCCCCGCTTTCCTCGGCTCTCCTCTGCCTGACAGATGCCTCAGAGCCCGGGGCCGCAGTTAAGGTGACAAGATGCAGCCATTCTTTATGAACATTTCATTCCCGCTCGCTACACGACGTAAATTAGATTGGTGTGTTACATTCGGGCTAGAAGCAAGCGATGTCACCGCTGCGCCGGCCCATTGGATGGAGAGGCTAATCCTGCCGTGAATTTCATTACTGCTTTTATACCCTCGGAATTAGCCGGGCGGCGGTGAGCCTGATTGCCTTTCGCTGGGGGTTTGCTGGGGAGCAGAACGGATGCCACTTCCGACGGGGAGTGACCCCCAGCTCCCCAGCCACGTGGATCCCAGGGCCTGGCCTCTCTTTTGGGCAGGGTGCGGTGGGGGTGGCAGGTTTTATATCCAACCTCCCCTCCCACCCACATCACCCGCTGCCCTGTAATGGAAGGGGAAATGGAGGCCCTCCGTGAGAAACGGCCGAGGCCCAGACAGCAGTAATTGCTCCCTGTGGGGTGCAATATGTCAGTGGCTCCTCTACCTTGCACACTTGCAGTCTTTAACTCTGGAAACTCTTCCTCCGCTCCTTGATTGTTTCTCAATTACACCTTGGGCCCAGCATGGTAATTTCGCTCAAAATGCTCCGCTTGAGAGGGGAGAGTCTCGTCTCTTGAGACGCTGAGGTATCCACACGGACTGCAGCGTCTGTCACACGGGTGGTGGACACCAAAAGATGGCTCAGCAGGCGAATAAAAATGAGTAAAGTAAGAATGTGTGTGGTAGGGGCACTTACGGTCTTACTCCAATAAAGGAGGCTGTTGTCCTCCTCCTCCATTTCCTTGTTGACTCCTGGCTCCCTTTCTGACCTTCTCCTCCTTCCTCAGCTCCTGCCTTCTATACTATTTCCATTCTATACTATGTGCCAGTTTCCAGGCTCCCTTACCTTACATATGCGAGGAGGCTCTTTCTTGCAAGCAGGCCCTTACTCCAAAAAGCAAGCAAGCAAACAAAACGAAAACAGGAAAAGTTTCCAGCCACCAGAGTAGGAAAGTCTTGCTCTTTCCTTCCTGAGCTAGCCAACAAAACTAAATACTGTACCTGTCACCTCCAGAACAGGTTGGCTACTTCCCCTTGTGGATGTGGCTAAAAAACAATTTAGCTGCACTTCCCTCCCTGCCCCTCCTGCTTTCTATTTACATATGGATGATGGCGCAGGCACGTTGGACAAAAGATTCCTGTATTGCAGGGGGTTGGACTAGATGACCCTTGTGGTCCCTTCCAACCGTACAAGTCTATGATTCTGTGCTTTGGTAAGTCACCATGACTTGCAACCTTAGGGCAAGAATACCCATGGAGGGTGCAAAATTGTCACAACATTTTCAGGGGAGGAAATACACAAGCAGAATGCACATTTCCTTGTCCTGTTCATAGATATTTCTTGCAAAACCTTCATAGATCTTTTTCATTCTGACATACTGCTTTTCAAGTGTGTTCCTCCACAGGTATTCTTCCATGGATGAAAAACAAACAAATATGGAACGGAGTCCCAGTTCAGGCACTTCTCGGAAGTAATGACTGTCTAGCAGAACCCAGGGCTGCAGGTGACTGTAAAGTGTGGTCTCAAAGAAAACAATTTACCAGTCACAGCAGATAGAACACTATGAATGAGCTCCCAGTGTAATGCTGTGCCAAGTGCAGCTAATATGATGCATTATTAAAAGGAAATTATGTTCAGGGATGGAAAATGCTTGCACTGAGGTGCAGAAACATAGCCGAGAAGTTACTAGAGTCATGTGCTCCATTTGCCTGCTCACATTTATGGAAAAGACATCAAATAATGGGTGCGCAAAGAAAGAACTGTGAGAGTGATTCAAGGCTTCATAAATAACATGCTGCAGCTAATGGCTTATGGCTGCTTGGCATGATATTGCAGCAGCATGGATGTTTCCCAGTAATGCTTCTGTGTGGGAAATGCTCTGGCTACTATGACACATGTAAGGAACTCGCCACATGGGTCAGTGCTTTCAAGTGAAGGATTTTACCCACATCAGCAGTTCCTGTGAAATTAGAGAGGTGCTGGCATGGAGACAGTTTTTTTTTCAAACAACAGTACTTAACCACAGTATGAGGTCTTTGCACATGTTATGAAAGCCATTGCCACGTGACGTGATGATGTTCGTTGATGGAAACTGTGACACTGTGATAATGTAAGAAGTGTCCCTGAGGTCTTTGCATGGTTATGCATAAAGAGAAGCCACTTTCAGTTCAGAACTCACACATGCATAGGCAAGGTTGCAGTTTCAATGGGCAAAATCAGTTCAGTTTGCAAACAGGGGTAAAAGAAGAAATTAGAAAAAGAGATGACATAATGGATGCTGGCCAAACTAATATGGAGGAATTAAGTTTCAACAGCTGGACAAATTCCAGCTAGAAAATACTTATTTGTTTGATGAATTTTCATCCCATCCTTCAGGGCTTACTGCCCTTGCAAGGCAGTTTAGAGTTTATTTTTATTTTTCAAAGAAAACATCAAAACACAATATCATTAAACAACAATGCTACAAAATATCATTTCAAAATTTTAAAAAAGTAGTGGTTACAATTTCCCAGCCCGGCAGTTAATTCCCACCACACACACACACACTTCAAATTAGTTGAAAGTGAGCTGGTCTAAAACCCAGCAATGAAGACATACATCCTTGAGGAGGAAGTCCCAAAGATGTGGGGCCGTCACTGAAAAGGCTGTTCCTGCTACCCACCACCGTAATAGTTTGATAGCTCTTACTAGGAGTTCTGAGAGCAAGGCATCCAACGCTGATGTCAGATCTTGGTCAGGCTTCTTCTGGTGTGGCTGGTCCTTCAGTTAACCTGGTCCCAAGCCATTTAGTGTTTGAAAGGTCAAGATCAGCACCTGAAAATAGTCCTTGAAATGAATAGGCAGCCAATCTAATTCTATATAAAGAGCTGGTGCTATATGATATAAAACACACTTAACACTGAGGATCATAAATGCTGTGATGGAGTCACTTAGAGAGGTAATGTATATCACTGAAATAATGCTAGACAACATTCAAGTAAGAATGTTTTAGCCAAATAGGTGAGTGGATTTATGGAGTAAAACATTGAGAAGATTCCTCTCAGGCTGGATGATGGTATATTGGGGGTTCTTTTGCTCCTTAAATGAATGAATCCAGATGTCTCCTTTAGCTCATGAAGGGCTAATTGGCACCCATGGCCTGAATGTGGGCCCCAATGCAATTTTTTTGGCTCTTTGTGGCCCCCTGAAAAATATTTCCCAATTGAAAGAAATAAAGATTCCACATTTTTTATGTTAAACTAGCTGACCCGGCCACACGTTGCTGTGGCGTTGTGTTTGAAGTTAGGAAAATAGGAAGTAAGTTAGTCAATGTTGGATAGGCTGTTGTTGGGGTTAGCGTTTCTTCTTTGGATGTTTGCCTTTGTATTCTGGTGTTTTGTATTTGTACGTGGTTGTTGGAGTTCTTGTTGTGGCTGAATTGTCTTCGTGGTAGTCTTAGGATGGCATTGTTGAAGGTATTGTTTGAAGGTGATGGATGTTGTTGATGGTCTAGGAGTCATAGTTTTCATTGTGGTTTTTGATACTGTACAGTGGTACCTCGGTTTATGAACACAATTGGTTCCGGAAGTCTGTTCATAAACTGAAGCGTTCATAAACTGAAGCAAACTTTTCCATTGAAAGTAATGGAAAGTGGATTAATCCGTTCCAGACGGTCCGCAGAGTACTTAAACTGAAGCGTTCATAAACTGAAGCGAACTTTCCCATTGAAAGTAATGGAAAGTGGATTAATCCGTTCCAGACGGGTCCGCGGAGTACTTAAACTGAAGCGTTCATAAACTGAAGCATGGGTGTAATTGGTTCCGGAAGTCTGTTCATAAACTGAAGCGTTCATAAACTGAAGCAAACTTTCCCATTGAAAGTAATGGAAAATGAATTAATCCGTTCCAGATGGGTCCACGGTGTTCATAAACCGAAAATTCATAAACCGAGGTGTTCATAAACTGAGGTTCCACTGTATATGAAAATATAATAGAAGAGAAAGAAAGGTTAATAATTTGTTTAAGGAAAGTTTGGTTGTGTTCTACGAATAGTATAGTGTTGGTGTTTTGTATTGTAAGGTCATGGCAGTTTGTAGTTGCGTATTAAGAAGGAGAAAGTGGATTTGTTAAGGGGTGTTGAATTTGTTGGTGGTGGTGGTGGTGTGGGTGAGTGGGGGTAGTAGGTGATGTGTGGAGTTATGTTGGGGGGTTTCCCATTGATGGGGAATTGGAGGTGTTGATGTTTTGTAAATTTTTATGTTTTCTGTGTGTGTGGCTGTTTAGGGGTGTTGGGTTTATTGTGTAATGTGAATGGAAGCAGTTATGGAGGGTGTTTGGTGTTTGTGACTGAAGGAAAGATGGAGATGGGAAGTTGTATGGGGGTTGTAGGAAACTGTGTGGGTGTGGTGTGTGGTGTGAGTGAATGTAATTGAGGTTTGAAATGGTTGTGCTTACCTGAAGAAAGAAGTAGATTGGTGATTTGAAGAACTTGGTTGTTTTCTTGTGTATGTTGTGGTTTGTCCAGAGAAGTGGTTGTTGTTGTTGAGCGGCGGCAGGGTCCGATCCAGCATTCGGCAGAGCTCCAGAGGCGTTGGGAAGTTGCTAGTGGCAGCGGTGGGGTTCGATCCGGACTTGGGCAGAGTGTTGGAGGCGGCGGGAGGACAATAGTGACGGCGGGAGCCTCGATCCAGCCTTGGGTTGAGTGCTGGAGGCTTTGGAGATGGGGTGGGAAGCTGCTAGTGGCGGCGGCGGGGTAGAGCGCTGGAGGCGACGGGGCCCAATCTGGTCTTGGGGGAGTGACGGAAGCGACGGAAAGTCGCTAGTGGCGGTGGGGGGGCCTGATCCGGACTTGGGTGCTGGTGGCGGTGGTGGGACAGTTAACGGATTGGAGGGTGGCGCTGTAGAGGATCTGGGTGGAATGGGTATTGAGGGCCTGTGGGGGGGATCTGTGATTGTGAGAGGATAAGGATGGGAGGATGGTGAGAGGATTATGAGGATGATTGAGGGAGTGTGAGAGGGAAAGGTTTACTTTTGGAAGATTTAACGAAGCTGGTAGGAGGGAAGGACGTTGATGTCGTGTGTCTCTGCTGAGGTCTTCGACACCTCTGCCGGATGGATATATGTGAGTGGTGGATCTCATGGTGGAGGCGGGGTTTGTGGGTGTGGTGTAGATTTCACAGGAAGGGAGGGGGTGTACTGTGGAAGGAAATCCACTTGAGGGTGCTGTTTGACTTTGTTGAAAAACAGGTTTTTACCCATGGAGGTGTGAGATGTGTGGGTTTTCTTTTTCTAACAACACTCGGGGAGTGGCCTGGATCATTGTGTCAAAATTTCAGGGCGATCGGTCAAGGGGTTACGGAGAAAAGTAGAGCCCGCACTTTCATGATTTTTACATTTATATATATAGATAGATCAGTGCTGTGGAATCTCCAGCCAGCTCACCTAATTAGGCCAGCAAGACATTACCCCATTTGGTCCACCAAGCCATGCCCACCTGCCAATCGCTTAACATCATATATGACATTAGGTATATCAGGTTTTTTAAAAAATAGATTTCATTAATTTTCTTTCTTTTCTCCAAACAATCGCTCCAGCGCGGAGCTCGCACGGAGTGCTGCTGTCGCAGAGGCGGTAAAACCGGAAGTCCCAGGTATACAGTATCAGGTTAAAAGACAACTGGGTTGGGCTTTTAAAGCGCTGCTGGCCAGCTGATCATTTGTGCTTCAGCAGCCCCACATGCAGTCCTTCTTAAGTCCCAATAGTCAACTGATGGGTGACATTTCAGAAGCCCCAAATGCTTGCAAAGTGCCCTGCTTGCAGACAGCCCTGCATAGCACTTTGAAGTTCCAACGAACAGCTGATCCTTAGGATTTCAAAGTGCTGTGTCACCTGATGTGGTTGTGACATCGGTTTATTGTCAGATGGGTGGGCTTGCCCAGCTGTCAATTTAGGGTCGTAGATGTGGCAGGGGAGATAAGAGATCTGGCCGTTTCGCTGGAGCCATATATATTAGTACAATATGTTAATGCTGGGCCTGAGCACATGTTGAGCACCAGAACAGCAAAGTTCTTACAACTGCGCGCTTACATGATTATGTAACCACTCACTCACTCTTTGAGACTACGGCAGTTGATAATCTCTTCCCTAAAATACAGAACAATTTTTTCCCCTACATAGCTTTGTTCTTCAATCTGGAAAGTTTGTTCTGAATACAGGGGCCTGCATTGAAACTGTGCAGAAAGAAGCTACAAAACTGCAGGAACTCACCATATTACCTCAACAACAACAAATTCCAGAGCATAGCATGGTTTGGGTAACTCTGCCTGCGCACTGCACACTGCACACATCATCCTTAACATTCAATATTTGCTGCTTAATCTCCTCCACATCTGTACTGACGTTTAATGCCCTCTAAATGACAGATGTGTGCTGAAACACTGAGGGAAGAGCCCCAAGGGCTTGGAAAAGACACATACAGTAATACCTGCAGGCTGGGACTAATGGAATTTGGAATCCAACATTTGGATTCTACTCCTGACTTAGACCTTCAACATGTGAATCAGAGATGGATTTGGAGCAGCGTGACTGATTCCACCTCACTGGGCACCGAGCCTAGGGGATGCTACAGTGTGTCACAATAATTCACACGATGACGTAGTGAATTGAGCCAAACGTAAGGCTGGGGGGGGGGGACGCCAAATTTGAGCCTTGCACGGAGCATCACTGAAATCTGAAAGCCCAAAGTCTGCGTGCGAAGAGTGCTTCTAGACATGTGTTCTAGACATGGTGCTGCAGATTAATGGTGGAAGTTCTGGAAAGGTTTGTGGCCACCGACTTAGGTTACAGAATGTTCTGATGAATGTGCTCCTCAAACCCTCCACTCTGCCCCCCCCCCCGCTATGTATGAGGAGACAAGGATGCACCAGGAATCCAATCAGCTGTATGTGGAAATGGAAATGGGAATTTGAATCTGGGTGTCTAAAAGTGGATGTGGAACTTCTGCTTAGAAACAGGCAGGGTTGGCCTATCATTAGATAACAGGCAGTTGCTTCAGGGGGCATGTGCAGCGGGAAGAGAAAGACAGCAGCTCCCTTGTCCATTTCTCCTGTGCTAAAGCTCCTCTGCATGGATAGGATCAGGCTGCACAAATAATTTCCTATATACGTAAATTCAGGAAAAAAAGGTGGGGGGGGCAAAGCATACATAAACCCATAAGTTGTACTGTACCTTATAGCAAATATTCATCTCTGTACCCACTTTGCTTCTTCAGGTTTGGTGGGTTCATATATTTAGCCCGATGGGAAGAGGCAGGCAAAGCAGTACTAGATACTATTCTGAAATAATGCAAATGCATTCCTTTAGAGCCAGTTCTATGCATGATCAAATGCAGTGCTTTTTTTCCCTAAAAAAAACGTTTAGGGGTACTCTCATTTTGACTCAAGAAAATCACCATTTTATAGTTTAATCGGGGGAAATAAATACAGTAAATGGACAAAAGTACAAAGATTCACAAAATGTTTAGGGGTATGTGTACCCCTACGTAGTAGCGGAGCTTTAAGCTCTGGTAGGGGGGCAGAGAGCAGGTAGGGGCATGGCTGGCATGTCCCGGAGGCATGGCACGCGTCCCAGGGGCGTGGCACACTGCCCGCAGGGGCGTGGCGCCCAACGTGGGGGGGGGCAGCCACAATGGCAACCCATCAGGATCATGCCGCCGTGGACGATGCGCTCCCCCCACCCCTATTCCTCCATCAGTGCCCCTGCGTCCCCCCAGAAAAAAAACACCTATCAAAGGTATTATGTTCCTTGACTGTGGTGGGTAAGGTTCCATTTGCTGTTCCACCCTGGGCAGCAAAATGTCTTGAGCCAGATCTCAAGTGGGTTAAAAGCATCATGTGGCGCAGGACAGCATGACATGGCTTTGAGGGATGGTTGGCTGAAGAGTATATCTGCTTAGTGCCAGGACCAGTGGAGAGAGAAAATGTATTTTGAACATTCTTTTCTCATTTCAAGTCACGGGGAATAGTAGCCAAATGAGAACAGAACAAGTACAGCCAGCCCTTTCCCAGCTCCCATTATCCTTATTAAAGCCGTCCATTGTTAACATTGCTGTTAATTCAAACTTGGTTCAATAGAAATACACTTTTGAGGATTGTGGATCAAGATTTCCAGACAGCAGCCATTCAGACTTGCCCTATAGAGCAGTACATTATTTGCATGCAGAAGGTCCTATGTGTAATTCCTGGAATCTGCTGCCAGTTAGAGCAGATAGTACTAAACCAAATTGACACATAGCCTGAGCTGGTGTAAGGCAGCTTCCTTAAAAAATAAAAATACATTAATGGGGGGGGGGGCAATAATGTGTGCATAATCACAACATGTGAATGCAGGGCTAGCACGAGCATTTGCTGCCCAAGGAGGAGGACTAGATGGTACACACACACACTCCACATACAGAAGCCAGCTAGACTGACAGCTAACTCTTATTTCAACACCAGGGATAGTGTCTCCCTCCATACATGAGGGCAGTAGGCTAGCTTTGGTAGGGGGTGCAGGACAGGACTCTCCATCACTCTCCACTCCCTCTTCTCTTCCCAGCATCTTCCCCACTCTAGTTAATGGTAGAGCCGGCCCTGGATAAATAGTGTCTGGACAGCCTATCTGTCTCTTTGCCTTAACCCCACTATGAATGCAATGTGCCTGACTTCATGGAATGGGCATTCCTTAGCTTCTTCATGTTACCTCTGTTGGAACTGCAGGGGCGGAGTTCCTGTTTATTGCTGTTACAGTGGTACCTCGGTTTATGAACAACTCGGTTTATGAATTTTTGGTTTACGAACGCCGCGGATCCATCTGGAACGGATTAATTCACTTTCCATTACTTTCAATGGGAAAGTTCGCTTCAGTTTATGAGCAGACTTCCGGAACCAATTGTGTTCATAAACCAAGGTACCACTGTAATTGTATTGTGTTTGTGTATGTTGTAACCCCTAGTAAAGTGTGGTAAGAAATATAACCAGTCAACCAATCGATCAATAATACACCCAACTGCAGTCCAGTCTATGATCAGGGGGGAGATGACTTGTTTTTATTTTTATTTTATCACATAAGCCTGCCCAATAACTTAGTCCTCTGTTCATAAAGCAGCAAGATACTATTTAAAAATATGGTATCATAAAATCGCTGGTTTGGTTTTTTCCAGCATAAACTCTCTGTCTCAGCTCTTTTTTTCCTTTTTATTAATTCTCAGATTTTCACTTCTACCTTTTCTTCTCCGCATCACAGCATTACCCTTGCATGACATTTCTTACAATTCATTTCTTATCCTTTTAGAAAAGACAACAAGGATTGCTGGAGCACCTTAAATCATAGCTGCCAAGTTATCCCTTTTTACAGGGATTTTTCCTTATGCTGAATAGGCTTCCTCGCGAGAAAAGGGAAAACTTGGCAGCTATGCCTTAAATACAAGCAAATTTATCACAGCAGAAGCTCAGTTGTTTTTGCTGCAACACTGAGTAACATGTTTCGGCTATCCTTCTTGGAAGTTGCTACCCATTAGTGAACGAACTTGTTCAAACTGATGAACAGAAGGAGGAAATTTACTCTGCTGGTTGGATTCTGAAAGAGGCTTTATGGGAAATCCTCAAAGGGAATGAGCCACCAGAAATGTATTTTGCCCAGCTTAGTTTCTTTACATCCAGCATCCTGAGGAAATAAGAACCACAAAACTGTATCTGATTAAGGATATGATGACTTGATAGTTTTGCATGAGAGAGTGTTGATAACCACATATGTCAAAAAAGTTATTGCCTGCCAATAATTATTTTCAGACAAGCTATCTTAGATCTCTCAGATAAGCAATAATTAAAGCAACCTTCAGCCACCCTTGGATTCTCCAGATGTTTTGGACTACAACTCCCATCAGCCCCAGCCAACCACACTTTGAATGGTAATTTGGGCTAGAATAGATTAGGAAGCACTCAGACAGCTGAGAAGCACAAGGGTTGACCTTGAGTCAAGGATAGCCCTTGGCATCTGAAGATTTTACCCTATGGCGGTTAAAAAATATAATAATAAACTATGGCTGCAGTCCTAACCCCACTTACCTGGGAGTAAGCCCCATTGAATTCAATAGGACTTGCAGCACAATTCTATGTTATTAATATTAGCACTCTCAAACACAGCTCCTCCTGCCGTGCCTTGGAAGAGCAACCATCACTCGCAGAGAAGGAAAGCGAAAGAGAGATTGCAGAAGCCAGCACTTTGGAAGGGGGGGAGTCTAGAAGTCATCACTTAAGGGGAAAAAGCTTCACAGTTGGTCTTATCGACTCTGCCCTGCTGCTGTTCTGTCATCTCTAAGCTGGCTCCAGGTGAGATGTGCAGTGCTAGCAGATGACGCCCCTCTCTCCATCTGGGGCAGGTAAGAGCCGGAATAACTCTCCAGTGTAGCTGAGCGCTGCTGAGCTGTCATTAGTATGCAAAGAATGTGAGGGGAGTGAAAGACAGAGAAAGTGAGAGAGAGAGGGAGCCAGTTGTTTTATTCATGGCTGGTGATATTACAGACTGAGTGAAAATCACATTATCGTAATGGGAAAGTTAGAGTTGCTGAGACGATGCCCTGAAGCCTGCACGCTGATTGGGGTGTGATTGCTATCTGTATTTATATGTAGAAAGCAAAGTTCACTCTCAGTTCAAGATGGTGGCGCCTGCTTCCCTTCATGCTACATAATTCTTTTGCAGGGAGAAGGCAAGAAGAGAGAGGAAACATGAGTGCCTAACCAGCCGTGTGTGTGTGTGTGTGTGTGTGTGTGTGTGTGTGTGTGTGAGAGAGAGAGAGAGAGAGAGAGAGAGAATTTCCAGAGTGCACAGCAAACCCCTCCCTTTCCTTTCCCCCTCCAACATTCCCTCCCCAGTTCAGTTGTAGTTGCCTTGATACACACCCACCCTAAGGAACTACAGGAGAATGGTAGGCAGCTGATGGTAGAGGAACGCTGGAGAGAGAAGAGCAAAATTATTATGCAGCAGTTCCTGGAGAGGTGTTTGGACATATTACATAGCTAGATGCAACTCTGAGGCAAGATGCAAGCGGTCTACCCTTGATACTTTCTCCGACAAGAGGATCCTGATCAAACTTCCACAATATTATCGCAAATCAGTATACACCTGAGACTTCATAGAGCCTTCTCTGCCCTCCCCTAAAAGTCATCCATAGGTATAAAATTCCACAATGGCCACCTCTGAAACCAAGAACTGTCACCTGGAGCTTAGAGCCAGGAGAAGCAGCTCAGTTTTCTGTCCAGAAGAGGGCACTGTGGCACTAGGTAGCCAGGGTGTGGCCATATAAGAATAGCCCCTCACACAGAGGTGACAAATGACTCACTGGCATCACAAGGTTTGTATGTGATGGAACGGAGAATGCGGTCTCTTGCTTAGGCTAGGACTTGCACTGGCTGTCTTGGTATGCCCCACAATACCATTTTTGTTACCTTCAGGTTCAGGTAACATGCTGACTAGCATTTGTCCACCACTAAACACACCACTAGGGGACGTGGGGTGGCGCTGTGGTCTAAACTACAGAGCCTAGAGCTTGCCGATCAGAAGGTCGGCAGTTTGAATCCCTGCGACAGGGTGAGCTCCCATTGCTCGGTCCCTGCTCCTGCCAACCTAGCAGTTCGAAAGCACGTCAGAGTGCAAGTAGATAAATAGGTACCGCTACAGCGGGAAGGTAAACGGCATTTCCATGTGCTGCTCTGGTTCGCCAGAGGTGGCTTAGTCATGCTGGCCACATGACCCGGAAGCTGTTCGCTGGCTCCCTTGGCCAATAAAGTGAGATGAGCTCTGCAACCCCAGAGTCGTCTGTGACTGGACCCAACAGTCAGGGGTACCTTCACCTTTACCTTTAAACACACCACTGCTGCCTATTCCCACTTGTTAAAGGAATGCAGGGACGGTGGGAATACAAGGATGATGGAAATTAGCACAGGTTCATTTTCCTGCTGCTCCAGAGGACAAGACCCAAACCAATGGATTCAAATGGCATGAAAGGAGTTTCTGACTACCGGTAAACATAAGGAAATACTTTCTGATGGCAAGTTGCTGGACAGTGTTAACAAACTGCCTTGGAAGGTGGTGGACTCTCCTTCATTGGAGGTTTTTAAGGAGAGGTTGGGTGGCCATCTGTCATGGATTGTTTAGCTGTGATTCCTGCATTGTAGGCAGTTGAATGAGATGACCTTTGGGGTCTCTTCCATCTCTACGATTCCATAGGTCTTGCACAAGGCAGAAACATTTCCCCCAGAAAAGAATCCATAGAGCCTTCTTGCAGTACCCCTAACCTTAGTGGTCACCCACAAACACCAGCTCTTTCACCAGATGGGTTTCTCACCCCTTGATAGTACAGGTGCAAAGAGCCTGCAAACAACCACCCACATGGGCCCCTCCAGGTGTCTATTTCTGTGGTGTATCCATAATGATTTGTGCTCATCGTTTGTGCCTGCAAAAGTTTCAGGGTGGACTTTCACGGGGGTATTTCATGCTAAACCACCTCTTTTGCGGGCAACCCATCTATACCATTGTTGGGGGAGAGGGGCCAGGCCCTGAGCAAGCACAGGCTCTCCAGATAAGAACATAAACAGAGACCTGCTAGATCAGACCAAAGGCCCATCTCGTCCCGCATCCTGTTCTCACAGTGGCCATCCAAAGGCCTATGCGGAGTTTGCAAGAGGTGTGGGGATTACACGAGGAAATTGTGCAGGCATGTGTGGGAATGACTGAGATCTGGTGCTGGCAAGCCACACCGATCTGCGAGAGTGTGGGCATTAGCACGGCAAGCCGGCTAATGTCAGAATGGGAGACACGTGAAGAAGGACAGGTCAGAGGCTCAGGGCAGCAGGGCAACAGGTCACAACAGAGCTAGAAGGATCAAGGAGGATCTGGATGGAACTGGATGAATCAGGACAAACCAGATGGGTCAAGCCAAGGAGGGTAACACAATGGGAACTAGGAGGGGGTGTTTACAGAGTGACATGTGCTTGGAGCATGGACAGAGGGCATGGCAAAACAACACATGGGCTATGGAGGATGTCTTAGGGAGTGACCGGGTGTGACGTTACAGGAAACATCACCTTGTATGGGACTGCACTGCTGTAATTGGCTAGAAGTTACACTGTGTTGTAATGATTAACTGTCATCCTGAGCTTTCAATAAAAGGAAGCCCTCGAGCTCTGCTCTTGGTCGCCTTCCCATTGAGTTCAACCTGCCTCGAGTCGTGCCGTCTTTGCCCCAGACAACAAAGAGGGACCTGAACACAAAAGCTTGCTCTCCTCCTGCACTTTCCAGCAACTGGTTTACAACTTAGTCTACAGGCACCAAGAGTGGATCTTCCTGGCTGGTGGCCATGGATAGCCCTGTTTTTTCATGAAATGGTCCAACCTCCTTTTGAAGCCATCCAAGTTGCCAGCCTCTTATGGGACCAATTTCCATGGTTGCCCTGGGTGGAGAAGTACTTGCTTTTGTGTGTCCCGAATCTTCCAACATTCAGCTTCATCGGGTGGCCCCAGGTTCTAGTATTATGAGAGAGGGAGAAAAACTCACTTTCTAGACATTTATAGTCCTAAAATTAGAGCGTTGATGACTTCGCTTTTACATTGAAAGCTGCTCTTATAGACTCCACCTTGGGCATTTTATCCATTTCCCCAATGGTGCATTTCTCATGGGCTGAATCCAGGTCCTGGAATCAGTTTGCTTTTGCACCAGCCAGTGGTAAATTTGTATTAGAACAAGCCAGGTGGGCAGTGTGCGTTAAGGCACAGGCAACCATGGGAAATCTGCATGACTGAACACATGGAAATGCATGCAAATTAGACATGGCTAAATACTTCCTCTCCTCCCTCTCCTCCCTCCCTGTAGGGTGGCAACCCTAGCTGTGTGCAGATGGGGGATAAATGTGGATAATGATTAACCCTGTCTGTGCTGGAATGTGTTAGCTCATATTAGCGTGTTGAGGCCTGCATTCTGTTAAAGCCTATTATCACATCTCCCTATCATAGACTATTTTAGCCATCAATCATGGACTTTTACTAACTTGCTACTGAGTGCTCGATGCAATCTCTCTTTCTGATGGTCAAAGTTCTTATGGTCAAAGTTCTACCAATTCATCTTCAAACCTTACTCTGCCCTATATGGTAAGGAAGGAAGGAAGGAAGAAAAGAAAGAAAGAAAGACATGTGGCTGGCTATATTGGCTACCACAGTATTGAACAGGGTAGATGTATCTGTATGCACAAAGGTAGCAAAAAGCAGGGCATCCTGAGCCACAGTCCCTTGGTATCCAAAAAGTGCAGAGGTGAAGAATGGAGGAGAGCATGGTGCGGCTCCAGTGGCTGGTTCCTTCTTCTCCTGCTGTGGAGGGGAAGGGGGGTTGAAGCAGCCTCCCACTGATGGCAGCACCAGAGGAGGCAGAGCAGGAGCCAATGAAGCCATGTGGCCCCTGCCCCAGGCTCTGCCCCGGCTCCTCCCAACATCCTGATATGCGTGCGATGTTGTGCAGCCCTTGCAAGCTGGCGCCTCTAGCACTCATTATACAGTAGTCAAACATTAGAGGGACCATGAGAAAGTAAAAGACAGATAAGGCAGATGATGGAGAAATGAATGGTGCCAGCTTTCTTATGCCAGTGAGACACAGGTTTGCTACCCTTGAACACTAGGGCTAGGGGTGCCATATTTCAAAAAGAAAGAATCAGGACACCCCAAAACAGGCACCCCCAACCTCGGCCCTCCAGATGTTTTGGGACTACAACTCCCATCATCCCTAGCTAACAGCACCAGTGGTCAGGGATGATGGGAGTTGTAGTCCCAAAACATTTTGAGGGCCGAGTTTGGGGGTGCCGGCCCCAAACGTTGGTGAGCTTTTTTTTTTAAGTGCCAAAAGAACCACTCTGATTTTTTGATTGATACAGGATCCAGGACAAAGTGCTGCCTTTCGGAAATCCCCCAAAGCCATCAATTCCACCTTTGAAATCCTGGCAATGTCCTGGAAAATCCGGACGTATGGCAGTCCTGGCTAGGGTTGCATCTACAGTAGACACATCAAAGAAGCATTTCAGTTAAACACATTTTAAACTTTGTATGAGAAATCGCATTGCCCAAAACAGAACTCCATAGCGCCATCTAGTGCCACAGCGTTGTAGTGCATATACAATGCATGCAAAACACCTTTTCTTTACCAATCTGGCTGAGTCCTGGGACTCTCTGGGTGGAAGCAGCTTGAGAAAGGAGCTCAAATGATTGACTAAGTTAATGTGGCTCCTATGGTGGGAGGTAGCTCCATGCATAAGGAGCAGGACAAGAGAAAGGGCAGAACCTGGAGGAAGAGGTCTTCAGATAGTTCAGGCTGGCAGAGAAAGATGAGTGAAAGCCACAGGGAGAGGATGTGTTGGGATTGACCAACGCTGCTTAGAAGTGTATTATGGCATTAAGAAATAAATAAATAGAGAGTTAAGGCAAGTAAAGATGAGAAGCTTGTTCAGGACCTGGGGATAGGAAGCCAGGGTAGTGATTTAAGATTACAGTATGTATTATATACAGAGTAGCCAATGGAAAAAGAAAATACCTAGTTATGCATCATTTCAGCAAGGGCCCATTTCACCATGCTACAACAGAGGAATTAAACTTGTGCTTGTACACATTACACTTTACATATGTGCACCATGCTAATTCACATACAAATTTAACAAAGAAGCAAAAGAAAATAGGAATAAGGAGAGAAAAGGAAAGGGAAAAAAAACTCCAATCAGCTCACATTAAAAATACAATAACCACCAATACAGTCCTTTTAATTTAAATATATAAGTTGATATAAGCCACCCACATGTCCCTATAGGTATCCTCACAAGCTTGATGTTTATATGAAATATGTTCAAATATAGCAAGGGTGTTAGTGCTTTGAACTATTGTGCAATAGATGGTGGGTGTTTATCCTTCCTACCATGCTAATTCCTGCATGGTATACCATCTGCATCTGTATTTTGTAATGTGCCAAGATGCCCTCTGAGCATATATCTTACTAAGCCCAAATACTACAGAAATATCCGAGCTATAACTGATTCAGAATAGGTGTTATGGTGAAGCAACAAGATGCACTGTAGCTCAGTGGCTCTGCCTTTCCCCAGCTTACCTTTCCGAACAGCCCATCTATAATGTTAAAGCAAAAACTGAAACAATTTACATGGAGTTTAAAAACCACAAAGCACTTTACGACCATTATCTCATCAGTCTTCACTCCTTTTGCCCCTTGGAGTATATAGTTGCCACCTGGCTGGTTTTAGGCTAGCCTGACTGAGTCTCTCCCCTCCCCTTTTTTGTAATTAGACTTATTTTTTTAAATCACTGTCTGACTGCTAGGCCATGGGCAATTTTAAATGTGCATATGTTTAAAGGAAGTAGCATATACAAATGAGTTTGCAATCCTATTAAAAGCAGACTCCGGGTGCTTCCAGACGACCTGTTTATTGAACATTCATCTGGATTTGTTTGCAGGGAGATTAAATGAAGTTGGCTATTTAAGGAGCATTCACTCCTGCAAACAAATCAGTCTGCAGGAAGGCTAGACGGCGTTGTGGCAAAGCAAGTGCTATATACCTTTGCTGCTTTCTAGTGTATTTTCCCTGTCATTTACCTTAACGCAAAAAGTCCTGATATTTTGGGGGAACAGGTTTGCTGTGAAAGAGCTCAAAATCAGCTTTAATTGCACAACCTGAAATTGCTGGTATGCGACTGAATCCTACCCCCCCCAAAATAGTGACAGCCTGGAAGCACCCTAAGTCAAAGTGACTGTTTTTAAAGATTTTTCTTTTTGTAGTGCTGAAAAGTGTTTAAATTTCCCAATTGTTTGGGGGATGGAATGCCTAGCGTTCTCCCAGGAAGGGGATTCAATCAGCTCATGGTGCTTGTTTTCCTTTGTCCCATGTGGCAATATTAAGATATCAGTGTCTTCATGAACAAATGTGAGCAGAAACTCCAGTCCAGTCCACTTTCAGATCTGTTTAATTTTTTTCCTAGGGAAGGGCCTATATCAGGGGTAGTCAATGAGGTGCCCTATAGATATTGTTCAACTCCCAACATCCTCAAGTCTATCGGCCTCGCTGGTTGGGGCTGATGGGATTTGGAGTTCACACCACACTGGAGAGCACCACATTGGCTATCCCTGCTTATACATTCCAAATAAACTTGCTGCAAATATTTTTCCTCCCTTTTTTTGGTCACCTCATGCAACTTTTAGAGGAAGATTGCTGCCCACATGGGCCAGTTGAGGCACATGTAGAGGCACATGTAGGTAAAGGCACATTGCACTTCTGTGCCACATTGCACTTATTTTTCAGACAACCTCACCTACATTTCCAGTTTGCTACTGGAGCACTGAAAGGCAAATTCCCCTGCAGATGTGCAACTCAACTCATTGCTCCGTCTTTTGCAGGGATCAACCAAACTCCCCCAGCTTAGCTCAGTGGGCACCCCCCTCCCAACTTCCCTTCTAACTTCATCTCTGCTTTCCATGGTGTAACCAGACTCAGCAGCTTCTTACACCTGCTGCTACCTGCTTCGCTGACTCCGCTGGAGCCCACAGATGTGCGCACGTGATTAAATGCGAGAAATGGAAGCTTAGTGGAGAAATGCCACTGAGGGGGCCCTTATGGTTGTGGAGCAAGCACTACAGCTGGAATGAGATTTTCCCCTGCTCTCCTCACTGATTTGCATGATCACTGGAGGGTTGGGGGAGGGAGGAGAGATATTAAAGAGGAAGATGCTAAGTCAACTTGGCATGAAAAAAGAAGATACAAACAAAGGTTTTGCACTTTAGCAAAGGATGGTCTGAGTTATTCCAGGTCAGCGCAATATCCTGCAAGGAGTAGAACCTGGAAATTAAACTGGGGAAACTGTGCTGTGGAGGGAAAGAGCTGAAGTTAATAATTCCCAGGCTCACTCATTAGCAAATAAGTCCTACTGAACGCAGTGGGACTTGACTTCTGCATAAACATGGTTATGATAGAGTTGCAACCAAAGGTTCCAAGAGAAATCTGCGCCCTGTTGCGGAACACTTGGCAGAGTGGAGATGGGGCTTTTAAAGACATTCTAAACTAAGGGACTGTTGCCCCCATGGCTCTTGCAAGCTACACTACACACACTCATATACGCAGTGACCTGCGAGTCCATCCCATTGAGCTCAATGGGAACGTACATCAGAGTATATATGCCTAGGACTAGCATCTCTGGAAATTCAGGGCACTCAGTGGAAAAGAACCAATCATCACCTGCTTCGCCTCCAAAGACAGCTGCATTGGGGCAGGTTTGTGTCAACACCTTGCACATGGGAAGACAGAGGCTGAAAAAAAGGTGTGTCTTACCAAAGACTTCATAAGCGAGCTCGTGACAGAGACAGAATGCATACTGGAGACTTCCAGATCTGTACCTCAGCCTCTTAGGCTCAATGCTCTACTGTCTCTCTTAGCCACTGCCATCATTCTTTGTGGCTGGTCCAATTGTCTTGCACTGGGACATGGGTCACCAGACAGCCAAAGAACGTGTTAAGCCTCAGCAATGTACATGGTGTGTCACAAGTAGCATGGAGTGCTGGTGGTGGTCAGAACCTATGTTTCTTCTGTGGGAAAGGTGATGGAAGGATGGAGAGGTAAGGGAGAGAGAAAGGTACTAAGACAACAGAGAAATGGGAGGAACAGGAGAAGCAAGGGTAACAAGGCAATTGCCATCCGCAAGAGGACTGGATCCAGTGGCCTCCACCAGCAGCCCCAGAGAGGAAGCAATAAATTGCAGAAATGATAAATAGTTTAATGTCCATATGTCTGTGAGCATAAGGCTTCAGAATTCCCAATGCCACACACCTGCTCCCCCCCCAAAAGTCCTCTCCTTACCTCATTAGCAAAGGTTATGAGTGGGGGGGTCAGGATTATATATCAAAATTCAATAAGAGATTTTGAGGGTGGGGATTCAGACACGATCCCAGGCTCCCACACTCTTTCCCAACCACCTTGGGAAAGGGCATGAAACTGGCAGCAGGTCCTGTATTAAGCTCATTCTGAGAGAGCCTCCCCCTTTTTCTTTTTCTTTTCTTTGGGGAGCGTATGTGGCATTCAGGTTCCCTTTCATTTCATCAAGAATTAAAATGTCCATGTCATGTCACCACCTGACGAATATTTCAAAAACTGATTTGGTGATGATCTCTGAGCATGTACTTCTCCTCCAACATCACCCACGGTCCAGACCTTCCCAAGAAAGTAAGCAAGGATCCTTTATAAGCAGCTGCCAATCTGTCATCTATCCGTACAATTACTGTAGTGAGATGTTTTCTTCTATTGGTTTCATCCTCTCTTTAATCCCTGCAAACGCCCACACAAAGTCCTTCAATTTCCACCAGCTTCAGGTGCCCTTCTGCTTATACCTTTTAGCACGAAAAGTTATTAAGCTCTCTAATCTGCCTCCTCCTCTCATCTCCTATGTCCTGCATCTTCCCACCCTACCATAAATCTTAATTGCATCTGTGATTTCCCCCCCCTGCAGCATTAATTAATCATATTTAGGCCTCTTACCAGCTGTTGCTACAAACCAACCTCCCCCCAGCCCAAGGCAGGTGCCTATTACTTTGCATAAGCCCAATCAGAATGTGTGTGTGTGTGTGTGTGTGTGTGTGTGTGTGTGTGTATGTATGTATGTATGTAGGGGGTGCTCTCTCTCTCTCTCTCTCATTCATCCACCTTACTTGTTAACATGCTGTCTTCTCTGTCTTGAGATGGGTCCTCTACCTTCAGTCTGCTCGCTCAGGATTTCAGGTCATGTGACCCATTTGGAAAACACAGCAGTGGAAACAATACGTTTGTCATAAGAGCAAGTGCTCCAAATGATGGAAGCAAGGTTTTGAGTGGCACAGAACTCCTCTTCAGGTGTTCAAAGCAGATAAACAGGGTATGGGGAAAGGAGCTATCACATATTCAAACTAATGTTTACCTGGGTAAAATGAAGGATTTAAAATGTTTAAATGTTTATAGCCAATGGAGTGCACAATCCATCTGGCTTTGCTGGAAGGAACAGTTTACATCCTTTCGGAAGGAAAGAAGGGAGCAAGCAATTTCAACAAGAAAATAGCACGAAAACAACCAGTTGAAACAACCACATCTGCTGAGAGCGAAGGCAGAAAGATTCCCAAGACTATAGATCTGTGCTTTGTTCCTTTTTTCCATATATCCAGTTGGAAATTATTACAGCCTTAAAACCAGCCTTGAAATGTGTGTTGCTGTGATTGCACTGCAAAATCTAATGACTCCAGAACCCTGTGAATTTCTTTCTTCCGGCCTGTAACTGTCCTGAATGCCCAGAAAGCCCTGGAATGACATGGGTGGTGCCTGCTAACATTGTAGAAACCAAAGAATGGGTAGCTGGGGACAGCGGGAGCTTCAATAGTCGAAGAGTCTATCCTGATGATTCCAGCCCCTTGCAGCTATGCTCCTCTGCTACTGAATATTTGGTAAACTTATAACTGTACTATGAACAGAGGGAGCTATGAGCAGAGGTCAGCAAATGTTTCCAGCAGGGGGCCGGTCCACTGTCCTCAGACCTTTTGGGGGGCCGGACTATATTTTGAAAATAATAATAATGAACGAATTCCTATGCCATAAAAATAACCCAGAGATGCATTTTAATCAAAGGACACATTCTACTCATGTAAAAACACGCCGATTCCCGGACTGTCCGTGGGCCAGATTTAGAAGGCAATTGGGCTGGATCTGGCCCCCGGGCCTTAGTTTGCCTCCCCATGGCTATGGGTATTTGGGACTTTGAAAGGTAATGGAGGAAGGTGGGTTGAAGAGATGGAAAATCATTGTTCTGAAGCAGGGCTGGCCTCGGGCGGCAGGATCTACAGGTGTGGCAGTTCCAAGGAATGCATTGCCTACTGCCACTACATGCTCCTTAGAGGCCGGATCTTCCACCTTCACAGCAGCTTCTCAGTGAATAGGAGGTGCTGCTGTTCTCACCCTAACCCTAGAGAAGAAATGGTGGCAGCTGCCCTCTCGGGTCTCCTGGACTCTGCACTTGCCTTGCAGGACTCATAATGGGCACATTTCCCCCTGTGATGGCCTTTGATTCCCAGTTCAACCATTGGGTAAGGTTGATTTGATTCCCTGATGTAGATCTTCGCTTCCCCTTCTTCGCTGGCAAAAGGGGAGGGCGCCACTTTTGTGGTTCGCCTCGGGTGCCAAAATGCATTGGGCCAGCCAGCTCTGTTCTTAAGTCACAACAACCTGTCTTTCCCGATTTGTAGTGTACCAATCCTTGGAAGAAATGATAAAGCCAAAACTTTGGGGAAAAGGAGAAAATCAAAGTTTGTCTACTGGGACAAAACTTAGAAATAAGAAATAACTTAGAGTTTTCTGTGTACTAGACTCTTGTTGCATCCCTGGATTTAAATTCATAGCAGTTCACTCTGAGGCAGACATGATATCCTGAAATGCATCCTGCTTACACCCCCGTGTAGCACCCTTCATAATCCTTCCTGCTCTTGGCTGCTAATATGCTATAAGATATTTGTAGCCTGCTGTCATATCCCACACTGACTCATTGTTCCCATAAGCAGTACTTAAAAAAAATAAATAAAAATCTATCTTTGTAAGTTATCCTCTCCAGCCCACTCGTCCACTAGATGATCTCTTCGCTCCAGCATCTCTCACTCTGAAGGACACCAAACATTTGGCAAATCTGTACCTACCCTAGAAATGTGGAGAGTTGAGAAGTGGGTTGTGTGGGCTGAGAGCTATATGTGAGCAAAAGGGATTTTTGAAAGGTAATTAAGGAAGGTGATTAGAGCTGTCAGAAGGATGGACAATCAATGGATGCTTTCTCTCAAAGCGAGTGGAGCCAGCACTAATGCGCTGGTATCTTTCTGGTAAACAGCATGGAATGTAACCCAACATTCTAAGTTTAGCAACAGGGAGGCTTAGGGAGAGGCTGGGGAAACCCAGCCAGATGGGTGGGGTATGTTGTTGTTGTTTAGTCGTTTAGTCATGTCCGACTCTTCGTGACCCCATGGACCATAGCACGCCAGGCACTCCTGTCTTCCAATGCCTCCCGCAGTTTGGTCAAACTCATGTTCGTAGCTTCGAGAACACTGTCCAACCATCTCGTCCTCTGTCGTCCCCTTCTCCTAGTGCCCTCCATCTTTCCCAACTCAGGGTCTTTTCCAGGGAGTCTTCTCTTCTCATGAGGTGGCCAAAGTATTGGAGCCTCAACTTCACGACCTGTCCTTCCAATGAGCACTCAGGGCTGATTTCCTTCAGAATGGATAGGTTTGATCTTCTTGCAGTCCATGGGACTCTCAAGAGTCTCCTCCAGCACCATAATTCAAAAGCATCAATTCTTCGGCGATCAGCCTTCTTTATGGTCCAGCTCTCACTTCCATACATCACTACTGGGAAAACCATAGCTTTAACTATACGGACCTTTGTAGGCAAGGTGATGTCTCTGCTTATTATTATTATTATTATTATTATTATTATTATTAACATACATGTGGAATGCTCTCCCCAAGGAAGTTCGCCTTGTACCTTCATTATACACCTTTAGGTGCCAGGCAAAAACATTCCTCTTCAACCAGGCCTTTGGTTGATCTGATTTACATCCTATGCCCTTTTAAAATGTGCTTTTTTGTAGGGGGAGATATTGTGCTGTTGTTTTTATTTTTATTATGCATTTTGTGGTTTTATATCTTGATATTATGCTGTGAACTACCCTGAGACCCCCGGGTATAGGGCGGTATATATTCAAATAAAACAACAACAACAACAACAACAACAACAACAACAACAACAAAGTATTTTCCTTTAAAATTCTAGAGCAGTTCTTGTGCACTGCCTCCCTGGGTTTTGCTTCAAACATTAAATGTTTTATGGCTACATATGCAAAACATATTATGTGGTTCTGCAAAACTGTAACCCATGCACGTGACAAAGGTCTGTTCTCCACATGCCACCACGAGGGGTGGCTCTTAAAAAGACTGAATTAACACCGGTTAGAAATTTGTTGCATTAGCTAAAGGTCAGAGCATCAGAAAGCCAAAGAATATTGCTGCAAAATGCAAGATAGAAAGTACACAAATAGCATTAAGAGTCCTGTCCATTAACAGTGGCTTGTTCTGTTCAATAAAGCTATTGAGGCTGTGAGTGCAGAGGAGGCAACATTAACATCATTTGGAAGGATAAAATACAAAGGCTGTTCACCAAGCGATGATTCACCATTCAAGCACTGAGGGCAGGAAGAGAGACAAATGGCTCCACTGCTTTCTTTGAGAGCGAAAAATGGATGAAAAACCTCTTTTATTATTTTTTCCAGCACTGGCATGTACTCTTAGACATATACTTCCATGAGCACTCAAAAGAGGGATCCTGAGAAGCAGAGAGATTGGCAGCTGAGTTCTTGGCAAGTCTTGGTTCCAAGGCTTTTGGACTTTATAGAGTGCAAATGGGAGCTCTGTGGTTAAGGCAGAGAAGATTTTTTAGTGTTCTAGCATTACAGTAGTTTGAGTAAGTTTGTTCCCTACAAAATGAAGATGCTTTATTCTACCAGTATGAAATCAGATAAGATGGTGGTATTTATGTATTTATTGATCATTTGATGTATATACTGCATTTTAGCTGAACTTGAGCTATTAAAACATCAGCATTATAGAACTACTCTACTGAGGCTTGGGGTCCCAGGGGAAGTGGCAATAATTGATTACAAAGACCTTGCCAAATCAGGACCTGGCATCTCCCGGTGCTAGCTAACATAGCTGCCAAGTTATCCCTTTTTTAAAGGGATTTTCCCTTATGCTGAATAGGCTTCCTCGCGAGAAAAGGGAAAACTTGGCAGCTATGGCTAGCTAGCTTAAGGGAGATGCTGTGTTCCATTTGGGGACCAGCCTCATCTAAGGGCTTAAGCAGGCTGGCAGGGCCTTCCCTTCCAGTGGCCCCCTTAAAAGTCCTAGAAGCAATACTTAAAGAGCCCATACCCTATTTTGCAATAGGATGTGTCTGCATAGAAGTGGAGCAGGAGAGACTGAAGGTGACTGGTCCCCAAACTCTGAAGATGATGGGGAAAGTCCGTCTTCAGGCCAGGGCCCCATAGATGCTGATGCTGATGACTCCTCTCTTCAGTGCTGCAACTAATGCATCATATGAATGGGCTTTAAAGAAGACTACAGTGCCTTCTGAAGATCAGTTTGGAGATGGAGACTACTCTGGGTTGCACCAGTATGAATTTATGGGAGGAGGATGCTGTTTCGCTTGACTATTGAAGCTGAATACAGTTTTCAACAGGTCTCTGAGCTTTAAATGAAGTGGATGTGCTGCCTGGAAGATGAATCTCATTTTCCAAGGTAGAAAGTGCCGTAATTTGAGTGTTGGGAAAATGCAGTATTCCTGCATACAAAGTGTGACCTCAAAGGACTGACGTGGGGACTATGTGCAACAAATTAGTTGCAAGCGTGTATTTATTGTACAAAACGTCCCATGTGGAAAGGAGCCTGAGCAGGGAGCCCAGGGTGACGCAGCTTCCACTCTTGCTCAGGAGAAGCCAGCCCTTGAAATTGCACCACACTTGGCCTCCTCCAGCCCCTCAACATCGAGGGGGCTTGGCCCTGTGCCAGAAAATATTGAGGGGGGTCCTGCATGCCTAGGAGTTGGTGCACCTGGTTCCCAGTAAACTCAGACTGGGCTGGGAGAGTATCCTGTTGACCCTCTCCCAGTCTGTGCGGACAGTACTAAGCTAGATGGCCAAGTGGTCTGACTCTGTACAAGGCAGCCTACTAGGTTTCCTATGCAAGTGTGGTTAGGATTGCAGCCGTGGCTGTCTTGTTTTTAACTGTTTAACCAGCTAATTAAAATATTACAGCAGTTAAGCCAATTTGACATTCTGAGGCTGTAAAATAAAGGCTGCAGTTTCTCTGTACTACGGCACATAGATTAGTTGTGTGAACAACCATCTTAAACTGCATTGCCTCACTCAAGGTGCGAACCTAGTCTGTCTGTCTGTCTGTCTGTCTGTCTGTCTGTCTGTCTGTCTGTTTACTACTGTGTCTGAATCGAAAAGCTTTTCCAGGGGGCAAGTCCAATTAGAACCTGAATAAAACTGGTATTTTAAATTTGTGGTGAGTGTGTCTAATCAATAAATAACACTGGTGAATAAATAATTCGAGAAAGATTCCGTCCGTTTCCATCCATATGACAGATAGCTCTCTCATGCTGCTTGTGATAAAATATCCTGTTTCACATTATTCAAAGCATGCTGGCTATGATGACTATGCAATAATATCAAATTAAGAACATGGTGGGTACAAAACACCCAGGGTAAGTTCTAAAGATGTGACAAACCAGAGTATCAGTATCAATGCAGCTGCCATTTTTGGATGAACTCTGAGGAACCAAGTATGTTTGGCGAAGAGTTTTCAAGCCTGCTTTGCTGGCAACAGACAAAAGTCAATGATCACACCCACCCACACCCCTTGCCTATTGTTTTTTTGTGAAAGTATAGCTATATTCTGGTTCTAATGTAGCCATCTAACCATGTGTAGACATAGTTCATCTCTCCTAGAAACCTACAAATCATTGTCCTTGAATTCACCCTGAGGCAGCGAATCCTTTTAGCTAATTAACACGGAGTCTGAGAAAGTAAAACCTGCTAATTCACTTAATTTTTGTGCAGGCCTCTGCTCCTCAACAAGCAGGGATCAATGGTTTTTGTTAGGACCAGATACTCTTGAGTGCTTTTAGGCACAAGAACAGCAGAGAACAGGATGCTGAGCTGGATGGGCCATTGACCTGATCCAGCAGGTGCTTCTAATGTCTGTATTTTTTTAAGGAGAAGTTTGGGTCACTAGGTGCTATGGAGAAGGGATTCAGCCTGGATCTGTGCTAAGGGACTGGAGTTTTAGGGAAGTGTTGAAACCCTGTTTATGGGCACTGGAAGTGTGACCAGAAGGAGTCTCTTAGTCTACCGCCCCACCTTTAGCAGATTCTCACAGATTCACACAGATTCACACAGAGCCAATGTGGTGTAGTGGTTAAGAAAGTTGGACTCATAATCTGGGGGACTGGGTTCGCGTCTCCGCTCCTCCACATGCAGCTGCTGGGTGACCTTGGGCTAGTCACACTTCTCTGAAGTCTCTCAGCCTCACTCACCTCACAGAGTGTTTGTTGTGGGAGAGGAAGGGAAAGGAGATTGTTAGCCGCTTTGAGACTCCTTAGGGTAGTGATAAAGCAGGATATCAAATCCAAACTCTCCTCCTCCACCTCCTCCTCCTCCTCCTCCTCCTCCTCCTCCTCCTCCTCCTCCTCCTCCTCCTCCTCCTCCTCCTCCTCCTCCTCCTCCTCCTCCTCCTCTTCTTCTTCTTCTTCTTCTTCTTCTTCTTCTTCTTCTTCTTCTTCTTCTTCTTCTTCTTCTTCTTCTTCTTCTTCTTCTTCTTGTTTCCTGCATCCAAGTGTACTTTTCAAAAGAATGAAAACAAGACATTCCTGACTCTCTGAAGTGCACTATGCTCTGTGGTTGGAAGATTGATTCTGTGTTTCGCGATGTGATTGCGCCAACATTTCTTTCTAGATTTCCCTGCCAATAGTATCTTGAGGACAGGGCGATGTACAGATGGAACGGTGGCGGGGTGACTGATGACCTTCCTGACTTGACTTGTACCACTGTGGGCAAAAAGACAGGTGTGATGACAGGGAGCTTAGATGGGAGGGTGGCAGGACTGCTGCAAAGGGCAGGGACATCAGAAAGGCAGGAGATGATAGACGCTGGTGTCATCACCAACTTTTCCTCTTAGCCTCTTGCTGAACCCAATTACCTTAACTGAAAGGAACGTGTTGTAATATGACAGAGTTTTCACTTTGATTAAAGACCTCCAGCCTCTTTTGCAGGTGGCACATCTCATAATTCATGGTGGAGATGGCTGAATCCTATAACCAATGATAGGCTGGGCTTGCTCTCCTTTTATTCCCTCCCCTCCCCTCTCTCCCTCTCTTTCTCTTTCTCTCTCTCGTTCCCCTCCTTCATCCACTTTCCAGTCAAGACCAAACTGGGTTTAACTAGGCCTGAATAATTTAAGAGAGTTATTATGCTCCTGTGTTTTTCCCTTACTGTCAACTGTAAAATCCATACAGTAGCTTCAGGAAATGGGGGTAATTTGAATTGATAATAGGAAGCTCTAGAAAAAGTCATCTATTGCCGCGCAATGGTGGAGCAGATGCGTGCTAAATCTTGTATAATGAAAGAATATGCCGATGTCAATTATGTAAGAAAACGACTTTACAGTGGTTTGAGGCAATGGGTTAGCATTCTGCCTGATATTATCACATAAAGAAACACCCATCAAAACCTCTCATAAATATGGAACGGCAAGTAAGATTACATTATAAATTTGAATGTTATGAATGTGTATGAGCAAGACAGATAGAGGCAAGGAAGGAAGCCCACCTCACAACTGAATAGTAAAGGAGGGCTGTATTTCAGAATTTACATAGAGGCATTAAGAAGAGCACAGAGGAGACAGCAAAAACTCCAGTACTGCGATCTTCCAGCGTTACCAAAATACATTGCTTAAAGTTGGCGTCTTTAAATAGACTGAAGTCGCACCTTGGTGGCACACGAGCAAAAAGTAGCGGGAAATTAACCTGGCGAGCACCATTGCTCAATTAGACGGATGTCTGAATCCGACTTCCACTGCCGGTGTTCCCTTTCTTTCATTTTAAAATGCTCTGACATTGCCTTTCATCACATTGGCAAATCGTTGAGAAACTCCTCTGTTGGTAGAACCAATCTTTCACTGCACGAAGTTACTTTCCAGGAGGGAGAAGGACTGTGCACTGCTTGATGTAATGGCTAAATGTTAAACTGATGCTCTCGCAGTGTAATGCTATGTAGGTTTTCCTTGGAAGCCAGTCCCACTGCATCCAATGAGGATTATTCCTGAAAGTAAACCCACTGAACTCAACTCAACTCAACTTAATTTTGAGTAGGCATGTGTAGGATTTGCTGCCAGAGCATTAGGAGAGGGTAGAGCAGGCATCCCCAAACGTCGGCCCTCCAGATGTTTTGGACTACAATTCCCATAATCCCTGACAGCTGGTTCTGTTAGCTAGGGATCATGGGACTTGTAGGCCAAAACATCTGGAGGGCCACAGTTCGGGGGTGCCTGGGGTAGAGCCTAGGTGAAATGTTTTGGAAAATTGTTTGTTTCTTTGCATTAATAGCCCACGTGTTTCTCCAAGGAGGTCACAGTGCCATGTACATGGTCCTCCCCCTCCTCATTCAATCCCCACAACAACTCTGCGAGGTCGGTTAGGCTGAGAGGCAGGGATTAGCCCAAGGTCACTTAGTGAGCTTTATGGCTGAGTGGGGATTTGAACTCGGTTCTCCCCAGTCTTAGTCCAACACACTTAGCAGTACACCACACTGTGAACAAAAGATGGCAATTCCAGGCAAAATGGACACACTACACCAGTGTGGTGTAGTGGTTAAGAGTAGTGGGCTCGTAATCTGGTGAACTGGGTTCGATTCCCTGTTCCTCCACATGCAGCTGCTGTGTGACCTTGGGCCAGTCACACTTCTCTGAAGTCTCTCAGCCTCACTCACCTTGCAGAGTGTTTGTTGTGGTGGAGGAAGGGAAAGGAGAATGTTAGCCCCTTCGAGACTCCTTAGGGTAGTGATAAAGCAGGATATCAAATCCAAATTATTCTTCTTGTGTAGAAGCAACCTGAGTCAGGCACCCAATCATATAGCTGTACAATCAGGCGTTATCTTGGGCAATAGCTAAAATCAAATTTGAGGGGAAAGCAAATTTCTCTAGCAAGTACTTGCCCTCTGCTCTAGGCAGCCACACAAGCTGCAGCCAGAGGGTCTCAGGTCACATGAACTAGATCAGGGTTAGCCAATGTGGTGCCCTTCAGTGGTTGTTGGTTTTTAACTCCCGTTATTCCTCACCTTTGGCCATGCTGATGGGATTTGGAGTCCAGAAATATCTGGAGGGCAGCACATTGGCTAGCCCTGATTTAGACACATTGAATTCTTGTGCCCTTCTAATGGGTGCAGTTTAAGGATTTTGCAATTGTGAATCTGGGGGTGTGAGATGACGACACAACCTGACAGCTCATCATACCTTTGAATGCTTTATGGCTTCAGATTGCACCTGCCTTTATGAAGATAGGGGGAACATGGGGTAGGAGGGAGCTGTTTGCATCACAGCAGAAGGATATTTAGGGCTCTTCATACCTGGTTCTTAAATGGTATACACACCATATATTCAGTGCACCCCCAAGAATCCTGGGAATTATAGTTTGTTAAGGATGCGGGGAATTGTACTGCTATAGGGGGTAAACTACAGCTCCCAGAATTCTTTTGATGGGAGTGGGGAGAAATGTGCTTTTATTGTATGGCATGTATCCAGCCTTAGGCCCATTACAATAACAGTGTTTTCAGCTGCAATCCTAATTCCACTTACCTGGGAGTAAGACCCACTGAATTCAATGGTTAGGATTGCAGCCTTAGAGTGAGTTAAAGAGTTCACTGAGAAATAATTTAGTTCAGTTCTCTTTTACTCTGGTTATAGACAGTTTGCCATAGGAGATTTCAGGCCTATCATCACAACAGGGGACTCATTGCTTATTAGTAAGTCCAGTGTGAGCAAGCACTTTAAGCCTTAAACCTAACTACTCAAAAGAGAAGACCATTAGTCTATAGCTCTACAGACACTAAAGGTGGCAAAGGAAGTAGGACACAGGGGTGAGTTATTCTCTCACTTATACACAAGTCTTCTGTCTGCTGTGGGGCAGTGAGTCCTCAGGGTCCCTTCATACATTTTAAAGCCAAACACAGCAGTGACCTGGTCTAGAATATGTTGGATGGAACTGGTTACATGGCTCTCCTGAGCACACTACTCCATAAGCTGCTATCAGCAGTGACATTGACCCAAGTTGCTTTTAGGTTGGTTAAAGGTAACACGATAACAGGATCCAAGCCAGGAATTAGCCTGTGAGACTGTTTCAGGAACTCACTGCAGGGTAAAAATTTAACATTAAAGCTGGTTCCCATCATTCTGTCCCACCTTGTCAACAATATGCCATGACATGACCAAGAAACAGCACCCAGAAGGTCTATGTAGATAAGAGATGCAGAAGTGGGGCAAACTGAACATGAGACTGAAAAAATTAGAATCGGAGAGAAACTGAAATTGCCTGATCTTTCCATTCTTAATGTAGAAGAGGGGACAGGTTTGATTCTCAAGGAAGTCTTAGGTAGATCACCAAGCGCCTACCTAGAAGCCACCAGCTTCACCACACTAGATGGGGGCACATGGAGCAGGGGGTGGAATGTAATTTTGCAATTTTTGTAAGTTGCTATGGGCTGCTTTTGTGAGGAAAGCAACAAAGAAATAATAGATGATAGATAGATAGATAGATAGATAGATGATAGATATAGATAGGGAAGAGAAGCTTCACAACGCATAACTTTGAATTAAAATATACAGAAGGGAGGAGGAGGAGGGGATTGCTTTGAACTCCCAGCCAGGTTTTGTAATGCAGATTATGTGGGATGGAACACTGGGGCAGACAAGTCACAACAGTTCCTAGAGTGTCCACTAAAGGAACTTACCTGGAGGGACACCTGATTAAGTTCCTGTTCCTAAAGACATGCAAATGACATGGTTTAGCTGGGACAAAGCCTCTACCCAGTAGCCACTCTCTCTCTTAGCCTTCTATCCTTCGATGGGAACACATCTCCAGAGAATCTCCAGTTAGGATGGTTCTCCCTCTTGGCCTGCTGCCAAGAGTGAGACCAAATGGAGCCTTACTTTACTAAGTAGTCTCCACATGTATATATTAGTAACTTTTCTAAGCAAGCCTGCCTTTCTGAGATTATGCTGTTAACTCAGGATGAAACTGTAAGTAAACTCTATCTTATTTTATAAACCCTGTGTTGTGTATTTCTTTTAAGAGGGACAAAGGGGACTTTGCCAGGAAGTATAATATTGAAGTATAATATATAATATTGTTGTAGAGGTTCTAGCGAACCTAACGCACACGCTTTGCTGCACACAAAAGGGGAATGTCACTCTGCTGATATTGGAAGCTTGCTAACACAAGCTTGGATAGGATCTATCTAATAATATATCCTAATCCACATCCCTTACATTCCCACAGATTAATCTTCTGCTTGCTGCCTGTTTTGGTAAATTCATTGTCTGTATCCCAGTCAAGATAATTCTGCCAGTGCTGCACAATGAGTGACCTGCTTATGTTGTACTGATAGGCCAGCTTCTCTATTTTGCTGCATTCGGGTTAACATGAGGTCTGTCTGGCCCTGCAGCCGTCTTCTTTATTCCATGAGGAGCAAACACGGGACATCCTATATAAAGACATTTTGGACTGACTTGGGAGATACCAAACATCATGTGGACTGCTATCATTAAATGGGAATGCAAACATCTGTAAACACACAGTAAACTCTGGTGTGGAAAAGCCTGTGGAGGATAAATGCATGGCAGTTCTTTTGGCACTGCTTTTGGGAACTGGCAGTTGTTACACAACATAGGATTGACAAAATGTGGTACTGATGCAACCCAGCTGTGCCCAATGCAAAGTATTCAAAATCAACAAGAAACTTGAAATTTGGAACATGCATTTCCCAAGTCTTCCTGCTTTTACGTCTTCTACATCATTTACGTGAATGTTGGGCTCTTCCGATGCAAAAGTTAACTGTCTCCCATGATAAGTCCTCAGAATGAGCATCACTTCCTGACTCCTGGAATCATGCCGCTTGTTTATGGGCTGAGTTTGCACATCTTCAGTAGCCACCCGTTCAAAGCAGGAGCCCTCCATTTCTCAGCAAGAGCCACCAGCTCTTCCAAGACCCAGCACCGGCCTGATTTGCAAGGCTGGCAAACTGTGGGGGACTTTAATCTTGGCTGTGACAAATGCAATAAAGGGAGCCATTTGATGATCAAACACAAGGAAGACACATTTACCAACCTGCAGCGGAAGGAAGGTTGGATGAGACTGTCAGAACGGCCGTGATTTGTGCCAGCGATTGGAAGGGGAAGAAAGACAGCTCTGGCTCCCTCTGGTCCTCTCCTGTCCCATGTCTCTCTCTTTTCTCAGATAAAACAAAGATGTTGGCTCTTAAATGTAGCTAACTTCGACGGAGAATGACAGCTTATCTGTCAGGCTAACATACGACCTTGTGTAGCAGTTATTGCCGGCAGCACAAAGCTGGATAATTTAATATTCTAATAGAATTCGAACGGCCCTTAAACTAACAGGGATAACAGCTCTATTAGCTGGTACACTGAAAGGAGGGGAACAGCAAAAAGGCACTGGGAAATAACCAAGGATGCATCAAACTGACTTTGATCAAGGGGCTCCCCATCACTAAGTTTGTCCCCAGCTCCTTTTCGCCAGTACTGTACCTGGAGAAAGGACAACCTTAAGGAGTAAGTGCCACAACACAGTTGCAAAATCAAGAGTCAATATTCCGGGTCCCGCGGGCAAAATGCAGATGTGGTATAATACTGGTGAAACCTTTCCAACTTCAATTAAGTGGATGTTCTGAGCCCCACAATCCCAACTGCTCTGAGTTGGCAGCTGCTGTCTGATGATGAGGAAGGTGTGGAGGATGACATAGATGAGGAGCCTGAGAGGGAGGGAGGGGCTCCCATACTTTTCCTTTGGAGATCAGGGAAGGGAAGACAGTCACACTTGCTTTCTGTCCTGCCCCATCCCCTAACTCAGTGGTTCCCAATTAGCTAATTACTGAGAACCCCCTATTTTTCAAAAGCCAAGCCACGGACCCCCTACTTTTGAAAGTTTTGATAACTCTATGGTAGTTACCTCTGCAAAGCAGTTTTTTGAACAAAATGGGGGGTAGCCCTTAATAAGCAAAGGATTTTAGGTATATTGTACTGAAAAGCAGACTAGGGTTGAGTGATCTCTGGTTTTCAACACCGTGATGTATCAACAGCTAAACATCACAATATTCTGATATATCACAATGTCTGAAATTGGAGATCAGGTGTGGGGATAAGGGAAGGAGCAGCCGTGGAGATCGGACAGGTGGGGTAGGGAGAGGAAGCAGAGTCGCCTCCACAGCATGGTTTGAGTGGAAGGGGATGGGTATGGGGGCATAGCTGCCAAGTACCCCATATTTCCCGGGAAACCCCCGTTTTTCCTTACCGTTTCCTGGCGGTCTCCTGTTTCAGCTCCTCTCCCGTTAATCTCCCTTATTTTGGCTCCTGTCAGTGGCCATTTTTCTGGTGCCGCTTTGACCATCTATGGGCACCGAAAATGGCTGGCGCCGGCGCCGAAAGTCGCATCTATGCATGTCCGGAAGTGCGTAGACGCAACTTCTGGTGTCGCTTTGCCCATCGATGGGCATCGAAAATGGCCGGCGCTGGCACCGGGAGTTGCGTCTACGGACTTCCGGACATGCGTAGACGCGACTTCCGGCGCTAGTGGCAGCCATTTTGGGTGCCCATAGATGGGCAAGGCGACACCGGAAGTTGCGTCTACGCAACTTCTGGTGTTGCACAGCTGCCGATCCCGGATTTCTCCACGAGAGACTTGGCAGGTATGTTTGGGGGATGCATCAAGCCACCGTCAGTGGGGCAGCCAGTCATGGCAGCCAGTGAAGATGCACGTCCACTGTGGCTGTTGCTGCTTTCCTGCTGACTGAGAAAAGCTGCTCTGCCTCAGTGGCAGGGGAAGTAGTGCCACGGTGCCTTGAAATGAGGGCGATCAGCTGCCCTGGTCTCCCTCAGCATGAGGGAAGGCAGCCCAGATCAGTAGCATTATCGGCTGAGATCACTGTGCAATATGGGCTGCCCTGCTACTCCTCACGTGAGGGGCGATATATTGCTGCCCTAACCACTGCCCTAACCAATAGGGGAAAACATTAAACAGCCAGGAGAGGCAGCTGGAGAGATGGAGGATGAGGAGCCAGAGGATCTCACCCCTTTCTTGTTGCTGAGAACTCAGAGCTGTCTCTGTGGTTGGCAGAAGACCATACCCCTCAGAGAAGCATGTGCCTCCAAGCACACCAATCTCACAGGGAGAAAGAGTCCCATGAGTGTGTGTGCCTGTCCCACCTTTAAAAGCTGATGGGAGGGGCATGACTCATCATTGAGGTATCTATGTAGCTTTCATCTGGTTTTGGACCCCTGATGTTGTTCTTGAACTCAATAGCCATGCCTTAGTTCAGGATTGTCTTTGTCCATTGAGTTTTCTTGGCAGGGATACTGGAGTGGCTTGCCGGTTCCAGCTCCAGGTGGATCACGTTTAGTCAAAACTCTCCACTATGACCTGTCCATCTTGGGTGGCCCTGCACGACTTCACCGCATTTTCCCAGTAGTGATGTATGGAAGTGAGAGCTGGACTTTTAAATTAGGGTGCTGGAGGAGACTCTTGAGAGTCCCATGGACTGCAAGAAGATCAAACATATCCATTCTTAAGGAAATCAGCCCTGAGTGCTCACTGGAAGGACAGATCCTGAAGCTGAGGCTCCAATACTTTGGCCACCTCATGAGAAGAGAAGACTCCCTGAGAAAGACCCTGATGTTGGGAGAGATTGAGGGCACAAGGAGAAGGGGACGACAGAGGATGAGATGGTTGGACAGTGTTCTTGAAGCTACGAACATGAGTTTGACCAAGCTGCAGGAGGCAGTGGAAGACAGGAGTGCCTGGCGTGCTCTGGTCCATGGGGTCATGAAGAGTCGGACACGACTAAATAACTAAACAACAAGTTCAGGGTTTCCCAAAGTTGGATCTCCAACTGTTTTTGGACTACAGTTTCCATCATCCCTGACCACTGGTCCTGCTAGCCAGGGATCATAGGAGTTGTAGTCCAACGGCTGGAGACCCAATTTTTTGAAACCCTGCCTCAGATTATCAGTAGCCGTCATCTGACCCATACTGTTGCCACACAGGCTTCTGTTAATGCTTTGGGATGGGAGTCTGAAGAGTGTTCCTTCTCAATAATACAGCAGCAGCAGAGGAGTGACCTGGGGAGCAGGTGGACAGGCGAGCGGGCTCCTAGCTACTCTAAGCCAAAGTGGAGAGGCACAATTTTTGCACATGCACACATGTGCCTGTACCCTTGGTAGGGGCCAACCTAGCCAACCCTAGGCCAGCCCCTGCGGCCAATGCTGAGCAAGATGGACCAAGGGTCTGATTCAGCATAAGGCAGCTGCATTCCTATGATCACTATCTGGATGGGAGATCGCATGCTGAATGCTTTGCCCTCTCTAGAGGAAAAAGCATAGTGTAGGGTTCTTAATGTTGGGAATTGGTTGCTGAGATATTGCAAGTGGCTTGTTGGCAACAGGTTTAATTTATTGGATTTTCTCCAGAATGGGGAAATTCAGATTAAATGTGGTGGTGGTGGTGGTGGAATACAAACCGGTATTTTTATAACATTGTGTGGATTCTGTGAACAAACAAACTTTGCATGCACAAGGAGCGCTGCTCCACCATTTAACTCCCATCTCAAAGCACCCATAATAAATAAACATATTTGTAATCTTTCATATTTTGCCATGGAAGCATGAAATGTGCTGTAGAAGTTCCCTGATGAGTCTTTCTCTCCCCTCCTTCTACCCTTCCCTAGTTCTCACATTGTCAAAGAGAGAAAATAGGGACGGCCTTTACTCACATTCCCCTCTGTATCACCTGCTAGAAGTCCACATTGTATAGGAAAGCTAATCAAAGAAGGAGCAGCATAAACCATACAAAATATAATTTTACATAATATTCTTTTGAACCATGAATTTGGATTTATGGGTCACAGAATTTGGATTGGAGGTGGGGCTGTGGGCTGTCATTATGGAGGAAGAGGTGAATTAAAAGCTCTTTGCACCTGAATTTCCAAAGCAGGATGCTGCTGGCAATATGCTGTAAAGATGTGGTGTTCTTTTGCATAAAGAATAAAATTGTTAGCAATGTTAGCCACAGTGTCATAATCTCTGAGCATCTGTATTAACACTATTATGGAGATGAATGGAGCAGCTTATGCCCAGAGATATTGCAACAGGCTTTTTGAGGACACACACATTCTAGGTCAAGCCCATTAAACTAAATCACCTCTTTTAGCTTTGGTTTGCAAGGTGCAAGTGATGGAGAATCTATTCCCTTGGCTGTGCCAACAGTTAATCAGTGTCCCTGAAAAAGAGAGACAGGGAGAAAAGTAGCCAATGCCACTTATTTGGACAAATTCTCTTGGTGATTTTGTTTTTTAATGCTTGGGATTTCACCAGACTTCATGGGAATCTTGTCAGACTCACACTGAGTTTCAATTAAAATCTATCCGCTTTAACTTCCAGATTTTGCTTCCTTCTATTTGAGTCCTCTATACCAGATACCCACCCCCACTATGGCTGGATCTAGACACATAAAAAAAAAGATTCCGGAAAATGCATTATACAACTCATTATGGAAAATAACATTGCCAAAGGATTGAACTCTACAGCACCATCTGGTGTTATGGTGTTATAACACATTTAGAACACTTTTTAAAAAGACACCTAATGTAGCTGAGTCCTAAGTCATAAAATCATGTTTGAGTTTGTTTGTGCTTTCTCAGCTGCTCTTCAGCCTTCATGTCATTCCTATATTTAAGGAGCGGGGAATCTTTGGCTCTCCAGATGTTGCTGAACTACAATTCCCATCACCCTTGGCAATTGGGTGGGAACCGTAGCTTAGCACCAGCTAAGGGTTCAAGGTTCCCCTCCCATTATATTTTCCCTGCCCCCTCTCCAAATTTTCACAAAATACTATTAGAAAAACAGAACAAAATACTAACTGAGGATACTATTCAATGGAATTTTACTGGTGCTATCTGCAGAAGTCACTTCTTCTATGAATTCCTAGAATTATATTAGACCTCTCTGCTGTATTCTTTCACCAGGGCTTTGTGTTTGGCAGTCCACCCATTAGAATACCAATCAAACAATCTTTATTGCGGTTGAATGCCCTAAGACAGGGATGGGGAAACCTGTGGCCCTCCAGCTGTTGTTGAACTCCAAGTCCCATCAGCCCCAGCCAGCATGGCTAATGGTCAGGGATGATGGGAGTTGTAGTCCAACAAGATCTGGAGGGCCGCAGGCACCCCATCTTCACCCTAAGGCCTTTTCGGGATCAGTGGGTTCTTGGATACAGCAGTTTCAGTTGTTTCACTCTGGGTTAATTTTTTTGTACTTGAATCCCAATTATGGTAACTAAAAAACTCGCTAGAGTTCCCTAATGGACAGTGCAAAAAACTGAATCTTCAAAGAGCTAGGAGGCAAGTGGTTCTTCATTGAAAGCCTACAACTTTGGAAGTCTTTGTCTTCTTGGTCTGTTGGTATCCTGATCCAGGCCCGGCTCTAGGTATAGTCCCGGTGGCGCGGGGCGCCAGGGCGACGGGCCGGCAGGGGGGGCGCTGCGCGGCAAAGCCACGCGGAATCCATGCTGCACGCTGCAAGGGTGGGGGCGCCGGAGCGATCTCCGCCCCTCAGCGCCAGGGCGCCCGACCTGCTTGAGACGGCCCTGTCCTGATCTTCTTGACCTTCAGAAGATTGTCAAAAGCTTTCTTAGAGTAGCTTGCACTATATAGTAGGGCAGGGAATCTGAGGCCCAAGGGGGTAGGCAGCCCTCTAGTCTTCTCCATCTGGCCCTCAGGACTCTCCTCAGGCCCCTGCTGCCCTACTTCACATCTTCCTTAAGTGTTTTTGCCTTACTAAAATTTGTCTTTGAACTCTGATAATGCCTCTTGCATACCCGTCAACTGTCCTGGAAAAACCGGAACTCCCCCTTTCTCCCCACAAGAACATGGTGGCCATTTTTGGCGCTGCAATCTCACACAACTTTGCACTGGAATCTCGGTCCAAAAAGTGTTTTTTGGGGAGTCGTGATCTCGCATGGGTCATGTGATTCACACAGGAGTGCAGCCCTGGAAGATAGCATCCTGGGTTTTTTTGTCGCAACATGTTGGAGGCTATGCTCCTGGATCCCTGGCTGGAAGATGCAGAGAAGCGTGTGAGTATATGTAGAAACTCTACAAAGGAAACATTTCCATTAATTGCGCCTCCCACTTTTCTTCTGCATCCCCACCCACCACTGGCATGTGCCCCCCAGAAGATTGCCCAGAAGGCAATGTGGCCCTCAGGCTAGAAAGCATTCCCCACCCCTGCTGTAAGGGCTGGAGCTCTATTACAAAGGTCATCTCTGATGTTCCATATGCCATTGTAATGGTGCATGCATGAGAGATGGTGGAGGCAGCGGCAGCAACATCCATGGCCTAAAAAAATCCTTTGAGCACAGCACAGGATGTCAGGGGACCACCTCCAGGGGTCAGCGGAGAGCCCAGCCGAGTGGTGCCAGGGCGAGATGGTGCAGGAGGAGAGGGATGCTGAGGATTAAGAGCAGCCACAGGAGAGGTCGGGAGCATCAGAGCGCAAAGCTGCGGAAGGGGAGGTTCCTGGGGAGAAGCAAATGAGCAGCTCAGGAGGGGAGGGGAATGTTGTCCCTCCACCCCCCCAGTTACTCGGGTGGGGTGGGGTGCCGGGAACAGAGGAGGAGATTTAGGGCATCAAGGATGCTTTGCTGGAGGCGGTCCCGACAATCGGCACTTCCGGATTCTGACTCGGACTGAACGGTCATGGACTTTTTTGCTCTGCCTTGTACATTATGTATATAATAAAACTCTGTAAAAATCAGCCACCGAGTTTGGAGCCTCTTACTCGTGTGAAGCACCCTAGTATAAATAAATGAAATATCCTAATTGAAACCACATGATTTTGGATTGTGAATCAAAGCAGGTGCAGCAGAAGCAGCAAGTGAAGGTGAACAAGGTCCCCCAGCAGGTAGGTGGCAGAGCCAGGAAGAGAATCCAGTTGCTTAGTGTCGGAACCTCCCATGCTGCTAATTGGACCCCCACGGAGCTCTCCTTTGCTCCTTTACAGGCACAGCGAGTGCTTCTGCCTGCAGTTTGCATTGCAGAAAATGTGAGATGCCGTCTGAAGGTTAGAAAGATGCAAACTCGCACACAGACAGATCTCTAGGTGTGTGCACAGCACCCATAAATAAGGGGAATGCCACTGGATGTGATCATTGTTGTGCCCCAGGGAGGGAACGGCTATTAGAGCACTTACTGACATAGCACTGTGTTACCTTGATAAGCCTGCTGGAGCTAGCGGTGGCTACAAGAACCAGAAAATTGCTGATTACTTCCTTCCCGCTGGGGCTGTTTGGAATTACCTGCCAATGCATCCTTGCAGTGCAGAGGGAGCGCTGCTCTGCATGGGGAAGGAGAGGTGTGGTGGAAGGAAAGTGTCTCACCACTCCTGCACTCCTGTGATGAATTGCAAGCGAAGATTCTCCCTTGCTAATACTTCTGTTTGGCACCGTGGCGTCGCTTTCCCCCCTATAGGGCAGTTGCAGCCCAGCAGCTTTGGAGGAAAGGAACGTATCAGCGGCGCTCACCTGAGGGGAGATGGGTGGGATCTTCCTAAGGGGCTTTCCTCGTGATTACAAAAGAAAAAGACAGAAAGAAGGCCCAGCCAGGTGCTATTCCTAGTGTGATACTCCTGCAGGCCCCAGTCTAGCAAAAATAGTACAATTTCCTAGCCCTGTGTAATAGATGGAGAGAACAAAACTAATTACTCTGGGAGCTCAAATTCAATAAGTAGCTTTCAAGGAAAACATGCTTTCCAAAACCATTTCCTTGTATGTGGATGTCTGATGGGGGAGGAAGAAGGATGTGCCATTGGTGTGCATTACTGAGAAGTTCCTCCTCACTGATGGCACCCATTTTTACAGACTCCTTTGACACAAGGCCAGGACTAGATGTTGTGATATTTACATAGCTGCCGCCAAACAGAGCACGTGGTTCTTCTCCCCCTTTGTAATGTCACAAGGAGCTTAGCCATGTCCTGATCTCTGGTCATTGTGTGTTTCCCCACACCCCACATGTCATTGCCGAGGGTGCAAAGCAGGCCACTCCTGAGGTGTTGCTGAGATGGCATGCATCACCACCAACACAAAGTAAGTGTCAGCTTGTACTTCAACACTGCTGTTCAAACAGCATCCGCCACGACACTGGAGAGCAGCAAGCTAGCTTAGGAGTTGCAGAACAAGCATCAAGGGAACTTGGGAACAAAGGAAGTGACCTTACATTGAGCCACACCAGTGGTCCATCTAGCTCAGTATTGTCTACACTGACTGTAGTGGAGGCTGGTCTGTTAAGGCAGATGAGGTACGGCCCCACTAACTTCAGGCTGTCTTTAGCCAGTCATGCACTTGCCTGCTTTCTTAAGCACCAGTCTCCTCATTAAAAGCAATCAGTTCCCAAAAGCCTATTACCACCTCTAGCACCAGCCTCCTGTGGAGGCCACTTCACTCTTCCTAATAGTAAGGCCAAACCTGGTACAAGAAAGCCCATAACTGCTTGACATCTGGAAATGGGTAAGTTGTAGTAGACGTTATTGAAAGTGAAGGGGAACGAGAAATATGGGCTTTGTTTTGATGGCAGCTGTACATATATATCATAGCATCATCTACTTGCAGCCTAAGTCTTTTTGAAATTCGCCCTGTCTTGGTGAACAAAATACTCTTGAATGGGCCCTGCAGATACAAGACATAAGTTTTATGAACAGACAGGAGATACCACAGGAGAAGGGGGGCCCAGAAAAATATTTCATTACTGCTTCATCTTGATACTACTGTATCCTGACAGACGGTCAGAGGGAAGAGTTTGCTGCAAGGGCTAAGAAGAATGTACCAGCTGGGTCAGAAGGGAGTTTAGATTTGCCTGCCCATAGTTCAGAACTGAATGAGCAGGTTCTCGGCAGGACACCTGGAAAGCAAAGAGTGTGCATGGTGGCAACAGAAACACCCTTGGAAGCAGGCTGCAGGTGAACAAATAGCTGGGCAGGGAAGCTGGTCTCAGTTTTGGAACTGGTATCCACAGGATAATAGATCTCGATGTGTGGTGTGGTCCCCTCCAGATGTTGCACTACAACTCCCATCAGCCCTGGTCTTTCGCCATGCTAGCTGGGGCTGATGGGAGTTGTAGCCCAGCATCACTTGGGGGACATCACACTGGCTTCTCCCATATAGAGTGATGGGCTGGGACCTGGGAGACCATGGTTCAATCCCCGTCAACCATGATGCTCCACTGGGTGATCTTGGGCCACTCACTGTCCCTCAGCCTAACCTACTTCACAGGGTTGTTGTAATCATGGGGAGAAGGAGAATTCTGGATGCCAGCTTGAGCTGCTTGGAGAACAGGTGGGATATAAATGTAACAGTAATAGCAACAACAACCATGATTAATAATATAGGGAATATTTACTGGTAAGTCTTGAAAGCTGCCCATAAAGGCCAAGGGAAATGATAGAAAGGCCATTCTGTGTCCAGGAGCAAAAAACTCCCCTCCCCTCCCTATCCACTGATAGAGCCAAGTGTCACTTTACAGGCTGCCTAATCCCTTTGGTCATGCTGCTCAAGTCAGGGGCCACTTGGGCCAAGACCAAGGTTTTGACAGCTCCTTGAACGTCATGCACTGTGTGCATCAACCCCAGGGATGCCTGATTGACAGGGGCTTGGGACGCCTGCACCTGGGACCTTGCACCTGGGATTCTCTGAGTCCTGCCTCCTCTTTTCCAGATGGACGTCTTGATTTCTGTGTGTGGAACCCTCCACAGTTCTCCTTCTTCCTTGTTCTGGGAAGGACAGCCTGTTTTTTCCCCTGAACATCTTGCACCCTGACAGGTGTCATTCTCAGGTCTGGAGATATTTATTTGTCCATGTGGGTGGCTTGTAAAAATAAAACATGCCCTGCTAAGTAAGCTCTTCTTTCTGCCTTTTTGCCTCCACACAGAAGCCAAAATGCAGTTTGCTCCTTCCTTGTCTCTGGTACCACTCCTTAATCTGGCCCCTGACAGTGAGGGACAGCAGCTGCTCACATTTACCTATAGGAGGTAAAATCCAGCAGGAAATGCCATTGCACCAAGCCTTTATTGGGGACTTTACTAAACTGCTGCACCCCACAGCGACCAACGTAATACTGGCTTCACTTTCCCAGAGCCCAGCTGCGTGCTGTTGCCTAAGAACAGCCTCATTGCCCTATACGGAAGAACCTGGACCGCCAACCAGGCGCGCTCAGAAATAGAAGCTGATCTGGGTGGAGAGATTGAGTGACAGGCATCATTCTTGGCAGCTTGGGCAGCTGGTACCCCCAACTGCGCGGCGGCCGCCAGTCACATGCCTGCACATGATTCCCATAGAATTGGAGCTGGGCGGCAAGTTGCCATATGACACAAAACTTGTTTGACCTTGGTAGAAGAAAACAGAGCAAGAGTCACAGGTACTGGGCTGGAATGGATCCTCAAAGTGGCTGCCTCTTTCCAACAGGCATGTGAGGAAAGAAGAGAGAGAAAAGTGATATGAGGGGGTGCCTAGCAAGGACACAACATTTACGGTAGTAGCACTGCAGTGAAGAGTCCACCATAATGGAAGTTCAGCAGAAGGTTGGAGTTGGTCACAAACTGAACACAACCTGATGCTATTCTGGAGTGGAACTAAAGAGAGCACTGCTTGAGTGGCTGCAGTGGATCATTTCAGTGGCTCCACTTTCACCAGCCATGGCTAGGCTTCTGCCACACTTTCTGGGTCTTGGGCCCTGCCGTTTGAAGAAGATGGCCTTTCAAGGGTCTAATTCAGAAGATGGTCCCAATGAACATGCACTGTGTGGCAGCTGAACTCTCTTCCTCCAAGCTCCCATGTGAAGGCAACATTCACAAAGTGTGGCTGTTTAAAAGGGAAATGGAAAGTCTCAATGTTGTGAATATTGGGTAGCGGCCACAGTCTGTTCTTGTTCCATGCCTTTCTCCATTTCTCATGGCACAGAAGATCACAGCCTAGATCCCAAAGGTAGACACTGAAATCCATGGGACTTGTGTTTTTTTGTTATTGTTCCTGATAGTGATTCACAAATTAGAATCGATAATTTATTGCAAAGTTTCAGGAAAGCTGTGGAGTGAGTCCATCATCTGGCTCACACAGCTTGCTATGATGACCCTGTTTTATCATAAGGACTGCAGCAGTCCAGTGGCCCATCTAGCCTGAGAAAAAGAAGAGTCTAGACTTGTTCCATCGGTGAATATGGTGAAACATGTGGAACTATGCATGGGTCCACAGTCTTGTAAGGAGAGGTAAATTTTAACTGGATGGCATACAATAGCTTGGGGACCCAGGTGGCGCTGTGGGTTAAACCACTGAGCCTAGGGCTTGCTGATCAGAAGGTCAGCGGTTCGAATCCCTGCAACGGGGTGAGCTCCCGTTGCTTGGTCCCAGCTCCTGCCAACCTAGCAGTTCGAAAGCACATCAAAATGCAAGTAGATAAATAGGAGCCGCTACAGTGGGAAGGTAAACGGTGTTTCCATGTGCTGCTCTGGTCTGCCAGAAGCGGCTTTGTCATGCTGGCCACATGACCTGGAAGCTGTACGCTGGCTCCCTCGGCCAATAATGCGAGATGAGCGCGCAACCCCAGAGTCGGTCACGACTGGACCTAATGGTCAGGGGTCCCTTTACCTTTACCTTTTACAATAGCTTAGCTATTTATTTAAAAGCACTTGTAAACCATGTAGTGGTTTTTTTTAAAAAAAAATCCAAGTACTGTAGTGTGCAAGATAACAATAAACAATATCGGCAAAATAAAAAGGGAAGCCTAAAGCCAGTATAACAGAAGTATAAAATCATAGTAAAAACAAATAAAAACAAGGCCTGATCTTATGGCTCCGAAAAGCCTGGGCAAAAATAAAAAAGTTTTCACAACACATCTGAAGCAATTGATGCCTTCTGCTTTATGAACGACATAGGAAAGGGCATTGCATAGTATAGGGGCAATAATGGAAAATGCCCATTTGGGGGTGAACCTCCACCATTATTTCGGTGCAGTGCATGAGCAGAATTTCTCCAGATGATCTGAGTGATCTTTCAGTTCTGTACAGGAGAGGACAGCTTTTTAGTATGAGGTGGGGATGCATGTTGAGTCAGCAACTGCTGTGGAAAAACTGAAGCCACGATCAGTTCTCCCAAATACATACAGTCCAGTTCATACCGACCTGCATTTCTATGCTGCCATCTATAAAAACAACCTGGAGGAATTTAGCAGTGTGAACCAGCCCTCTGGAGCCCTTTCTTTCCTCCAGCTAAAGCTGCTCAAGGAGGAGTCTTTGAATCTAGTAAAATTCTGATAACGTCAGGGAACTTGTCCAGTAGACGTCAAATGGAAAACATTAAGCTTTGCTACTTGGTGTTGTTTTAAAACCGCACTCTTTCTTCCCCTTCCTAAGCAAATGCTGCTATTTAGTGCCCAGCGCTGCCCTTGGTCACTCTGCATTCCATCTGGAGTCATCACGGATTGTTAGGGGACCTCTCCTGCCTGCCTGTGCCTCCAGCTCCAGCCCTTCCAGAATTCCTGCCCTTTGACCTTCAGTGTCAATTGATCTCACAGCTGCCCAACACGGAAAATGTCAATTGTTTTTCCTGACCTGCTTTAAGCCTTCGGTGGAGAGATTGGAAGAAATTAATGAGCACAGACGTGAACTTTGCCAGGCGTAGATTGCTGAAGCACTGAACGAGGGAAAGCAAACAACAGGAGATGGGATGAAAGTCAGCTTCGTTCTCTTCGGAAGCCCTCCCTAGGTCTGGTACTTGAGCAAAGCAGTTTTGGTAATCCCAGGAGCGTTTTGAAGATTCTAAGACATTCTGAATGCTCTTTCGAGGTTCTTCGTCTTTCACCTCCCAGCTAGAGTGACTGTACATTTCCTGTGTGGCCCCTTCCAAGAACTTATGGAGAGACTGCAGGATCAGGCCAATGGCTCTTCTAGCCCAACATCTTGGATCAAGATCCAGTATTCAGCCATGTGCACTTTCCATAACTACCTCCATTGGCCTCCCACCACAAGCAGCTACATAACTCTCAATTCCTCCTCGATACAACTGTGATCCTCTCTAGTACGTATGCATTGATTGAGGAAACATGCCCCACACCATCTCCTCTAGGCTTGCCGTCAGTGTCAGATCCAGGCCTTTGGGCGAGTTACATTTTGTGCACCCCAGCTCTCTCAGTCAGTCCATTTCTCCAATGCAACAAGTCCAGGGAGGTCTTATCAGTGGGGCCTCTCCTAGGACGTGTGGGCTTTGGGCAGATGCCCAATATTGCAGAACCTTTGGTGCTTGCCCTGCTTAGGCCTTGGTGTTTTATTTATTTAAAGCATGCATTTATCAACCTTCCAGCCTATGGATGTCGAGCAGAGCTGAACAGGCACATGGACCTGCGAGGGTTCTGCTGCTGATTGGCAGTTAGTACGGCCTGGCTCAGCTGGTGGCTTCAGTATTTTGCCCATGCAAGGAGCACCTATCCGGGGCAACTGTGTTATTTTAAGTATGTGCCTCCACTACTTCCCCAACATGAATATCTTTAAAACATTTTTAGAGGTTTAAAATGCTTTTAGATAATTTTATTTTTTAAAAAATATTTTAAATATGTTTCTGTTTTATTTTAAATTGTATCATTTTAACATGCTGATGCTTGCCACCTAGGGCTTCTTTCTGATGATGAGCAGGATTCATAGTTAATGGATAAATATGTAAGTGTCTTAAGGAGTCAACATTCTGTTCCAGACATTTTGTGCCCTGAAGTGAGTACAGATAACAGGCTTGGCTGTGGGAGAGAAATGCAGGGGCCTTCTCAGTTTATGATTGGGAGCAACTGTGAAGAGCGTTTCCTAGTGGACGTGGGAAAGGATTGACAGTGGGAAAAGAGAGAACAGGGCAGGAGAACCTGCTTTTGTTCCATTTAAAAATTCTGGAAAACTCATGGACAAACAATTAATTTAAGATTGGACAGTTTCAAACATGGGGCAGCAAGAAAATGAAAAATTAAGGCTGCAGTTCCATGTGAGAAAGCCCTGTTGAAAAGAGGAGGACTTACTTCTGAGTAAGCACACAAAGGATTGTGCTGTCACCAAATTCTTAGTCAGTGGCTAGTGCATAACTCTGTGCTTAAGATCGGTAATCATCCCTTTTGAAAGAAACTACTTCCTGGTATGAATTATAAAGCCTTATTGATATATTTTAGATCTCGCAGTTTCTCCTATCAGATTTTGTCGCAAGCTTTGTACTGTTGCACCACTTAAGCAAGCTTGTTTCCCATACTGAAGGCGGCGCAGCTCTGATTCCTTCCAGGAGGTGGCAGCAGCGGCATACTAAGACCTCCCAATGAGTCTGCATTGTGCCCCACAGTATGATACCTATGCCATTACAGTACCACCTTGTGGCAAGGCGATGCACTCACTGAGAATGCCTCCATGGCTTTGGTCTTCCACTGTGTTATGTGTGTTCAAGTAACACCAAGAGAGCTCCCACTATGTTTGCAAATAGACAGACGTGCATTATGAAAGCCAGCTGCGTTCTGGAAAGCTGCTGTAGTACAAGTCAATAAAGAAAAAGGGTAAGACAGAAAAGGAGGGAGAGGCAGAATGCGACCCTAATGAAGCCTCAACACTGGAATCTGCATCTTCCAAGGACCCGGCACAACGTTTGAACCACTGATGCTAAGCTAAACATAAATGCCACCATTCAAGCGTGTTTTAGCTGCAAGTAAAAGACCAGTTCACACGTCTTCCTGGCATGTAGGTTATACATATGGCAGCGTATAGGAGCAGACCTCTGGGGTCATGCATTTCATGGATGTAACTTTCAATGTGAACCAAACTCTGCATGTAGAAATGTTTGTGGCAAAGGATTTACTTCCTGCAAAAATAGTGGGCAAGCCCCTGCAAGCGGACAGCCTAGGAACAGGGGCGTCTTACCCATAGAGGCTAGTGGCGCGGGGCGCCAAGTTTTGGAGGGCACCAGGGAAGAGGTGGAGGCTGGACGAGGTGCCTCCCAGCATCAGCTCGCCACCCTCTCCTGCCTCTGCCATGCCGCGCTGAAGCAGCGCCGGGCCTGGAGCCTCCGTCTGCCGTGGCCACTGCAGCACAAAGCGGCCAGCTGAGCCGGGAGGCGTGCGTCCAGGCTCCGCCTTTTCCCCACCGGAGGAGCCACCCTCCAGTTGCTGCCCGCCTCCTGTTGCCTCGCCAGCAGCGCCATCCTGCCTAAAAAAGGGTGGCCAGCTCTGGGAAACAGGTGTGTGTGTGTGTGTGCGTGTGTGCCATAGATAGCTTTGCACCACTGCGCCGGATATACTTAAGATGGCCCTGCCTAGGAACATAGGGAAGCTGCTTCCTGTTTGGATGTGAATAGATGCTAGGAGAGGATATATCTATCAGATTTTATCCTTCCTTCCTCATGCATGTGAGTTCAGCAGAGTGCTATCCCTTTGCAGCTTAAAGGGAAGCTTAGATAGGCTAGTTTTAGCCTTTTAGCTTAAGTAATCCAGGATGCTTTAAGGCAGACTGGATTCTTCTGGTATTTCCCTGTTTTCTCCCACTTAATAATCACACAAACAGTCTTGTAAGAGGAAAAATAATAATATTTACTCACTTAGAATTGTAGTGTTGAAGAGTAGCAGATACAGCAGCTTTGTTCAGGCAGACTTAAAATGCTTACAAAGGCATACTTAGGTCTAGCTTAAAATGATGTCTGATCTTGGAGCTCAGACTTTGTAGATGTTCTCAAATTGCTGACAGAGCAGAAAGAGATGGAAAGAGGAGAGAACGTGCAGGTAAGAGAATATATGGAGAGTCCTCTCTAGCAAGTTTACAGGAAAATTCCGTGAGCTTTAGCTCCTATCAGGTGCCTGTCTAGCAGAACATGAATTGTTGGTTTGACTGCGCTTTAAATATCCCACGCTTCATACCAGGTCAAACTATTAGTCCATCCAGGGCAGTACTTTGACTCAGTGGCAAAGCTGCATGCTCGCCATCGGGGAGGGGGGCGGAGAACAGGCGGGGGCATGCCTGGCGCACACCCCGGGGGCATGGTGCGTCACCCATGGGGGTGTGGTATGCATCCTGGTGGCATGGCGCACCGCCTGTGGTGTCGTGGCGGCCAGCACGGTGGTGGTTGCGGCACGTGTTGAGGGTGGCCGCGATCGTAACCCCCCCGTTGGTGACGGGGGCGGTGTGCTCCCCCCGCCCCCCGTTCCTCCACAAGTGCTTTGACTGTCAGCAGTTTTCCAGGCAGAGGTCTTCCAGATCACCTACAATTGGGTCCTTTTAATGGGAAAGGTCAGCAATTGGCTTAAACCTGGGACCTACTGCTTTGGCTGCCCCCTTCTCTGAACAGGCGCTATCGTGTGTAGCTGGTTTGTGTGATGCAGGGATTCACATTTTTCCAGGGCCATGAAAGCATTCGGTTCTGGAGGATGGGCAAATAGACAGTAACATCTGCTGTACACATCTGTGATGACCCAGTTAGATACAAGCACAGGCCTGCGGCTAGTGAGGACTGTATGTGTGGGGAAAATATCCTGTAGAGCTTAGAAGTGGAATGGCCAATGCATACACTCATCAAGACCTTCCTTAGGACCTAAAGCGTCTCCTCCTTTTTCCTTACCACGCCTACATTTAGGTTGGGGGGGGGGGGTCTTCTGTTGGGTGCATCACCCCTGACCCCACCCAAGGCAATCAGATTTGAAAACTGACTCCAATAGAAGAGGTTCCCCCCCCCCAAGATTAATTGTTGCAGGGTGTGTGCTATACAGGGTGATTGCAAGTTAACTTTTCCCTACCTAGCTGCACTCTCTAGGAAGTTCATATTCCCCACTCCACAATTAAGCTTTAAAAAACCACATTTTTGAAGCCTAATTCTTGAGGTGGGTGGAGAGTGAGCCTGTTGCATATATGCATGGCAGCAGCATATGCATGGTTGTGGTGCATGCATCAGTGGCGAAGCTTCATGCTCTGGCACTGGGGGACGGAGAGCAGGCGGGGCGGGGTGGGCACGCATCCTGGGGGATGTGGCATGCCCCCTGTGGGGGCGTGGCACCCAGCGCGGGCAGGGGGGCAGCCGCAATGGCACCCCACCGGGATTGCGCTGCCGGGGGTGGTGCGCTCCCCCCGCACTCCTCTTCCTCCGCCACTGGCATGCATGTGGTGCCCACAGCAGTTTCTCAGGTTCCCACATGTGCCCACTGCTCCAAAAAGGCTGGAGAGCCATGGGATCATGATGCTAACAAGGACACACCCTTGTATTCTACTCTGATTTCTCTGAAATATCCTCCACCTTCTAAAGTGGAAACTGGGGCCTTCCAGATGTTGTTGGACTCCATCTCCCATCAGCCCCGACCAGCACGGCCAATGATCAGGGATGATGGAAGCTGTAGTCCAGCAACATCTGCGGTATAGTAACAGAGATGAGAACCCCCATATTATGCATAGAAGGGATAGGAAACATCCAGTCACCATTTAACTCCCTTGGTTGTGGGCAAAACAAATGGGGATGCTGCCAGATTTTACCTGAATTTGAAGTAGACTGGTGTGTTTGTAGACTTGGGTTTGTACCAGGAGCAGGCCTAACCAAAATGCTTCCACAGAAGATCTGACATGTTCCATTCTGGGAGCCCAGCTAGGCCTCTCTGCATGTGTGCAGAAGCACCTGGCACATAACCTTGCACGATGACTTCATTACACCATGCACATGCATTGTTGAGGTGATGACTCTGCACATGCGCAGATGATTGTAGTAAGCCATGCAGTCAAGCACATCCTTCATGAGCAGTGCACAGGAAGCATGTGCCTAAAAAGGCCTCTGTCTATTCCAGGGTCTGTTTCTGAGTCTGCATGCTCATTCAAGAGTTCCCGGGTTTTACAATTCAACTGAGAAGATTTGACAGGGTAAAAACCCAGCTCCATCTAAACATTTCCTGCATGGAACCCAGCGGTTCCATTCATAAACAATTTTGAGCATGGACTTTGAAGACCCCTGAAATCAGGCCTCAGTCTAAACATCGTCCCATGAATGTGTGTATGTGTGTAAGGTGCCATGAGACCTGCTTTACAGCCCAAGTCCAGTTTAAATATAAAGAACCGTAAGAAGGGTGAGCAGGATTTCAAGCTGTCCATCAGCAGTTAGCACCTGGAGAGAAGACTGAGCTGACACACTGGTCATCTTTATGTATATCTATGCATATGAATTAATATACGTGAATATGGATCCTCTTTTGTCCCGGTGATGCATTTCTTCTTTTTTTGGTGAGGCTTAAGTGACTATTCTGTGCGCGAGTGTGCGAATGGGCCGAAATGAATGTGCTTCTGTGAATATTTCCATGCCCCTTGAAGAGCGCCCCTCAATTTTGGTGATTTTTAGGGGAGTGCTTGTAAAGGTGCAAAGGTCTCCATAGGTGAGAGAGAGAGTGAGTTTCTGTTGTGTTTGGTCAACTGGGCTGGTGCCATGCTACATAGTGCAGTGAAACAACCGCAGCGCAATGCAGCAAGGCAAAACAGAGCGCATCAGCTTGGATGCACATTGGAATGCACATCTGAGTGTACATTGTGTATTATCTATCTATACCAGGCACCCCCAAACTTCGGCCCTCCAGATGTTTTGGACTACAATTCCCATCTTCCCTGACCACTGGTCGTGTTAGCTAGGGATCATGGGAGTTGTAGGCCAAAACATCTGGAGGGCCGCAGTTTGGGGATGCCTGATCTATACCATCCTTTGCCACAATGGCACCCTCCATATATTTTGCACTACAACTCCCATCAGCCCCAACTGATGCGAGTGAAGGCTGATCTGCACTATATTGCTGTCAATGGAATGTGTGCTTGAATGCACATTGTGCTGAACATCTAAGTGTGCATACGGTATATCTTAATGAAACCACATCTGACTGGCTTCATGATCTAGTGACGTCATCACGATCACTATGGATTGTCTGGGATCTTGTAGTGAAGGAAAATGTACTGTTCAGGTTTCAAAATGAAACAGCAGTAAATTGGGGGATCGATGCCTGTGAGCGGGTAGATTTGGGGGAGAGGGGTGTGTTCGTAACATACTTCTCACCTTGAAAATATTAAAAGGTGAACATTCAGCAGAGTTCTGTCACGTAGCTCATATTTGCACTGCCCACTTCAAGCACCTGATGAAGTTGGCTGCGAAACCTCATGACACAATCAACGTGTTAAGGTTTCAAGGGTTCTGCAAGACACTGTGTTTTTCGCTGCCACAGTCTTAACACAACTCCTTAGCTAGAAGTGTGGTTGTTGTGTGCGCCTTGTTCTTATTTCATTTATACCGATCTTTGCTTTTTGCCATGGACTAGCTGGAGAGTGGGGAGAGTCACCTAGAGACGGTCTCTTCACATGAGGCCGAGGCTGCCACGGTGCATGTCAGAGATGATTTAATCAGCAAGAAAGTGATACGGGAGCCTCCAGCACTGACATTAGGGGACAGGTAGAGGAGAACGAAAAAAAAGGAGCGACGAGAAGTCAAGGTTTACACCCAGGCAGCGGGTTGAGAACTGTGTTGAGGGGGCACAACACCTGAGGTTTGCAACTGCACAAGCAAGGGTGTGAAGAGAGGCTCAAATCCAGGACAGGCCACCTGAATCCATGCTAGTTTACTTATTTATTTTATTATTTACAGACCGCTTTTAGGTTACTCTTTCTAACACGGCTCACCATATATTAAAACCCAAATTATGGCAAACCGTAAAATCATATAGAACATGTTCTGGTTGCACTCAGAAACCTACATCTATTTCATTTAAAATGAGTCTCAGAAATCTTTCCTCCCATTATATACAGTAATCTAGACATGAAAACATCATGGAAACTATGCATATATACAGCTGGATTATATGCATGATTGTCCCAACTCAGGAAAGGCAACTAAAGCTCCAATCCTACACTCAATAACTGGGATTAAGCCCTACTATACCCAGTGGGATTTTATGATCAAGTAAACATGAACAGGATTGCACCTCTGAGAGTCATGAAAAACATAATCTCAAGGTTTTTCATGACATACTGGTGTCATTAGCGGGCAAAATGGAATGCCAGCGACTTTTTTTTGAAAAAGAGGGAAATATATAGATCACATCATAATAATCAATCACTCGTTTTATTTGTATCCCACTTTTCCAAAGTTAAAACCATGCTCAAGGTGGCTTACAACATATAAAAATTTGCATAACTACAAATGTAACAAAAGTAGTCATAAACAATAAACAAAACATCCAAAAGTATACAACCAAACAGAACAATTTCCACATAAATAATAGGATCCAAAATAAAGATACAAAACACACACACGTAAACAACAGCAATATACCCCCCCACACACAACAAAAAACCCCAATCCAAGAGTCAGTTCAGCATCCTCAGCTTTTGTAGCTGGAGTCAGTCAGGGCCTCACCCTCACAGGCCAGGTTGGGGGGAAGGCCAGCAAGGCAGGGAGCTTGTCTTCCAGGACTCATAGCCAAGATGGTCTCCCCAATCTTTACACCAATATATATTAACTGACAAATGCACAGAGGCAAAGTGTGAAAAGGACTTTTAGCTGCTGCCATGCAGGTGCTCTCTGAGGCTCCTTACAGAAGCCTGTTTGTTTATGAGGCAGTAGCAGCAGTAGCATGGCCTGTGGGAGCGTGGTGAGGCAAACAAATGGAGGGAGGAGGCAGTGGTATAACATGGGGGGGGGGTCACAGGGCCGGTTGCCCAGGGTGCAAAATTGTTAGGGGCACAAAATTTCAACACCTGGTGCTGGCTCAGTACAACTGCGCATTTCCGTTGCTAGTCTCTATTGAAAACGGCTTCTCCATGCAAACTCTCCAGACAACAGAATGACTCTTCCTTTCTTATCTCTGCAATTGAAATCTCCTGGGTGATGTGGAGGCCATTAGGCAGTTGAATGTCAAGAGCAGGCACCCCCAAACTTCGGCCCTCCAGATGTTTTGGACTACAATTCCCATCATCCCTGACCACTGATCCTGTTCGATAGGGATCATGGGAGTTGTATGCCAAAACATCTGGAGGGCCACAGTTTGGGGATGCCTGGTCAAGAGCTAATGGCTAGATCAGGGGTAGGCAACCTAAGGCCCGGGGGCCGGATGTGGCCCAATCGCCGCCTAAATCTGGCCCGCGGATGGTCTGGGAATCAGCATGTTTTTACATGAGTAGAATGTGACCTTTTATTTAAAATGCATCCCTGGGTTATTCGTGGGGCCTGCCTGGTGTTTTTACATGAGTAGAATGTGTGCTTTTATTTAAAATGCGTATCTGGGTTATTTGTGGGGCATAGGAATTCGTTCATTTTTTCCCCTTCAAAATATAGTCTGGCCCACCACATGGTCTGAGAGACAGTGGACCTGCCCACGGCTGAAAAAGGTTGCTGACCCTGGGCTAGATGGTCAAGACATTGGTCCTGTACGGAGGATAATCCTGAACATCTGGAAACAGTGGTCAAGGGTTGGAGCTTTCTGTTTGTGATGTGGTCTGTTATTTACTTCCTTTCCATCTTCATCATGATCAGGCCTCCATTTATATCCCCCCTGTACGAGGTGGTCCATTGGTTTATCCCAGAAAGATTTGATAAAACACAGGAGGCCTGTGGCCTCATCTTCTGGGTGGTGGGATAAGCAGAGAAAAATAGAGAGAAGAAAGATGTTCAGAGCCCATTTGGTGGGGGCCTCTCAGCTTCTTCCTTTATTTTCTCTCCCCCTCCCACCTTTTTTAAATTTCCTCTGGGAATGGGATCCCCACCCCCACCCCCACCCTTCCATTTCTTTTTTATTCCAAGGGCAGGCTTAGTTGTGCAGCTTTGAGGAAGTTAACCTCTTTTAGCCTCCGATTTCTTTCTGTTTTCTTTTTTTTAAAAGCCATGCGCGCGCACAATGCACAACAAACCAGAAATCCCCTGGAGGGCTGGCAGCGGGTGTATTAATCTCACCCAGGCGCACCCGGGCGCGCTCACACACGCACGCTGCCTCTCTGTCAAGTCCCTTTTGTGCAGCTCTCACTCATCCTTACACCTCTTCTCTGTCTCCTTGCCTTTATTTATACTAAAACTGCTGCCAGAATAAAACATCCATGTAAAATCCAATTTCCTCTGAATCTCTCTCGGAGACGAAGCCTTCAGACTGAGTAGGTAACCTCTACAGTAATTGCCTGAACCACTCCTGTTTGCTGGAAAGGTGAGATCCATTTTTCAATTATCTATCTGCTGTGACAGCAGCCAGCCACCCAGCTAAGAAGAAAGGGAGAGAGAGCGAATCCAGCCAAACAAGAGCCGTCTGTGTCAATCCCAGCAAACGGGAGGTAGGATAGATGCGGTCACAGCTCCCACCATCAATATCCTCTAATATAAATGTCAGCGATGCCATTTTACCCACACTCATTTCCCACACTGCTGATTACATTATCGTCTAATAGAGGGGGCGCCAGTCTCACTGCTTTCTCTCCTAACCCTCCTCGCGGTAATGTGTCAATAGCCTGCCTCCATGAAACAAGTCAATTTTCTGCAGGCTTGGCAGAGGAATAAATCTGACGGATATCTGGAGAGCTGGAGATATTTATACACGCCTGCCTCTTGCTCCCTGCCTCTCTCTCTCTCTCTTCCCCACCACACACACCTCCGTGTGTGTGTGTGTGTGTGTGTGTGTGTGTGTGTGCAAACGCATATCTGTGTCCTCGGCAGAATTGAATGATTTTCAGCCCAGACTCAATAAGAAGAGAATTTAAAGCAGTCCCAGAGCTTGGCTTCCAGTAACAGCCGTACACGTTTATTTTCTTTCGCTTAACAGGAAAGAGAGAATTATGGTGGGATTTATATGACAAGGGCGACGCTACCCAAACGCTTTTCTCTGAGCGTTGCAGGAAAGGTGGGTGGGAAGGAGAGAGCCAGGAATGTATCGGACAGAGGGCAGCCAAGGAGGGTGGGCAGGGAACAGGGTAGGGAGGTGAAAGAATGTGTGTGTGTGTGTGTGTGTTGTGTTATTTTTGAAAAACAGATGTTTGCAAAAACATAGGGTGGAGGGGAGAGTGTGTGCCTTGTGATGAAACAAAAGCTAGTAGCAAACCTAAGGCAAGTTATGGATTAGCCTTGACAACGGCTTGATACATTCACAGGTTTTTATAGCTGGATGAGGTCAGAGATAATCTAGTTTAAAGCTGCAATGTGAAGATAGCTTTAAATCACCCCATGTGGTGTGTGTGTGTGTGTGTGTGTGTGTGTGTGTGTGTGTGTGTGTGTGTAGTGGTGGTTTGTGTGCAGTTTGAATGCCAGGAAAGTTGGAGAGATTTTTCTCTATGCAAGTACAGTACCAACATTTCAGTTTCTAAATGTTTGTTCCTGGAGAAAATTGTCCTTCTGACTGGGTGGGGGCTGGTGACACAGGGAAGTTTATCATAGCAGCAACTTAGAGAGGCCTTCACATGGATGCATCCACTGACCCTAACTTTTCATCTGGCTTGTACACTTAGGAATCTTCCTGTTCTTACCGGAAGAAGCTTCTAAGCAAGTTGTGTCAAACTGGATTTGCCTCCTAGCTGGTTAACTGTAACACACTGTACAATCGAAACATGTAACTTCCCCTCAAGAGCTGGGAAACTGCAATTTACCGCTCACAGAGCTGCAATTCCCAGCTCCCTTAACAAACTAAAGTTCCCAGAATAAAGAAATCATTCCAGCAGCACCTTAGAGACTAACTTTGTCATTGGTATGAACTTCCGTGTGCATGCACACTTCTTCAGATACGAGTTCTTTGAGGGAAGCCATGTGTTTTAAATGTATGGTTTTTATACAGCACCAGGCAACTGGATCCTGGAGTTCAGATAGTTCCAAATTGATCAGTGCAGCTTTTCCTTGTGGAGGGATTGCTCGCTGGGGCCGATGGGAGTTGTAGTTCAGCAAGACTGTGAGAGCCAAAGGTTCCTCATACCTGTTTTAAGTGGAGATGCCAGGGATTGATGCCTGGGATCTTTGGCGTGTAAAGCTGTCCCATAGGTTATGGCTGTTCCGCTGTGCACCTCCTTGATACCATCTATCAGCATTTGTTAGCCTGTGGCCCAGATTGCAGGGATCAACTTGGGGGTGGTCTTTTTTCAAGGATGTTGGCAAGACAGGATAAATGTTGTTAAGATATGTGCTGATAAAGTTGCGAGCTATATCTTTGAAATGAGCAGGTACAGGCCACATGGACAATCAAGACAGAAGTGCATGGACTAGAGGGGTATAATCCCTTAATGTCACCACTGGGTCTCAGCCTGCAGGATGAATGCATTCTAATGAGGCTGGTGGAGTTTCTAGCAAAGTGACACCCCAGTAAGGGATGACAAAAGAGTTGGTCAGTGGGGCATGTTAATATGGTAGGCGTGTGCAGTCGTGGCTTGCAAGCATGCAGCTGTATTCTCTAAAGCCTCTGCTCTGCAACAAACTCATAGATCTGCTCACAAACAAACCTGATGGTGGAAAGATACTAAGATGGATCATGTGTAACCAGCAAACAGCTGTTGTCATGGGTGTTTTCATACCTCCATTTTTAAAAATAAAAATGCTTTATTTATTTTTTATAAAATTAAAAAAAGATTTTCCAAATGCAGCTTTTTAAAGAAAAGGAAAGCAAAACCAGAGAAAGCAAGGAGAGTACCTGCTTTTAGAATATTTCTTCATTGAATTTTTTTTTTGGGGGGGGGCTTGTCTTCCACACGTACATTTCAACAGCTTGCATTGAATACTGTTATGATTACAGAAAGGAAGAAGCAAATGACCTCCCCACCAATAATGTCCAGGTCAAAGATGGACAACCTTTGCCTCCTGCTCTGCAGTACCTTGTCACGCACAGAAAAAATGAGCCTAAAAGGCTCGTGGCAAAGATAAAAGGATAAATGCATACAAAGTGGCATGTGAAAGCAATAAGCTATCAATTAACAGTGATTGATCTCCCTAATCATAGATAAATATTAGCAAAGCTTGGCTGCCTAGTAATTCTGTGTTTATGTTTGTTCTGCTATGCTAGCGGAGAGCAGGCACTGTTTTAGCCAAGTGCTGACAAGCTGCCATTACATAAATCGGATTTCTCTTGACGTGGGAGCAACCGGCACAATGCAATGAGAGAACATGTGGCGAACGAGCAGTTGTGAAATAAGAAGAGATGTTTTCTTGCTTTCAGAAACATCTATTAGCTGCCATTGGCACCATAGGGTAGGCTAGTAAGTTGGTGGCGGTGAAGGCATTTGTCCAATTTTTCAAAGGGTATCCGTTCCCGACATGGAACCTCAAGGCCGCTTCATCCTTTGCTTTCTATTTTCACCGTATATAGAGATAATTTTGTGTAGGAGAAGTCATGCGCCTCATCAAGTGTGAATTGGGGTGGGAGTATTTGCTTCACTGTCACAATATGGACCAGACAGCTGGCGCTGATCAGCTTTTTGGAGGGAAACTGCAGTGTAGGAAGAAGCCTACACAGACCAGCTTTTCAGAGCCATCCAGGACTACAGTTTGCATCAACTTCCAGATTATGTGCACCACAATAATGAAGTAACTGTGAAGATCCACTGTTGGCCTCTGCAGGGCAGAATCAGAGGTACCTAAGGATGTACCATAGCCTTTCTTCTCTCCAAGGGTTGTTTCGCCTATGACAGTTTTCTACCTGTGGGGGAAACAGCATACACTATCCTGTGAAGCTGCCCTCAGAATTTATGTAGAGGAAAACAATATCTGATCACCTTACCTTCCAAGTCCCGGACTGCAGAATCTGGGACCGGCAGCCGTGTGACACCGGAGGTTGTGTCGACGCAACTTCCGGTGTCGCTTTGCCCTTCTGTGGGCACCAAAAATGGCCGCCGCCGGCTTCGAAAGTCGCTTTTATGCATGTCAGGAAGTGCGTCAACGCAACTTCCGGTGTCGCTCCGCCCATCTATGGGCACCAAAAATGGCCACCACCGACACCGGAAGTCACGTCTATGCACTTCCGGACATGCGTAGATGCGACTTTTGAAGCCAGCGGTGGCCATTTTTGGTGCCCATAGAAGGGCAAATCGGAAAGAAAAAACATGGCCACCGGCAGGAGAAAATAACGGAGAAAAACGGAAGACGAAGTGATACGGGGGACCACCGGGAAAAGGTAAGTAAAAACAGGGGTTTCCCGGGGAAAACGGGGTACTTGGCAGCTATGCTGATCACTTCAGAGATGTCATGAATGGTCCTCCATTTCAGTGAGATTCTTCACACTCCCCTGTGATATATAGCGTGCCTAGCTACATGTGGCATGTTTTGATTGTTTGCAGCATCTTGTAGCTGCAGATCTCAGTCTCCCCTGCTCTCTTTTACTGCCCCACCACAATCCACATGGATCACAGATTACTTTCTCCATGGTTTGCACTGTATGGAACTAGCTAGATTCACCAGCCCTATAAAAGAGGCTCCTCATGAGGCCAGAGGAACATTGCCCGGCTGTGAGGTGTGAAGGCCGCTCCCTGCAAGGTCCTTTCCACCTGGCCTAGGGGGCGGGGCCCACATTCACCAGCTCTACAAAAGAGGCTCCTCATGAGGCCAGAGGACCATCACCCGACTATTGTTTTATTTGTTTTAATATGCTGTACACCACTTTGAGATTTTTATTAAAAATATAAAGCAGTATAGAAATAAAAATAAAAATAATTAAAAATAAAATTTCCACCAACAGGCATCGAGATATGAGGATCTCAGCTCCATGACTAAACAGTTCTTTCAACATGTGTGTGTGTGGAAGTTGCCTCAAAAATCAGAACAGGAATCCATAATTGCATAAGTCAAGGCAGCAACTACAGTTTGAACTCCCAGCCATAGGTAGGTTACAGACATGACTTTCCCCCATTTTATGTTCCCATTGCAAAGCTTACCCTTCTGTGGTTCGACTGACTGAGTCATGTGAATTTCCTGCAGTTCAGCTGATCACCTGATGAGTCACACAATACTCTTCTAGATCATGACTAGCCTGGTCAAATGCAAAAGAAGTCAAGACCCTTGCACCTTTAATTGTTGCATAGGGGGAGGGCATTTCAGCAGGTGTAACTTGCCTAGCAATTACGTCAAGCAGAGATAGTCAATGTGGGGTTCTCCAAATGCTTTTGGACCCTGACTCCCATCATAGCTGCCAAGTACCCCGTTTTCCCTGGGAAAGCCCTGTATTTTCTTACCATTTCCCGCAGGTGTCCCGAATGGCAAAATATTCCGTATTCCCCCGGACTACAGAGCTCCTGCCGGCAGCCATGTTCTTCCGGTGCCGCGCCAGCATCGGAAGTCGTTTCTATGCACTTCTGGACATGCGTAGAAGCGACTTCCGATGCCGCTGTGCCCATTTCCAAAATGTCCGCAGCGCCAGAAGTCGCTTCTACGCATGTGCAGAAGTGCGTAGAAGCGACTTCCGGTGCTGTGGTGCTGCTGATCCTGGATTTTTCAATCCGGAACTTGGCACCTATGACTCCCATCACCACCAATGGGTGTGTGTGTGGGGGGGGGGGTATTGGAATTTTAAGTCCAACAGAATCTCCAGGGCACTGTGTTGGCTACCCCTAATGTAACAGTTCAAGAGCCCTGTTCTCTTTTTAAACCAGGCCAATCTAGTGCTGAGCAGTTTTGTATCTGCATTATCACATGAATGTCCAGTACATTTGAAAATTGCATGGGGTTTATTTTTTGTCCTCCCATGAGGCATAGTGGCCTCCATGTTCTCATGTTTCCTTTCTTTATCTCCATAGGGATCAAGGTGAGAAAGTTCTTTCAATTGCATATTTGCCCTCTCACCTAAATGGGTGCAAAAAGAACAAGGAACCTGCACCCAGCCTGGGATTTGAGGGTTTCCTTACTCATTTATTCCATCCCCAGTATAGTACATTGCTTAAGGGCAGATATGGGGAATGAGCGCTTGGCCTATCATTCATTCCACACACCTTGGCTTGTGTCCACAGTGGCCAAAGGTGTGTTTGCAGTGGCTGAAATGGCATGGCATGTTTATGGCAGCCACAGATGCTGTGGCAAGGATGGGTGCTTTCGTGCTGGATGGATCCTGGTAGCGTTGCTCCTTCTGAAAGAGCAGGTGCTGCAGCTTCTCTGGGAGACAGGGCAGTGGGCTTGCTGGCCCCCAGGCCGGTCTGGTCTGATCTGGTCTCTGTGTAGGAAGACAAGATTTTGAGCATTAAGGCAGAAGGCAACGATGACAGGAATCTGCCAGCTCCCCTTCCCCTGCCTCCCAGCACACAAAATGCTGACATCCCCTTTTTGTTTAGGCTGACAGCAAGCACCTGGCATGCTGTGTGCAATATTGCTGCTGCTGCGGCTGCTGCGGCTGCTATTCTCCCCCACCGCCCCCCCTTACCCAGCACACGCACACACATACACACAGGCGCACACACTTCCCCCCGCAGGTTTAAATAAATGCAAACATATGCTGCCATTAATGGGAGAATCACTCCTGTAAACACGAGTTCCTTTTTATTCACGGCTTCCTCTCCTCTCCCCTGCCAACTCCTAGGGGAAAAGAGAGGTCAAGTAGGGACTATTCTCATCCTTTTATTTAAACCCTCCCTCCCCCTTCTCCGGCTCAGAACAGGCAAGAGGAAAAATGAATTAAGCTAATTGGTGCGAGGGGGAGCTGGGACAATAGCCGACCGAGTCCTACTGGGGATTCTTTGGCTTTCAGGGGCTGCATCGATTCAGACACACACACAGGATTTCAGTCTCGCTTCCCTTTCCTTGACTGATTCTTTGAATTGCCTTCTGGATCTAAGGGATAAAGGGTGATATCCACTGGGAAGTGCTCTAGCACAAGCACCATTAAAAGGAAGTGGAATTGTGCGAGACCACCGTCTGGCTCTGTGTGTGTGTGTGTGTGTGTGTTTGTTTGTTTCTTTGTGTGTGTGTCTTGCTCAATTACCAGAAGCATTTAGTGATTGTATGAATGAATTTTCTGAACTGGACCCCCACTGCCTCCCTACCCCAACCTCTACCCCTACCCCTAATTCCTTGTGTTCCTGGATCACTCAATATTTCAGCAGGAAGCATAAAGAAATTGATGGAATTAAAGCGGAGATTCACCGGTTCTGCTGAACTTTGCGTAGTGAACATTGTATAGAGCTGAGTGGTTTTCTAGCACCTTGATGCTGGAATGGATGTGGAGACCCATTACAGTGGTATGTAAATGCCAAGAATTAATCTAGTTACCAATATGCTCAAGTCAAATCAGATGCCAGAAAATGCTACCTGGCATGCCCAGGTCTAAATCTGCCAAGCTAAAAATACTGCTGGCACCTTGACCATTGAGCCAAAGGATTCCCAACACCCACTTGCTAATCGTGTCTGGGGTTGCTAATGAAATGCGAAATTGCCATAATTCAGAAGCACATTCTGGAGGCCATCCCTTGTGGACTTGTATGGGGAACCTTGATAGGTTGTTATGGGTTTGGGACTGGGGCTGGGGCTGGGGATGGGGGGGAGAACCAAGGCCCCCTGCAAAAAACTTAACTATGCATGCACCCAGGTTAAAGGATGTGCTGATAGCCTCATGAACCCACTCCTCCCAAGGCAGAGTCATTGTCACAATTGCCCTCTCCTTCATCTTGACAACAGTCAGAGCTCAAGGGATCACCTGGGTAAAGCTTATTGCTGTGTGTCCCAATGCGAATCAGTGCTTTGCCAGATCTGGATCCAAGCCTAGCAAGGGCCAGCACATCATTGCCGCTTTCCCTTTGCTTCAGCACACTCACGGCCTTGCCTTTTGTCCTGCATTTGCCTCCTTCACATGACAGTACCTGGGTCAGGCACCCACCCAACACCTCCCCTCTGTAGCAGTGGTGACAGTGACAACACATGGAGCTTTTAACAATGCAGGCTTTGTCTGGAAACAGGGTAACTCTAGACCACAAATTTCTGGACTAGAACTCAAAGGATTTGTTCACCATTTAAGAGATACTCTTTCAGATGCTAGAGAAATGTTGGTGATTAGATACAACGGTGAGAGGTAAAAATATATGGTTGGTTGGAAGATGAAATTGTCAAATTCTGTTTCTCTTGGGTTGTTGTTTTTCAATTTTCTAGTCTTAAGTCAAGTTTGCCACACTTTCATATCAGTTTGTGATTCTTTGTTTGAAAAATCCTCATAAATTCTTCTTTTTTAGTGTGCATTTCCCCTAATATACATATTCTTGTATGGAATTCTGCCTGTTATACACATGCATGAAAATTTCTCTAATACAATGTATTTTTGTATATTGCTTTCACTATTATTAAAAAATATATGCATTTCCCCAATATATACTTTTTGTACACTTTTGTCAACTGGAGAAGTCATTGCAAACTTTGGAGAAGTGTGAATTTTGAAGGATCACTGAATTTTGGTTTGTATATTGATTGAAGAAATGCAAATCAGGTAAGTTTGCGTTAGAAAAAAAAAGCTGAACTAAATTCCTTTCTCCTTCCTACTGGAATATTTGGGATGGTATTCAACATGGTTGAGATAGGCTTATTTATTTCGGTGGTTCCACTTTGAGCAAAACTTAGTTGCATCTGACCTAAGATGTTAGTCAAAATATTTGGAAAAACTATAATGCAGGCCCATGCACCAAAATACAAAACCATTCTCACACCTTTATAAGTCACTATTAAGCCTCTTCATGATAAAAATATGAATCAGTATTTCATGCAAACATTACTTTTTGAGGAGGGGGATTCATTTAGCTTTTGTCAGAATAGTGACCAGGTTCTAAAAGAAGCTATTAAGATTGGGAGCTACTTCAGCTTGGAGAGATAAGTAATTATATGATGATACTGGATGGCAATCTTATATAAAGTTTTCGGTAAGAAAAAGTATACTGCTGACCAGTATGTATCCTGATCCTAAGCATGTTAATTGGTAAGTAAGCCCCATAGTAACCCTTACTGCTGAGTAGGAATGGGAGAGTCTGCTAAGAAGATACTCCTCTGTACCCTTTGACACCTGAGATGTATATTTTCAGAACTACCCCTGTTTTTTGTGACTGCATTTTTTGGTAATGGTATGTTTTTTAAAAGCGTTTTAGTGTTGTATTTTAAATTATTTTAACGCTCCCTGAGACCTTTAGGTGAAGGGTGCGTAAATAATAATAATAAAGTAGTTTTTCTCATTTTTCCAACCTTAAGGTCAAATTTCCACATCAGTTCAATTTTTAAAAAAATTTCATGAAAATTCAACAGCATTTTTTTTGCGAATTTCTCCCTAATAAACATGTTTTTGTATGCCATTCTGCCTATTCTTGTTTGCAAATGAATTTGCTGTAACTTAATGTATTTGACCAATACAGTAACTTAATGAAATTGACCAATTCTATGAAGACCTACAACACCTTCTAGAAATGACACCAAAGAAGGATGTTCTTCTCATTACAGGGGATTGGAATGCTAAAGTAGGGAATCAAGAGATAAAAGGAACAACTGGAAAGTTTGGCCTTGGAGTTCAAAATGAAGCAGGGCAAAGGCTAATAGAGTTCTGTCAAGAGAACAAGCTGGTCATCACAAACACTCTCTTCCAACAACACAAGAGAAGACTCTACACATGGATATCACCAAATGGGCAGCATCGAAATCAGATTGATTATATTCTCTGCAGCCAAAGATGGAGAAGCTCTATACAGTCAGCAAAAACAAGACCTGGAGCTGACTGTAACTCAGATCATCAGCTTCTTATAGCAAAATTCCAGCTTAAACTGAAGAAAGTAGGAAAAACCACTGGGCCAGTAAGATACAATCTGGATCAAATCCCTTATGAATACACAGTGGAAGTGAGGAACAGGTTTAAGGATTTAGATTTGGTGGACAGAGTGCCTGAAGAACTATGGATGGAGGCTCGTAACATTATACAGGAGGCAGCAACGAAAACCATCCCAAGGAAAAGGAAATGCAAGAAAGCAAAATGGCTATCCAACGAGGCCTTACAAATAGCGGAGGAGAGGAGGCAAGCAAAATGCAAGGGAGATAGGGAAAGATACAGGAAACTGAATGCAGATTTCCAAAAAACAGCAAGGAGAGACAAGAGGGTCTTCTTAAATGAGCAATGCAAAGAAATAGAGGAAAACAATAGAATGGGGAAAACCAGAGATCTGTTCAAGAAAATTGGAGATATGAAAGGAGCATTTCGTACAAAGATTACCATAATCAAGGACAAAAGTGGTAAGGACCTAACAGAAGCAGAAGACATCAAGAAGAGGTGGCAAGAATACACAGAGGAATTATACCAGAAAGATATGGAGGTCTCGTACACCCCAGGTAGTGTGGTTGCTGACCTTGAGCCAGACATCTTGGAGAGTGAAGTCAAATGGGCCTTAGAAAGCACTGCTAATAACAAGGCCAGTGGAAGTGATGATATTCCAGCTGAACTATTTAAAATCTTAAAAGATGATGCTGTTAAGGTGCTACACCCAATATGCCAGCAAGTTTGGAAAACTCAGCAATGGCCAGAGGATTGGAGAAGATCAGTCTACATCCCAATTCCAAAGAAGGGCAGTGCCAAAGAATGCTCCAACTACCGCACAATTGCGCTCATTTCACACGCTAGCAAGGTTATGCTTAAAATTCTACAAGGCAGGCTTAGGCAGTATGTGGATCGAGAACTCCCAGGAGTGCAAGCTGGATTTCGAAAGGGCAGAGGAACCAGAGACCAAATAGCAAACATGCGCTGGATTATGGAGAAAGCTAGAGAGTTCCAGAAAAACGTCTACTTCTGCTTCATTGACTATGCAAAAGCCTTTGACTGTGTCGACCACAGCAAACTATGGCAAGTTCTTAAAGAAATGGGAGTGCCTGATCACCTCATCTGTCTCCTGAGAAATCTCTATGTGGGACAAGAAGCTACAGTTAGAACTGGATATGGAACAACTGATTGGTTCAAAATTGGGAAAGGAGTACGACAAGGTTGTATATTGTCTCCCTGCTTATTTAACTTATATGCAGAATTCATCATGCGAAAGGCTGGACTAGATGAATCCCAAGCCGGAATTAAGATTGCCGGAAGAAATATCAACAACCTCAGATATGCAGATGACACAACCTTGATGGCAGAAAGTGAGGAGGAATTAAAGAACCTTTTAATGAGGGTGAAAGAGGAGAGCGCAAAATATGGTCTGAAGCTCAACATCAAAAAAACCAAGATCATGGCCACTGGTCCCATCACCTCCTGGCAAATAGAAGGGGAAGAAATGGAGGCAGTGAGAGATTTTACTTTCTTGGGCTCCTTGATCACTGCAGATGGTGACAGCAGTCACGAAATTAAAAGACGCCTGCTTCTTGGGAGAAAAGCAATGACAAACCTAGACAGCATCTTAAAAAGCAGAGACATCACTTTGCCGACAAAGGTCCGTATAGTTAAAGCTATGGTTTTCCCAGTAGTGATATATGGAAGTGAGAGCTGGACCATAAAGAAGGCTGATCGCCGAAGAATTGATGCTTTTGAATTATGGTGCTGGAGGAGACTCTTGAGAGTCCCATGGACTGCTAGAAGATCAAACCTATCCATTCTTAAGGAAATCAGCCCTGAGTGCTCCCTGGAAGGACAGATCGTGAAGCTGAGGCTCCAATACTTTGGCCACCTCATGAGAAGAGAAGAATCCTTGGAAAAGACCTTGATGCTGGGAAAGATGGAGGGCACAAGGAGAAGGGGACGACAGAGGACAAGATGGTTGGACAGTGTTCTCAAAGCTACGAACATGAGTTTGACCAAACTGCGGGAGGCAGTGCAAGACAGGAGTGCCTGGCGTGCTATGGTCCATGGGGTCACGAAGAGTCGGACACGACTAAACGACTAAACAACAACAACAACAATGTATTTTTGCGTCTTGTTTTTACAAATTTCTATGTTTTTGCACACATTTCTTAGCTGGAGAGCTGCACTGCAAAATTCGGAGGAGTGTGAATTTCAATGAATGGCAGTGTCTTGGTTCACATATTGTTCCTGAAAGTTGGATTTGCCTTTAAATGTGAACTGAATTGCATTCCCCCCCCCTTCCTTATTCCCAAGTAAGTCTACATAGGACTGTAGCATTAGGCTGGAGGTAACGGGACAAGTATGGAGAAGTGTGTTGAACTGCAGCATTCGTTAACGGCCATCGATATCCCTGCCTTCATAAATCTGTCTGGTCTTTTACTTAACCCAGTTATACAGCTGGCCATCACGTCATCCTATGGAAGTGAGCTCCAGAGAACAATGCTGGACTGTGCAAAGAAATGTTAGTTCATTTCAAAACTTGTTAGTATGTTAATTTTACCAGGTGCCTTACGATGAGAGCTTTATGGGAAACAAATGTTCCTGATTTGCTTTTTCTCAGCTAGAGGAGAGAAGTCTCCTTAGCTATTGTATTCCTCTGAAATTTTCATGTCTGCTCTTAGCTGCTCCCAGTTTTTGTGCCTTTCACTACAGAATGGCATAGCTGCCAAGTTTCCCCTTTTCTCGCGAGGAAGCCTATTCAGCATAAGGGAAAATCCCTTAAAAAAAGGGATAACTTGGCAGCTATGGAATGGTGTGGTGGAAAGGGCTAGCGAATTAATCAGTTAATTAATCCCACACTTTCTGCCCAGAAAAGGGCAGAGCCATGCACACCAAATCTATGCTGTGATAGCAGCTGCCAGAAGTGGAGCCAGAGAGAGGCTGTGTCCTCTTTCAAGTACAGTTCTTGCCACTGTCAAGAGACCTCCTAGTTCAGATTGGCCATTCATCTAGTTCCAACATACAGTTTCTAACCGTGGCTGGCCAGATAACTCATGAAAGCTGTGGCGTTTGCCCTATTATGCTGGAGGTGTAATCCCAGTATGAGAGTGAAAGAGTTAAATGTCTTCCCAATGAGAACCCAGGGGCGGAGTCAGCTAGGGTATAAGTAAAGCACTGGGGGAGTTTTAGGAGTTAGTTGATAGTTGAGTGGGTTTTAGTAGAGAGCTGAGAGTGGAGGGTTGAGAGTTCTAAGAGGGGAGTCTGTGGGTTGGTTTAGTACAGGCATCCCCAAACTTCAGCCCTCCAGATGTTTTGGACTGCAATTCCCATCATCCCTGACCACTGGTCCTCTTAGCTAGGGTTCATGGGAGTTGTAGGCCAAAACATCTGGAGGGCGCAGTTTGGGGATGCCTGGTTTAGTACGTGAGAGAGAAAGCGAGTCTGAGTCATAAGATAGTCAGTGTCTGAGAGAATCAGATGAGAACCTAGACAGGTTGGTTGGATTGTGAACTTGAGGGTGGAAGGTATAGGAACCAAAAAGATAAGATATTGACAGAATACTACCTGAGTAACCATAAGCTTGTAAACTCTGAGAAATAAATTGGAGTTTTGTGTTCACATTCTAAACCCTGACTGGACTCAGTGATTTATCAGGGAATACCTGGCTGGTGGCAGCGAGTACTGTGGTGGCACAGGGATCAATAGACCGTTAAATGTCTGGGGACCCTGTGTGACTGCCACAGAAGCCGACAAGCAGGGCAACAGCCACCGACCAACATATGGTCCCACCACTGAGTGTAACTGAAGGCTCTGTGTCAAGTTGAAATGATCTGTTGGTGTCATTTTTTGACAGGACTGCTATTCCTTCTCAGTCTCCAGATATTTGCTAACTAGTAAATACATGAAATTTGTTTTAGCTTGTGCAGCCACAGAACCTGGGAAACAGTTTGCAAAAGTGGATTCTCTTTTAAAATTCTGGTGTGCTCTTATATGTTATCTTTGCACCAACCTATGTTGATAGCAATTTATAAAATTGTGCATTGACATCTGCAAACAAACTCCAATAAACCCCAGAGCATGCTGGCTAGTTCGTTTCAGCAAGGTAAGTGAGCCCTGCAGTGGCCAAACTGGTACCCTTCTTCTGTCATGTACCAACATGCAGACCTTTGCTTGCTGGGTTGTTCTCATTTAGGGAACATTTGAGTGATGGGACAGGATAAAGGGGGTGGCCGGGATATGAGGTAGGGAGGGGTGTATACCTTTATACAGCCGTTGTATGTGAATGTGAACACAGGGGTAAGTGCATGGAAAAGATTTTCAGCCCCACAATATAGGGATCCCATGCCCTTTAATCTGCCCCTGATGCACCCTCAGACTTCTGTATCAAAGATGGCTAAAATACGTCTCCAAGCCTGCGACCATCTACATACAGCCTGGATGTGATGGAGAGGAAATGCCACTTCTCCTTTCGGGGAATGTGGTGTTTGCTTCCACATGCTGCTGTTTACTGCTACTTTTAAGCAGACTCTCACCCCCCTCCTTTCATCCTCCACTGAGAGCCCTCCTTTAGTCTCTCATCTCCAGACCTGCAGGCCTGTCAGCCTGCGATGCCTAACTCCAGCTGTGAGCATTTGGAAGGGCAGCCTATCAGAAGGCGCTCAGATGCATAACTCCAGATCCTAAATGACACTTTGGCACCATTTCCCTGATGTTCTGCCTTCTCCTTCCCTGGGTTCTTATAATGTGCCTTTGCACTACTCGTTGCTGGTAATGAGGCCCCGCCTAATTGCCATTCAGTAAACTCCAGTTAAATTAACAGCTTCATCAGATGAGTGTCAACAGCTGCTCTGTGACAGCCACAGCTCTCCCTGATCTCCCAGTCCTATTGCCCATGACATTCAAGACATTAACTGACAGCCAACAAATCAAAATCTGGTGCTGCTCTCTCTGGCCTGAACTGTCACCCAATAGCCAGTGCATCCCTGTGGCCATGCATATAAATATACATGCAAGTACGGTATATGCATGTGGGATGGGGAGAAAGATTGTGGGTGCATTTTAAGGTGGATGCATGAATGCCAATAGAATGGAAGATATGGCTATGTGAAACACAGGTGGAAATAATGTAACTTGTGTTTTTTTTTTATTATCCAGTTGATGGAATTGTTTTCCGTGACATATCTCAAAGCCATTTTGCAATAAAAACATCAACAATAGAAACAATTACTTTTCTGTATGAAAAACAGTAATAACAATTCAGTCTGTAAAAACAGCTAAAAACTATTTTGTACATTTTACACCTAATGCAGATACAGAGTGGAATAAAGATCTCCACTTAAAAGGCTTGTTGATGAAGGTATTCCATAGGTGCTGAAAAGACAACACACACACACACACACACACCTCATCTGAAGTGTAAGGGAAGTGTCACCTTACAAAAGACCCAATTCCTACATCATATGGAACAGATCTCCTGATAAGCTGGTATCTGAAAGATGCCCGCAGACACCTTTTTCTGGAATGCATTGATTGGGTATATAAAGGGTGAGATTATCTTATAAGTATTTTGGTTCCAAGCTGATTATGGTTTTGTACACCACAACCGACGCCTTGATCTTAGCTTTGTGCCCCATTGACAGCCAGTGCAATTCTTTCAGCAGTGACATAATATGGTGGTGATACTTGGTCCCCTAAGCAGTCGAGCCACTGCATTTCACACTAGCTGCAGCTTCTGGACTGACTTCAAGGACAGTCCTACATAGAGTGCATTGAAGTAATCCAACCTGGAGATTACCAGATTTATATAAAATCAGTTACCTGCAGCTTTCCCCCAGTGTCATTTCCCTTTAACAACAACATCACCAAAAGCAACCCAAAATCAGCCTGTAACTACTGCAAATCTGTGGGAAGGGGAAGTCTGAAGGGTCAACAGCAAGGGACTTTGATCTTTTTAGCTCACAATCACCACCACCTCCTCAGGTGGTATTTTTCCTGTGGAGAAAAATGTAGATAAGTTCTACCACCCCACAGGTAGAAAAGTAGCAGAGTAATTTTGAGCAGAAAAGGGCAGGACTAGAAAGGGTTAGGCAACACTCCCATCTCTGTTTCTCTGTGCAAAATAACAGCTTCATCAGACTGCATTTATCATTTTTTTCAATGGGGTGGGGAAGATGAAATGATTTAATGCCACATCTCATTAGGGCATTAATGGCATCACTTGGCATCCTTTGGCTGCCGCAAGTGCCCCAGCATCCTGACACAGCCCACTGGCACTGGCCCCTACCCAAGGCTGTGGATTTTTCTGATGGCAGCAGTGTCCCATTGGGGGCAGCCATTTTAATGTCCCACAGAGCAATGCTATTTCAGGTTGTAGGTAGGGAGGTCAACAGTAGGTGGAGCCAGAGGCAATGACAGGCATAAGGGCTACAATGTTGAGGGCTTATCCCTTGGGGAAAACCACTCTTTAGCACTCAGTTGGAGGAAAGGGCAATTCAGGCTTTCTGTGAATTGCCACCTCTTCCAGTTTAGAGCTTGTTTTCCCTGGCAAAAGAGTGGGTCAAGGGGGAAAAAACACTCAGACCCATGCTTTCTAGGTATGGAACAAGAGGAAGTGTAGACGAGCCGTGGGACTAAGGAGGAAGCTGACAGTTAGCGCCACCCCATGGACAGGTTGTAAGTATGAAGGAAGGCAGGTGGAGCCTGGCTGAAGGCAGACTGAGCTTGCTAGGGCAGTTGCCCATTGGTTGCACTGGGCCAGCCACCACTGCCTACTGCTATCTTTCCTCCAGGAGTATCACTCTCAAGCCATGTGGGAATATTCTAGAGAAACAATATTGAATGAGAAACAAAAGGAAATCAAACTCGACACAAAACTGCAACCTAAGGAACAGCCAAGTTGGGATGTGCAATATTCAAGAAATAGAGGGGGCACATATGACTAATACATCGTAAAGATTACTGTAATACATTTCATAACGACAAAATAAAAACAAGCAGCCTAATGAATGGTCACTCCGAGACAGGTTTACAGATATCATTTCTTATAAAACCTACAACCACAAACAGCCCTCTCAGGGCAAATAAACACAGGTCACTTCTATATAACAAACAACCAAATGTGCTTTTACCATATGCTTTTCTTCTGCTGTTTAATAAGGTCTTAATAATCCCAATTCTCCCATAAGCTAAAAACCAATAAGACCTCGCCTTTCAGCCCCGCATTTGCCAAAAACAATAAAACAACATTAGTATCTTGGTTCTGTGCCACCTACAAAATAGACAAAAATTAATTATAAAAACCATTATAATTCTTAAAAGTTCAGTTCCCTCCCCGTAAAATACCCCAGACTCACCACTTGAGAAACAACTTCCGATCCTTAACAAGGGCAAGAGGAAAAAGCAACGAGAAACCTGTTCCTAGGAGAAAAGGTAAAAGCAAAAGAAATGATGGCCAGAATGAATTGTATGTCCAAGGATGGTTGGGACTGCGCCATTAGAGAAACCTTGTGTGAGCTGGTCCTCACTGCTGCATTCCCCACCCCTCAGAACAGGAAATGTGGCACACTTTAATTGCAGTGGCACGTTCCACATATTGGTAAATAAACTCTAGCTAATATTAAGAGAGAGCTTTGCGCATGGGAAGGCCACCGCAAGCCATTCGAAAAGGTCACCTACATTATCAGCTCCAAATCTAATTAGTTAATGCATATCTGTAATGAAGGCTTCTTCCCACAGAGCAATCTGGAAGGCTAGAGTGTTATAAAGCGCCGTGAAAGGAGTTTCCTGAAGTCCAGGAAGAAAGCCGAATTGGATTCTGCAATTCCAGTTTGAAAAGCCGGTCTTTACAGAAGAGCTCTTTTTCAGAAGCAGGGACTTCTTCCATATTTATTCAGTTGCATATTTAAACCTTTTTCTTCCTTTCTTTTTTAAAAAGGATAAGCATAATTTGGCTTTTAGCCAAACAATTAGCATTTGACAACTCTGTCCTTTTCAGCAGCAGCCAGCTTGGACTCACAATCTGAAAGTTTCAGGTCTCAATCTTAACTATACTTACCGAAATGTCCAACTGAACTCGGGGAGAAATCTTTTCCCTCAACCTGCAAATACAAAAGCACAGTTATTCCTACAGATATGTAAAAACTTGTCTTTTTATTCTTATTCTTCTTTTGGCATTGAAAACTTGCCATGAGAAAAACAAATCAAATACTGTGTCGTGTTTGATGGGGCTCTGATCTTCAGGAGGATGCAGCAAATCACACAAATGTTGAAGTGGGTGAGCGGGTGATTGACGAAAGAGAGGCAGGCATGTCCGGGACCACCCAGGGAGCTCTGTGGCTCAGTGGGGATTTGGACTCAGTCCAAGGCCTCAATAGCATTGCTTAGCCGAGCAGAGTGTTTTCGGCACTATAAGTACCAACTGTGAAGCCATGGGAAGGAGGACAGAAGGAAAAGCCTTTACTGAGAGCAAACAAAATCAACACTGCAGCTGGGATATGACCATCGTAGGGAGAAAGGATAATTCCATCCCACCATCTCTCCCTTAGGGTGGCCCTATGCTCTTCTCAGCAGAGGACAGCCATCAAATTGATGCTGTCCTCTGTTTGAAGGACTGTCCGGTTCAAAGATCTGAAAAAGAGAAAGTAGGGTCTATCTGGAAGATGCTCTTCAAAAGTTAGCACCCGGGTGGCAGCAGAGTTTTTCCAAGCAGACTTTTCACCTGTACAAATCCCCTCTCAGGCATCCCACTCTAAATACCCCCCCCCCAAAAAAAACCCTGAACGAAGCAAGTGCCATTCTACTTGCCTATCAGGAGCAGTTTCTCCATAGGAATCAGTAGTTCTTATCGGCTGTACAGTGATGATTCATTTATGAATCTGCCTTAGTTCAGGCACAAAACTAGAAGTGCTTGAAGAGTATTTACAAGGCTACAATGAAGCATTACTTGCCCAAGATGAAAGTAAGGAAGAGGATGTTCCAGCCAAAATGAAGGGGCTTTAATATGGTTTGGGCAGTTTCAGGGCCGGCTCTAGGTTGAGTCCCGGTGGCGTGGGGTGCCAGGGCGCCAGGCCGGTAGGCAGGGGGGCGCCGGAGCGATCTCTGCCCCTCAGCGCCAGGGCGCGCGACCTGCTCGAGACTGCCCTGGGCAGTTTGCTTTAAGCATGGAAACAGAGCACATTCTTCCCTGATTTAATGTGTGTGCATGCTGTCCCCAGCCATTGCCTGACATTTAAGTCCTTAATAAATACTTGCCCCTTATGTACCTATGGCGAGATACATTGCATAATCTCTGTTTAAATTATAGTAACAATGTTCCAAGTTCTAGCCATACATATAAATTAGCATATTCAAGTTTTATGTCCAAATCTGTGTCCTCATGTATCCTCTTTGAGGTGGTAGTGGTTGTGCATAAGTGGCCACCCTACTCCCAGTTTACAAATAAAGCACTGCTCTATGTGCCTGAAGGCCTGTCTCCCCTGGCCTACAGTCTAGGGCAGGCATGTCAAACCTGCGGCCCTCCAGATGTTTTGGACTACAATTCCCATCTTCCCCAACCACTGGTCCTGCTAGCTAGGGATCATGGGAGTTGTAGGCCAAAACATCTGGAGGGCCGCAGGTTTGACATGCCTGGTCTAGGGCTAAATACACACTGTACATTTAAAGCACCTCCCCAAAGAATCCTGGGAACTGTAGTTTTTAAGTGTGTTGGCAATTAAAGCTTTGTGAAGGGCAAACTACAATTTCTGGGATTTTTGCTTTAAATTTATGGTGTGTAAGCATCTTTGGATTCTCAAGACAGTTGAACTGCAACCTTCAGACTCCTTCTAGTTACTGTATTTTCCCGTGTATAAGATGTTTTTTGATTTAAAAAATTAGGCAAAAATTGGGTGTCGTCTTATACACGGATAGTGAATGCAGGCGGGGGGAGACGTGCAATTAATGGCAGCAGCAAGCAGGAGATTGGCAGCGGAGATTGGATGGGTGACTGGTTGCTGCAGCAAGGCCTGCTGGCGATTGGCTGAGGCTGTGGCAATTGGGCAGGCGATTGACGGCTATGGCGAGTGGGTGAGTGGGCTGTTGGTGGCAGCGAGCGGGCAGACAATTGGTGGCTGCAGCGAGGTGTGCGGTCGGTAGTGGCTGTGGCAAGCGATTGGCAGTGGCAGGCAGGCGGGTGAGCGATTGGCGGAAGTGACCTCTGCCCCCCCAAAGCTAAACGACTTAATTTCTTGATTTTGGGTTAAAAAAAATAGGGGTCGTCTTATACATGAGGCCATCTTATACATGAAAAAATGCGGTATACTGATCCCTCCTCCTATCTGGTCAGCTCATGCTGCCCAACAACAACAGGAGGCAAAATAAACCTTTTCCATACATACACGCACAGACACCCTGACAATGCCCCATACTCTCCCTTGTCTTCTTCCTCCCCACTTCCTAGCAACTAATGAGGCAATGGGTGAAAAGGGAGACACCTCCCCATTTTCAGTTCTCCTCCTCAGTGGGATAATTTACGATACAGGTTAAATTCCCTTAGTGAGCTCACGTGCCAAACTCCTCTGTTCTTTGTTTCCCATAGCAGGTGGCATTACCATGAACAGGGAACATGCTTCAGTCTCTCGCATGGTGTTTTACAATCTCCCATCTGTGGCAAGACACAGGTGGACAGCTTTGCGATAGCGTGCTGTGCAGCCCTATGGATTTTCACCGCAATCCATTTCTCTGTAATCCAAAAGGCTGCAATGGGATTTTTGCTTGTAGCATCTGCCTTCAAGAAAGGAAGGATACACTTTCCGAAGCACGCCCATCAATCCTCAGAGCTGCCGGTTCACCTGGGAGCAGCTGGGAGATACTCGCTTTCTGCATTGGAAGGGGAGCATGAGCGGGATAAGGGGGAAGGTGGGAGGGGATGAGTTTGCTTGCCTATTGTGACAGCTTAGGGACATTCCTCCTAGGAAGCTGCCTTAGACTAGGGGCTCATCTTTGCCCCGCTACTTTCCCCTGGGGAAATGTGCGGTTCAGTGCTAAATCAAAACAAACAGCAATCAGATTTTCCGTGGATCGCCGATTTGTTCTGCTTTAGTGCTAAATAGCAGGTTTTCCAGAGGAAAGCAGTGGGGCAAAAGCAAAAACGCTTGGGCCAATGCCTCGAAAGCATGGGACAAGCAGAGAACCACTAGGCCCCATGCTTTCTAGGCTCTGGACAAGTGGAAGTATGAGCGAGCCCTAGATCAGATTGTTTGGCCTTGAAATCCAGCATTGTTTTCTTTGACCGGCAATAGTTCTACATGGTCCCAGGCAGAGGTCTTTCCCATCATCTGCTGCTTGATCTTTTCACTGGGGATGACCTAGATTGAACCTGGGACCTTCTACATGCAAAACATGGGCTCTACCAGTGAGCTATAGCAGTGCACATTTTGACTCAGAGATCTTGGGTTCTAAGCATGTTGACCTGGGCAGGGAGGGAGCACCATTTACTGATTTTCCTTGGTCAGCACAATATCTTGAGCCATCCCTGCAGGCAAAAAGAAAAAGAAAGAAAGAAATCTCATGCTCAATCCATTCTGGATGTTATTGAAAGTTCATGCATGCTCAGCAACAGAAACTGTCCCTATGAAATGAATAACGGTGTCCAATTTGTCTTTCTCCTCAAAATATTTCCTTTTCAAAGTATGTTTGTGTGTGAGAGAGAGTATTTCTTGATTCTCACACTTCTCTTTGCACTTTGAATCTTCTAAGAAAGTATGACTAAATTTGTTGGTCATTTTAGGAAGTTTTGAAAACAAAAAATTTGCATTTTTTATTATGAAAAGTCTAATTTAAAAGTGGAGTCTTTCTTTAAAAAAAAATCACTCCTCTTCCCCCTTCAGTTTACTTGTGCTTGAATGGCAAGTGGAGGAGAGCCAGAGTCATCCCTTTTTGGCCAACCCAATGCCAAAGCCCAGCCATGAAGCATTTTCGCTTGTAAAACAAGAGACAGAGGAGGCAGTGTTGGTAAATAGCCCATTAACACACTGTGTCACTCCATTAACTTCAAAGAGTAAACATCTCCTTTATTTTCCCTCCCACTCTCAGAGTGGAGATTGTGAGATTCTGTAGTGTCCAGGGCCAGTCATGATGGCTTGCGGAGGAGTAGAAATAAAATACGCATCTCAAGATTTCAAAATTTAAGGCCCTCTTTATGCCACATGAAATTCATAGCCCAAAATTTTCAAGTAAAACCCAACATTTGTAGTCCATTAAGTTGGAATGCTTGAATCTGAAATTGGTTTCTCTCACTCCAACACACCACACCAGCACACACACAGGCATTGCCAAAGCACCAATCTGACTATTATTATTATAAATAATAATGATTTGTTTATTTCCCACCCTTCACCCTAAGGTCCCAGGGTGGGTTACAGCATTAAAAAAATAAAATAAAACAATTTTAAACAACTTACTAGCTTTGTGGGCAATTCCACTGAAATGCTTCCTTGAGCTGTTCTTGAACTAACCACTGCAGGTGGCTATTAGGTATATATACCGGTAGTTGATGTATTTATTTATTTATAGAGGTTTTTAATATCTACTAGCCCATGTAAAAAATATCAAGGTGCCCTACGATATACAGTATACAATAAAACATGAAACACCAGAAAAATAGCTTTAAAAAAAATCATTAAAATGACTGGTTAATCAAGACAATTTAAATAGCTGAATGGGTTAATAGTAAGGATATCTGCTGGGAGAGTGTCCCGCATCATGGAACCAGCAACTTGACTTCTTGTTTGTTTGTTTGTTTGTTTGTTTTGTACACCACCCCTCACCCGTAGATCTCAGGGGGGTTCAAAACAAAAAGATACACTACATTAAAAAATACACAATAAAAAAGATGTTTAAAACCCCACAAGCCAATAAACCCCCTCTCTGCTCCCAGCTCCCATTACGAAATTTTTATTTCATACAATTTGTGCTTCATTTTAAAAAAAACACACACCTGAAAGTGGTAGCTGAGGCCTCTGTAACACAGTGGACAAAGAACTGTGCTCCTCCAGATTATCTCCAGATTATCTGGGTGATGTACGCTGGAAGTAACTGAAGAACTATTCTTTCAAACCACTCAGCCACAGAATGAGATTTCCCATCCATTCTGCAAATCCTGCACTCATTCTTCTGACACTAGTTTGGATTAGATAGTAACGCTCCATGCCAACTGTCCACAGAGTTTCTGCTAGGCTACACTATATAACACATGCCCGTGGCAGAACTCAGCCCTCTTCTCTCTGAGTGTCTTGCTTCAGGGCTGGCTTTATTTCATTCATTTCTTGTGCATCCTGCTTTTCCCCTATGGAACTCCTAGAATATGTACATGGGGTTTCCAAGCAGCCATTGACCGCAGCCAGACCTGCTTGGCTTCAGCAAGATGACTGCATTATGCTGTGAGGCTTTGAGAATTATCAGCTCGGGCAGCACTCTGGATCACAATTCGAGCCTGAGTGCAAAGAATGGCAGCAGCTCATTGGGACAGCCCTCTCATCCAAACCACCGCACTCAGCACCCCCTGTGGCAGTGGGGCAGCTGTGGGAGATGGAGTTGAGACTGCCCAACTCCATTCACCTGGATGGCTCGGTTACAAATGGCAGTTGGGCAGAAGCCATGATGTTCTACCGCAGTCAAAGAGGGAAGGAGAAGTTGCGTACATCTCATTTTACCAAAAAAAAATGCACTATCCTTTGCCAGTGACATCTGGCTGCTTCTCCAGGCTAAGCTCCTCTCCCATACAGCTGGAAATTCTAACGTTTGCAGGAACGACAGAACGCAGAATCAGTCACATGGCCTTGGATGCAGAAAGACCTGCTGTTGGACTTGGGGAAGCAGAGAGGAAAGAAACATGTCTTTGATGTGAACAATACAAGCTCTTAATTGTGATTCCTTTGAAACAGCAAAAAGGGGCCGCATTCCACACTGTCCATGACAGGTCATAAAACACCACCCCTGATTTCTTTCTCTTTTATTTCTTGTGCAAAGTGTTTGAGAACCTGATCTGAGGCTTCGGTTTCACGACTTCCCTCAGCAAACGTGACTTTTCACAGGGAAAGTGGCAAAATCCCACTTCCCCTTTGTTTCTGTGGGAATTGGCTCATGCTCGCAGCCTCTCTCACGCCTTATGCCTGTTATCGGATCCGACACAAATGCCTGCAGCTCGACCATTTGATCCCTTCCTATATGGCTAATTTCTCCACCCCTGCCTCCCTCTGCTTGGTCAAATTCACAGGTTGTGACTGCTTTATTAATACTTTGAATGTTTGACCACGGTGGAAGTATAGTTAGAAGTCATCAGTCTGAGTCAAAATAAAATTGAGGAGGGTTCAGAATACAGAACCCATTAAAAAAGTGGAAGTCAAGAGGAAAAGATCAGAAGTCAGACATGCTGTTATTTGAGGGGTGGGGCACATATGAACAAGAGATACATGAAAACAATTCTCAGATCTATAGATGAAACTCTCAGGCTTTCACCATGAACCTTGTCATTTTGTTTATAATGCTCTCAGAATCATCACACCAAAGTTCAGAAACGGATATATCAATCAGGTCCCAAAACATGGTATTAATTATGGCCTCACCCACACTTACATTTCATTTGCTCTTTCCAGGCACACTCCACAATTTAAAGCTCTTTGTTCAAGCACCTTTTTTTTTTGCTTCAGAACTTTCCCTGAGAAAACTCGCTCTTTAAAGCTCAATCGGAGCAAACATCATTCCATGGAATACCCGAATTGACTCAAATTGATATTTGCTCTTATTCAGCAAAAACTAAAAACTCAGGGTCAGATGATTAGCATGTTAACCCTGCTTTGCTTCTACAGTTTACCTGAAAGGTCTTATAGTTGGTTCCTTTGGATTGGCAGGACTCCCCAGGCCTAACCGCCCACCACAGATGTTTATCCAGTCTGCTTTCATTCAGATTAGCTGATATCCTCCTTTTCAAGACAACTCACTGTGAACCTTACGCTGGATTATGAAAAATGCAGCTGAGACTAAATATACCTTTGAAAGCAGGAGAGGAGGGGAGGAATTTGGTGATCACAACAATCAAGTGTAAAGGCACAGCTGCTTTTATTCATGAGTGTTAATAAGTTGAGAAAACAGGCAGAGGTGGAAGGCAAGCTCTGAGATTGCAGGAGCGTGACTATGCTGAGACCTCTCAAGAGCTCTTGATAGGAATTAGGAGGATGCTGACTCCCAGCAGTCCTGTATCCTGAGGTGGTTTGGAGGATACATCTTCTTGCCCTGCCTCTTCAATCAAAAGCTGAGGATCCTTTCTCCTCCTGCTTTTCTGATGGAGTGTTGCTCTAAAATTAGGAGACAAAATGCAGCTGTCAGAACAAAGAGCTCAAGCTATGATGGATGGGCACCAAGATGACTCTGGCTGCTCGTTATCCCCTGCCCTGCCTTGGCGCTCGACAAGGGGATGATGCAGTGGATTGCTACGAGCCACAGAGGCGGATACCAGGGAGAGAGACAACAGGAGCAGCACACGCCGGTCGAAAACGTTTGCTTGACAATCTAAACAGAGGAATTCACTTTTAAAATGTCCAAGTCCTAAGGGGCCCAGGGGATCAGGGAGTGCTTGCATGGGCGGCATTCTGCAAAAGAGGTAACTCAGAAAGGCTCCAAAGCATTTGGCAAAAATCCTTAGATCTTTATGCAGAGCAGACACTAATGTTCTGCTCCAAACTTCTTTGCACAGGTCTGTTTTAGAAATGGCACATCGTTCCAGTGGGTGAGCTGTGTCCTGGCACCTTCATGGTTGCTGGATTGATAGAATTGGAATACAAAATTTCTGTTTTGACTGGCAAAGCAGGTAGCCTAGTACTTTTCTACATACACTTGATGTCCTACGCTGTATAATAATTATGTGTGATGTTTATTTTAGCTTACTTTGAGCCAAATGAACCACCTCCCTTGGTGCTGTGGCAGGTTTTGTTTGAAATAAAGATAGGCCTTTTTGTGTCTTTGGTCCAGTATGGTGCAAATGGTTGCAGAATGTAGACTCTCACTGTCGTAAGTACAGTGGTATCTCGGTTTAAGTACACATTTGGTTCCGGAGGTCTGTACTTAACCTGAAGCGTACTTAACCTGAAGCGAACTTTCCCATTGAAAGTAATGGAAAGTGGAATAATCTGTTCCAGACGGGTCCACGGAGTACTCAACCTGAAGCGTACTTAACCCGAAGTATGAGTGTAATTGGTTCTGGAAGTCCGTACTTAACCTGAAGCGTACTTAACCTGAAGCGAACTTTCCCACTGAAACTAATGGAAAGTGGATTAATCTGTTCCAGACGGGTCCGCGGAGTACTTAAACTGAAAGTACTCAAACCGAAGCATACTTAAACTGAGGTATGACTGTATAGCACAAAGCAAGATTGCAACAACTTTATTCTAGATAACAAACAGGAACTTTCATTTTTTTTTTGTTCTGACCTCTTTAAAAAGTGCTATTCTTTCCCCAGTGCACCAACGGAGAGTTCTTTTGGTATCTGAGCATGAACAGTATTTTCCCCACCCTACCACAAGGCAAGATCTTCCCCCAGACAGAAGAGTTATGTTGTGCAGTCCTCATTGCTGTTAAACCCAATAAACATTCTTTCTATATTCATCAAAACAGGTGCCTTTGCTTGCAGTTACTCATTTCTCAAGGTTGCCTTCCAGCAGATGAGTTTGCATTTTGATAAAGATTTGAGTAGAATAATCTCCAACTGTGTATGTCGCATACCTACAACATGAATGGTTGCTTCTTTCTTCAAGTGCAGTACTGACAGGCTAAATTTTCAAGACAAATGGACAGGTGCAAAAAGGAGCAAGGGAGAAACTGTGATTCAGGTGTCACAGTTCTGATAAACTGTTTGATGCCCCCTTCCTAGAGGGTCCCAGAAATAATAATAAGAACACAACTTTTAGGAATATAAATTCCACTCTTGTTTTTTGATGTCCCTTTTTTTAAAAAAAAAATTATTAGAGTTTATAAAGAAAAATACAAAGATTCTTGTCAAATGTCTTGGTTTTTTGTCCAAACCAAAACATTAATCCAGAGGCAAAAAGGAGAGAAAAGAAAGAAAGAAAGAAAGAGGAAGAGATAAAGGAATAGACAATGAATAAATTTTATTAGAGTTTATAAAGAAAAATACAAAGATTATTGTCAAATATCTTGTTTTTTGTCCAAACTAAAACAACCCAGAGGCAAAAAGGAGAGAGAGAAAAAGAAAGAAAGAAAGAAAGAAAGAAAGAAAGAAAGAAAGAAAGAAAGAAAGAAAGAAAAAGGAATAGACAAGAAATTGAAAGAGAGAAAGTGAAAAGAGAGAGAAACAGAGTGAAAAGAGAGGGGCGAGAGAAAAAGTTAAAAAGTTAAAGAACATCTTATTCTTCATCTCTCCGCTATATAAAAGCATTTTTCAATTCATCCACTCCAGTAGTACACCTAATAAAGCCGTTGTTTTTTAATGTCTCATAATGAAAGCAACTCGAAAATCAGAAGAATCTAGAAGATCTTGGGGAAATATTCTCTTAGAATGGGCAATGAATTGTGTCGTGAAAGTGGCATTGCTACCTCTGTTCTCTGTGATTGCAGAAGCACAGAATCAGGAGCCATGTGTATTTCAGATATTTCTGGGAAAACCTTAGCAATTGTTTGGTTCCACAAGCCCATCTGCAAGCAGCAATGTCTTCAAAGAAGAAATGGGTGCCATAGGGAGCAAGAGTAGGCCCATATTTGCCATCTGTCCACTTTTCAAATAAGAGGAGCAATGCCCCTATGCCCTGGTGTGACAACTGAAGGGCATTCTGTGCACTATTAGTCTGCACCCTGCAATAAGACTGGGCCACCTTGCCGGCAGTGTCCCAACCTAGCCTGCCTTGCTGATTATTACTAACTGAGTGGCAGCACAGCAGGAGATCTGTGCAGCCGGAAAGTTTGTCTCTTGAGCTATCAAACATCTCATGTGTGGAAGTCCTGGCATCCTGGACACCTTCCAGATTGGGAAATTACCTTCTGCCTCCCTGACTACCCCCTGCACTTTAAATGGGAAACAGTCTTCTCCCTTCTGCCTCTTCCAATTGCTCCAGAGGGTTTTTGTGAACTGTAAAACAGCTGCCAACAGAGGTGGGAAAGGCAATGAGTTGCTGGGGCCATAGGACTGACTTAGTGAAGACTTGGATGACTGTCACCTGTTGACTTGTCAACACCATTCCCCATAACGCCTTGGCAGAAGATGCCTTCCGGGGCTAATATTGACCTGGTCTGGAAAATGCATTCAGATCTGTTGGGATCAGGGCATACAGACCAATGTTCAGTCATATATATTAGAAGTGCAGAGTAAATGGGTTGTCTTCTGCCCTCTGTTTCATTTTAACAGTTGCAGCTTTAAAGCAAAATTTTCTCTTCAGTAGAGCAGAAAAAATATGACAATTTATTTATTTATTTATTTATTTATTTAATTTATTTATTTATTTATTTATTTATACCCTGCCCATCTGGCTGGGTTTCCCCAGCCACTTTGGGCTGCTTCCAACCGAATATTAAAAACAATACAGCATCAAACATTAAAAACGTCCCTAAACAGGGCCGCTTTCAGTTGTCTTTTAAAAGTAAAATAGTTGCTTATTGCCTTGACATCTGCTGGGAGGGCATTCCACAGGGCGGGTGCCACTACTGAGAAGGCCCTCTGACTGGTTCTCTGTAACCTCACTTCTCGCAATAAGGGAACCACCAGAAGGCCCTCGGCGCTGGATCTCAGTTGAACGATGGGGGTGGAGACACTCCTTCAGGTATACATGACCATAGAATATCATATTAATGTTGGATAAGAACATGGGTAGGCAAACTAAGGCCCGGGGGGCAGATCCAGCCCAATAGCCTTCTAAATCCGGGATGCTGAGTGATTGGGCACTCAGATTATCTTCCCAGTTGAATTCTTAAACAATTTGCATAACCTGCAGTGTGACTCTGGCAAGAATGTTCCTTGCTCGTGTGTTAACAAAATCTAATTTTAATGGTCTGGTTTTGTTATAACTGGGGGGAAGTTAATTTGGCTAGTGCTGTGTTGACTCTGGGGTCATGCTACAATCTCTCAGAGATTCATTTTGATGTTTAAATGAGGTGCCATTCTACTTTGCAGGCATGGAGGAACTGTAGAGACTGGGCTGCTGTAGTATCATTTTTTGGTGGCAATGCACATGAGAATGTTTACTCAGAGGTATGACCCACAGTATTCAGTGATGCTCATGCCCAAGTAAATGCATGTAGGATTTCAGCTTAAGAAGAGGATCAACAATTCTTCAGTGTCTACACAGAAAGGGGTAAAAGAAGAGTTCTTTCATCATCCATTGAGTAAATGAGTTCCAATCAATGGGACCCTCAATTTAAACCACATGAACTTGTTGGAATATACAATCTAGGTTCCTTCATCTTTTTCTTGTAAACCAGAAAAAGTATCTGTATTGGAGTAAATTATTGGGAGTTATTGGTTTGTTGTCTGTGTTTTAGCTATTTATTTGTGCTTTGGTCTTGTGTTTTTATCTTGTGAACCACCCAGAGTTCTTTTGATGAAGGGCAGTATATAAATCTAATAAAATAAAATAAAAACAAATATCATTAAGAAAAGGGACTGTAAAGCATTTAAAACATTATACACTTTCCACTGCCAGTAGTTTAGTGATGGTCAGAAATTTGCAGTCTCTGACCCTCTTTGATGCACTTATCCTCACTGATTTTGAGCCCAGTTATATTATAAAAGCCAGAATGACTAATGTTAAACTACTGGGAAATTTTGTAATGGAAATTAAAACTTCTGCCAACATTTTCCAACATCCGAATGATAGATTTGAGCTGAATGTTGCAGGAGAGGAACAGAAGAAACCTACTGTTGATACTATAGGAGTCAGGCAAACAGCCTTGAGTCTTTGGGTGCTTCCAGAATGTCACTATTTCAAGGTGGGGTTCAATTACATCCTTGGCAAATTCAGGTTGTGTAAGGATAATTGATCATTACACACCTTCCCCCCAAATATCAGACTTTCTGCAATAAGGAACATGATGGGGGACTTCATTGGAATGTGTGGGGTGGCACTTGCTTTCTCCAGTCCACCTGGACTCCCCTGCAATTTTCATCTGTAGCACAAAGTGTGTCAGGGAACCCAGGTGAAACCCAGGTGAGTCTTTACTGTCTCCCTTGGGATTATGAATACTGATTTATTGATTGACCGGGGGGTGGGGGTGGACAATGCATGCGACTCTGTTGCACCAGAGGGTATGAACCTAATTCAAATTATAAGAAATTTGGCCCACAAGACCAATCCTATTAAGGAAAGGTTCCCTACTCCTGTGTTAGAGGCTTTTAACAGATGCTGGATGGCATAGGAGCCAAGTCCTAAGGGCCAGGGTCCTTTAAGTGCCCCCAATAAAATATTTGAGGAGGACACCACCCCCCTCAAATTGATGCACTGCCATTCAAATGGTGTGCATGTGCTGCATCTCATGATCTCACGGAGCAAGGCTTTCTTGTCGACGTCTCCCCACCCATATTTCATTCAATATTGGCAAGTTGGCAACCCTGCTGGATGGCCATTTGTAGCAGCAGATGTCTGGTATGGGCAGAGAGTTGGACCAGATAACTGTTGAAAGTTGGAGCACCATGGGAGAGTTAGTAATCAAGGGGTCTGCTAAACATGGCAGGTTTGATGTGGTAGGGTACCATTTTCTTAGCAGTAGGAACAAAACTTAGAAACTTCATTGGCCTCCAAACAAGGAAGGAGGGGGATATTTGTACACAAGGTTGCTGCTGCTATCATTGTGTATGTACCTGGCCATACTCAATGCTTCCGTACCTTCTTGAGTTTATTATCTATTATTTGTTGAAAAACCAACAATATTTCATGGGGGAAAATAATCATAGGATATTCCCTCTCCCCCCCCTCCTCCCGGCACATCTTTGCCCCTTTTGGGGGCACAAAGTTTAAGGATCACAAGCCAAGGCATCCAGTCCAGGAGGAACCTCTTTCATAGCCAATCATTGCTGAGATGGTAACTATGTAGGAATTAGGTTCTTTCCATGCAAGCAAGAGCAAGCAAGCTACAAGCCAAAATGAATAAGCCTTTCCACTACATAGAGAAATGTGCTCTTGTCTCCCTTGTACTGGCAGAACAATGCAGCCACCAGCCTGACATTCCGCTATGACACGTGAGCCAAAATGGAAAGGCAGACCATTGACTGGGAGTGATTTGTGGGTGAGGTGTATTCTAAAACAAGAGAGAGCACATTGCCTGGTTTTATTGAAGTTATATTTGGGGAGGAGTAAGAAATAAAAAATAAAAAAGATTGGTTTTTATTTATTTATTTATTTATTATATTTTTAACTTATTATTACTACTACTATTACTAATTATGGTGCTGGAGGAGACTCTTGAGAGTCCCATGGACTGCAAGAAGATCAAACCTATCCATTCTTAAGGAAATCAGCCCTGAGCTCTCCCTGGAAGGACAGATTGTGAAGCTGAGGCTCCAATACTTTGGCCACCTCATGAGAAGAGAAGAATCCTTGGAAAAGACCCTGATGTTGGGAAAGATTGAGGGCACTAGGAGAAGGGGACGACAGAGGACAAGATGGTTGGACAGTGTTCTCGAAGCTACGAACATGAGTTTGACCAAACTGCGGGAGGCAGTGCAAGACAGGAGTGCCTGGCGTGCTCTGGTCCATGGGGTCACGAAGAGTCGGACACGACTAAACGATTAAACAACAACAATTGCTATTAAAAACTTTTATTATGATCAACAAAAATGCAACCACAACAAGCACTTTCTAAAACCAATAACAAAATACAACCGGCACTTTAAAACTAAGCAAATTGCAAACCTAGTAGTAGCAAGAATTAAAAAAACAAGCAAACCCTGCAGTAAAACTACAACAACAAAACTAGATGTTACACATGAAAAACCTGCTGAGATAAAAGTTTGTTAAATTTCAAACAAAAGACACAGGAAGATCACAGGTGTTCTGGAAGGGCATCACCAAAACAGAGAAGCCCCTGTCTCTTGTGCTCCCTCACCAAATCTCCTTGCACTTAGAGCAAAGCTTCTGACACTGATCTTCATTTCTGGGCAGACCAGTGGAATAAGTGGTCCCCAACAGTAGTGACTGGTGGTCAGTGGACCTGGCAGGGGTGCTAGTGAGTCTTGGGACCCTGGCCAATTTGTCATTTTCTCCCCATCTTCCTCCCTTGCCATTTTCTCCCCATCTTCCTCCCTTGCAAAGATGCTGCAGGAGCCTTAACAAATGCTTAGCACCTGACTCAACTGGGAAAAGTGTCTTATTGTGGTTCAGAAGGGGTCCCTGCTGTCAAGTGGTGGCTGGCAGAGCAGAGGTCAGAGAGGCCAGTGGTAAGTGGAGGAAGAGCCAGCTAATTCTACTTTTGTCTCCATCCTCCTCCCTGTTGAGTAGTACAAGGACAATACTGACACGAAGCAGAAGGAAGCTGACAGCCAGTGGCACACTTTGGACTGGATGCAAGTAAGATGGCAGGCAGCTGGAAGCTGGAGGCAGGCCGAGACTGGTGGGGCAATGGACCAGTCTCCACTGCATCCAGTCTGAAAGTAACCAAAGCATGAATGACTGAAGCCAAGTCTGCTTTCTCCAGGTAAGCCAAAGCTCGTAAAAGGGACTCCTCCTAGCAACTGTGGCCATCTGAGCATCTGGAGAAAGTGATGGATCATTGAATACTCTGAAGCTAAATACCACCTACCTGAAGAGCAGTGCAACCTCACCTAGATCAGCAGTGTTCTCGACTCACAGTTCCTCTGTTTTGGCTGGATTTAGCCGGATTTAGTTTCGTAAGCTCCATATTCTACTCCTGAACTGACCGCGGATTGCTTGCCTTGAAAACAGAGAAAACTTCCATTTCGCTGCTTCCTCCTCAAAAATTGTACCTCCTCTGCATACTGTCAGGTTAAACTCTATCTTCTCTCAACGAATCATCACAGACAGATGAGGATCGGTGCAGATGTCAAACGCAGCTCTAGCACAGCCTCTGTGTTTGGATTTGCTCCTTTCTCTGTTCTTCTTCCCTCTCTCCCTCTACTGCAGGATGACACTCATCCATCATCAGCATTTTAAATACAAGCACATCACTGAGTTTGTCACCCCCCTTTTTTCCCTGCTCATTGCAGGGCTTGGCCTCACTCAACCGCCTCCTCACTTTCCACTGCCTGCTGAAGTTGTGTAATCCTCTATTTGGTTTAGTTCCACATGGCTTCCTTGTGCATGGATGAAAGAATCCAATGGGAGGCGAGTAAATTACACTAAATAATAACAGGCAGTTTGCTCTGATAATTTTCATAATGGCACAGGCATACACACAGACTCACCTGCATTTATTCTTAAATACGCATCCATCTGAACAGTTACAAGCACCAGATGTAAAACTGGAGCAGACCCATAGAAAACAGTAAACCTGACCATTGTGTTTTTTACCGGCTGGCGGCGAATCTAAAAAAACTGATTACTATAATTACGTATGTATTCAGATTATCAGATTACGTATGTATTCAGATTATATTCTAAAGGTAGCCCATCACATTCCTTGTCTTGTTCATCTTCACAGCAATCCTGTTTAAAAGGACACAATTTGCCAAGGGAAAAATGAGTCATATGACACCATACATTTAAAGCACATGGATTCTCCCCCAATAATCCAGGGAGCTGTAGTTTGTTAAGGGTGCTGGGAATTGTAGCTCTGTAAGGGATAAGCTACAATTCCCAGGATTCTTTGGTGGAAGCCATGTGTGGTGGGGGTGTGGCATTAAATGCATGGTGGGGGAATGGCATTAGCGACAGCAGCTTGCCATGGTCAGCCTATGAATTCATGGCTGAAGTGGGACCAGCCTAGCACTTCAGCCACTGGATCCCTCTAGTGCAGGCATGTCCAACAGGTAGATCATGATCTCATGATCTACTAGTAGATCACTGGATGTCTGTGGTAGATCACCAGGTGTCTTTGGTAGATCGTGGTAGATTCCCCCCCCCCCCAGAAAAAGCTTTGCCCTCCCTAAAAAAAAAGCTTAACAACTTAGGCTCACCTAAAAAAAACCTCAACAACTTTGCCTGTCAATAACAATGGGTAGATCACAGCCAGTATTTTTATAATGTCTCTTGGGAGTTGGACGTGCCTGCTCTAGTGGATTCTGGTCTGTATATCAGAACATGAGCACTTAGGCTAGTTGTAATTATGAAGTACCATAGCTTGGTGGTAGAGCACATACATTGCAATCAAAATGCCCCAGCTTCAGTCCTCAGCATCTCAAGGTAGGGTTAGGAAAGATTTCAGTCTGAGACCCTGGAGACTCTTTCCAGTCAGTGCAAATGAAGACTTGATGGACCAGTCATCTGGCTCAGCATCAGGCAGGTTCCTATGTCCCTGTGACCTGAGTCCATTGGAAAGGACTCCCAGGTTCTAATCTCAGTCAAACTAGAGGTAAGCAAAGAGGAAAAACCAACTGAAACTGTTTAGTTTACACAAGGAGCAACTTTTGGCTGTGGTTCTACCATATATTTAGTGGCTCTTGATGTTCCGGGGTGATGCCATGGCCTCTTGCTAGTGCAACAAAAGTTTATGATAATGACGACTTGGAGCAATCAGACTAAGAGAACCTGAGACACAAGCTTTAATCTGCTGCAAGCTATGCTGGGTCTAGACCCATTGATCTAAAAAGGACCTGACACCCAGATTCTGTTCTCCAACACACCATGCCTCGTTTTAGAGTGACCTCCCTTTTGAAAGCTCTAGTCCTGGATCTCAGATTCCAAATCCTCATTACACCAGGTGTAAATCCAAAATAACTCCACTGACTCCTTTGGAATCACCCTGGATTTATGAGGGGTGAAACCGAGCTTGCTCTCTGTCCTGACTGATTTACGGGTGTAACTGATCTCTGAAATCCTGGCCCTGTATCTTTCCTAGCTGCATATGGAGAACGGATAGACGAAGAGAGGGTTGTTTCGGAAAGTTGGAGCAGAATGCCAGGGAGAAGTCATGCCATTGCCTCACTATCCATTTACAAAGGGGGCAGCATTTTGTTGAGCTCCGTCGATATTTCATCTCGTCAAATAACTGTGGCTCCATGTCAAAGGAGTTCTTCAGAAAATAAATGGCCGGGGCTGAAGGAAAGAAAGGGAAATGGGCATCTCTTACCCAGGAATCTCTTCCCCATAACCTTTCTATCCCTCTACCCATATCACTTGTTGGAGGGAAACTCTCCCTTCCTTGAAATAGCTTGATACTTGTTAAAAAGAAAGAAAATAAACCTTGCTGTGGTGGACACACACACACACACACACACACACACACACACACACACACACACACACGATTTTATCATCAAAGCAAAATGAGCTGGAGGACTGCCTCTGTTGCACACATGACTCCGAACTTCTGATATGTCATGCATGGCTGCTCAGATTTAAACAGAGCGGCTTATTTTAGCTGCAGTTTATCTTCTCAGCGTGCCCTGTTCAAGAGAAAAGGGAGGGAGAGGGTTATTTAAAGGGAAGCCCCTGAAGTGGCAGACCTGAACACTACTAATTATAGAAAGCAGAAGGTGCATTGAAGCTAAAGGAGGGAAACTGTTTTTCCCAGCTAGTGGTCGGGATTGGCATTCTGCGTAGGCAGTGCCTCATTTAAGCCACATGAGGCCTAATGGAAAAAAAGGAGAGGATTGGCCATGTTGGGATAGAAGTCAGGCCTATGGAGAATCATCCTTAACCGCTGGCAGGATGGCAGATCCATGGAGGGCCTGAGGCCTTGGGCTGAGGAGAGCCAGTCAGTTATGTAAATTGAAGCTAATGAAATCCAACCCAGGTGGCATCATTAATTAGAGTAAATCAGCCTGTGTTGCCCTGGTGCCAAAAGAGGGAAGAGATAGCGGGGAGAGTGGGCGGGGGGTGGGCACGGGACAGGAGGACTGAAGAGGAAAGCTTCAAGGAAGCCTGTGTGCCAGCATGCCGTGAGCCTACGGGTATCCATTCAAAATTTAATAGACACGGTGGAGACGTGGCGGTTGTTTCGGGGGATTCTATGGAGCTGCTTTCCGGAAATAAAGGGTGCCCATTACATTTTATGAAACACTGATGTTCTGAAATATAGGACATCTCTTAAAACAAGGGACATCAGGCAACTCAACAGGGGTTGGATGGGGGAGATGCCAGCATCAGGTTCATCCAAGGCCTAGATAGGAGTGGAGGGGGCAGAATGAAGGGCTTTGATAGGCCGAAGGGAAGGGAAGTAGAGCACTCAGCTTGGCCAAGACTGTTCAGCAGCTTCAGCCTTGGTAGGTGAGGGCGAGGGGCCAGTGGAAGGCATGGGCAAGTGCCCATTTGCCTCTGAAGCTCACTGGACGGCCTGGGCAAGATGTTATCATTCACCGACAGGTCGCTTTGAGACTAAAAAGCAAACATAAAGCAGAAATGCCTGGGGGCTTCTTTTAAGGGGAGAAAGATAAATTGATGAAATTGTTGCACAGAGTCACAGATCTGGAAGGAAGCCATTTTAATATCAGCAGACGTGAATTTTGTGTCATTTTGGAAAATAAGTTTTTATTTTATGATTTAGTATTCTTTTTATTTTGAATGACATATCGGGGGGACGACGACATAATCTTTTCAGAGTTTAGGGCCTCTAACGTTCTTGATCTGGCCCAGTCGATTAAGCATTGACACACAGCTGATGCAAAAGTAACCCTCAAGACAGATACTATGCAGTGGCTGTGCATCAGTGATGAGCCACTATGAAGGAAGCTGTTGGACGTGCACCTAAAGAGCTATAGTTCTTCAAGAGGTTCTTCCATCCTGTTTTTGCTCTTCATGGTTTCGTCCCCAAAATTAGGGCTGTCATACATCTGGATTTTCCAAGACAATACCGGGATTTCAAAGGCAGGTTTGTTAAATAAGTAAGTAAGTAAGTAAGTAAGTAAGTAAACAAACAAACAAACAAACAAACTCAACGATTTCAGTGGTTTCCTAAACCCTATCGAAATGAGAATTCATAGGCTAGAAATGGAGGCAGTGAGAGATTTTACTTTCTTGGGTTCCATGATCACTGCAGATGGTGACAGCAGTCATGAAATTAAAAGACGCCTGCTTCTTGGGAGAAAAGCAATGACAAACCTAGACAGCATCTTAAAAAGCAGAGACATCACCTTGCCTACAAAGGTCCGTATAGTTAAAGCTATGGTTTTCCCAGTAGTGATGTATGGAAGTGAGAGCTGGACCATAAAGAAGGCTGATCGCCGAATAATTGATACTTTTGAATTATGGTGCTGGAGGAGACTCTTGAGAGTCCCATGGACTGCAAGAAGATCAAACCTATCCATTCTGAAGGAAATCAGCCCCGAGTGCTCACTGGAAGGACAGATCCTGAAGCTGAGGCTCCAATACTTTGGCCACCTCCTGAGAAGAGAAGACTCCCTGGAAAAGACCCTGATGCTGGGAAGGATTGAGGGCACAAGGAGAAGGGGACGACAGAGGACAAGATGGTTGGACAGTGTTCTCAAAGCTACCAACATGAGTCTGACCAAACTGCAGGAGGCAGTGGAAGACAGGAGTGCCTGGCATGCTCTGGTCCATGGGGTCGTGAAGAGTCGGACATGACTAAATGTCTGACAACAACAACAACAAGGCTTCACTTGCTAATGTCCATAATAGCCACTGGAGGCTCTGGTGGTGAATGCCAGACTGAAGACAGATTCTAGCTTCTCCAAGACAGATGGAGAAAATGGTGGTGGCTGCTTCTATAGAGGTGGGTGAAGGAGACCAGGCTCTTTTTTCTCTCCTGATATGCTACAGAGCTGGTAGCCATTCGCTCCCTCCCTCCCTCCTGTGTTCCCAGTTCCCCACAGCTTTTACATATCTCCAGTCTTCCTAGTTTTACTCTCAGGACTATTAGATGTCACTTACTTTGAAGGAATGTCCTTATTTCAGAACCCTCCAGCTCCACGGAGACTCATAAAGCAAATACCCCCTCTCACACAGAGCACCAAAAGTGTCTTATGTTTGGGGGATTTCTGCCTGCTAAATCTCGCTTGCTCTCCTCCCTCTCCGCCCACCCAATGCGGCTGGATAGGCTTGCATATGCTGACACTGGCCAAACAGATGGAGGGGGGAGCTAATGTGTGTGTACATCAGCTGCATCCAGCCCAGACGCTGATCTATAAACTAATCCCACCCTGATCTATAGCCTAATTCACCTAAAACACAATTACAATCTGGAGGAGAAAAATATTGATTTCAAAATTGCTTTGCAGCTGGTGGAATGGAATGGAGGGTGGGGGCACAGAATGGCAGGGGAAAGGGAGCGAGAGGCAAACAGCAAAGGCCCAGGAGACTGCAAACGTTCTGGATGAAGAACAATCTGTGAGGTAGAGCCATGGCTGTCTAGCCTAAGGAACAACGAGGAGAATAAAATGGGTGTTGTTTCCTCAGGAATCAGCAGCTGGAGGTCCCTGGGCCAAATCAGGTCATTGTGTGAGCAGACTAGTGGAGGGAATGAGAGACTCATCATGAGAGCCCCAGATGGATCAATGAACCCTTTTTCCAGCTATGGTCCAAGTTGGCCAAGGACAAATAGTTATAGCTTGGTGTGATGATGAGTTAGAAGCAGCAATGCTTTCAAATACCAGTTGCTGGAAACCACAGGGTGGGTGAAAGTTCCCTGCACTGCAGGAGATTGGACTAGATGATCATCGTGGCCCCTTCCAACTCTACAATTCTGTGATTCAGTGTGAGGGGGCGTTGCTAAATCTGGGGTGCATCCATTGCAGCTCCAAGCTCTACTAATTGCAAGCGGACCAAGTCGCCATTTTTACTCATTCTGATAATTTGCCTGGGGCCTTGGTAAAGGTCATTACCTCACTATGCCCCCCTAATACACAGCCCCAGATCTGAATTGTGTGCAAAGGAATGTAACAAAGGTTCCAGCAGATACAACAGAGCCAACTCAGACCCTATGCTTTGAAGTAAGAAGCAGAAGAACTGAGGTCAAACTGAGACAAATCATGGGTCTGACTTATTTAATCACCCCAGATTTGATTGTTTAAAACCATGCAACATTCATCTTCATGCAGTGCAGCCTTGTGTACAGTACATTTTTCTCTGAATGAAGTTCCACATTGTTCGATTGAGCTTCCTCCCTAGCTCAGTACTGCAGCCTTAGACTCTTGCTCACTCCTCTGTAAGGCTACATCAGCTATATATATGGAGGGTGCTATGATGGCACATATATTTATAAATTCACCATTTCCCCATAGATTTTCTTCACATTTGTGTGGCTTAATGGATCTCACCAAGACCAAAAAAACAATCAAAAATGGGAATGCATGTATACTAACATTTACAGTAATGAGGCTTGCCTTAAATTGGAGGAGGAGGAGACGACTTAGGTTTTAGTACTGCCAGAGTCTTCCACAGTTGTACCACCAGGGGCACAGGAGGGCCCCAAATGCAGCCAGTCTGGCTTACTACAGGTTGAAAGAAACGAAGTGCAGCACACACACTCTAAAGAGTTCAGCACACACAAACACACACACCATTGCAGGAGAGCTGAATGGGGCATAATATCCCCCACATGCTTCCAAATCTTCCTGACCCTGCTCCGTTGGGTATAATCCATCTCAGTGTGCAATTTGTAAGCGACTTATTCAAAGATTTCTAGTAACGTGGAATTCGAAACAGAGAACTCTTGTGCTTTATGTATTGCTGCTAGATTCTGTCAACAAGGACATCATTATCATTAACAAATCAAATTATTTTGCAAGACTTGAAAGCTGCTCTGCTGTCAGCCAACTCCAGGCTGAGTCCTCTTTCCTGGCAGCAGTGTTTGAAAGGATGATATATGGCACGCAAAGGGAGGAAGGATATGTTTAATGGCAGATGGAAGTGTTCTATTGATTACACAGACAAGACATGAAATACTGACATAGGTGGCCTGTTATAGAATTTACTAAACATTTATGGAGAGAAGTGGAACACTCAGTGGCTCAACACTCAAAACGCTTTCTCTCCCCAGGAAGGCACTGAGAATGAAGACTTTCCTGCTTGTTCCAGACTGCTAGGCACAGTTCAGCTTCTGATTTGCCCAGCCTGGGTATTAGAGGGCTCTACTAGAGCCAGGAATAAAATGCTGTTCCTATTCCCACCTCAAACGTCCCTGACATGCACATTTCCTTATAAGCTTCAGAAGTCTTTTCCAAGTTCCAAACACCAGATTTGTATTGCTTGCTCATTCTGGCATGCTAGTGGGTTTTAGTTTTATCATTTGTGTAATCATTTGTGTAATATTTATTGCCAGTTCATAATGATATAATAAATATGGATCCCCAAGGATGTGTTCTTCAGGCACTGGGCTCATGGGTAGACCAACTCTGTGTTACAAAGATGTCTGCAAAGGTAACATGAAGGCCGGCAACATCAACCTTACAGCGTGGAAATCCCTTGCAGACGATCACAGTACCTAGAGACAGTCAGGTCGTGCATCCATAGCAGTGAGGAGAAGAGAAATGACTGCTGGGAGCAGAGGCGGATTATGGGGAATGCAACAAGTTCGATTGCACTGGTTACAGAGCCTCGGGGGCATGTCACAGGGGTACCATAACTATGATGTAGAATGGAAGGCGAGAGGTGAGTAGCACCAAATGTTGGCATCACACAGGGTGCTGCTGAAATTTGAGACCCCAAGGTCCACCACTGCTGGGAGTAGCACAGAGAGAAGAAAGGCCACGGTGCATCTGTATCAGCACCACCAGATGCCTTCATCTGCCCCAGCTGCATCAAAACATGTCTCTCCCATATCCGTCCCTACAGCTACAGCAGGTGCTGTAACTCTCCAATGGTTTGACTTCACCCCCAAAGGCGCACTCCTCCATTTTCTCCCGAGACAGATGGATGCCAGCAACTGAATAAATGTGTTATTATCTATGCAAGCATTTTATGAACGCTAGATATTCTACCAACGTTCACAATGTGCCTTATAGAGGCATTGAGTTCCACAGGACAACCACAAATCGCATCTGTTGACTCCTTGGTATCTTGCTGCTAAATTAATCATAGGACTAATTCTTGCATTATGGAAGCAAGTAAATAACATAACCAGGACAACTTGGTTCATTCTATTTGTGATCTGATGTAGCATCATTTACTAAGTGAGACAGGCTCAGTAACTCACATATGGTGCCAGATGAAGCTGCTGGTGGGTTTTATTTCTTATCATGCTTCTGGTTGTCTTAACCTTCTTATCATGCCCATCAGTGTGGTATCAGCTCATTTGGCACAGAGATTGAAATCTGGAGGAAAAAGTAGCACAAAGGTGGCAGCTGGTAAGACAACAGCATCAGATGCATATAATTTCTTTCAAAATTAGATTTATTGAAGTCCTGTCTAGTGGAAATCACTGTAGCATGGAACACTCAGCATATGGATTTGATCATTGACTTATGCCTGACTACATTTTTCATTAGGGGAAATATTGGCTGTGAATGTTTTGACCTCATAATCTCTGTATTTTAAACAATAACCAGTGGAAAACCAAACTAGAGCGGGGAGCTAGACATTTTGTCTCAAGTACTCTATTGTGCTTAGGAACGAGTACCTGTAAAAATAAAATAGAAATCAGACATTGCTTAAAAAGAGGAGTTCTTTCTCTGCCTTATCACCGACAAGCATAGAGAACAGGTGGCAATCCCATTTTCTTCAATGGCTAAATGAAGGACACTCCTGCCTCCAAGTTGAATGATATATATACTGTATACATATTTGAACTGCTTCATCAGAACAGTTTTGCAAAGGAGCTATAGGCCCCTGTGTGCACTGCAGAGGGACAGAATGGTAGAAAGCATGGCTAGGGAGGCAGATTCCAAACCCCACCCTCAAATGGCAAATAAAAGATCATTGGGACATGTTTTCAATGGTTGTGGAGATGAAACTACCAAAGGCCACTTCAAATAAAGGGCAGTCTGAGGTCTGCCATGTCTTACCCTTGGAGAGGGATTTAGGATGGTGAGGCCACCAGGGAACACAGCCAAAGGATTTGAAGTCCAAGCATTGAACACACCAGAGGATTTGATTGATTTGGTTGTGGGTGACTCATATTTAATCCTGACAAAGATCTAAGGGTCTTTCACTGAACTTGTAGTACCAGCTGAAGAAAAGACCAAGGTCAACATTTCTGGTTCAGGGCCCAAATGACCATGACTGAATACCACCATTTTTATAGCATCAGGAGGAAGTGAGATAAAGATCATGCACTTCGTTTTGCCACACCCAAACATGTAGGAGACAGTTTTATAGTAATGGCACTAGACTTAATAAAACTTGTGTTGTATCATTTTAGAACTTTCTTTGTGAGCATTCATTTTCTAGCGCTGGAAGGAATCCTCAACCTGCGTCTCACTTTTTGACAATTTTGATTTGAATTCCAGGTTTTGACATAGCCATTAGTTATTAAGAGAAATTATTTCTATTGTTGTTGTTGGATCATTTTTTAAAAATTAGCTCCAGGCAGCATCACAGAACAAAGAAACAGAATACCCGTGAACAGAGTTAATCACAAATGGCTAATTATTTCACCTCCCGAAATCATGAAATATTATCCCCATGAAAAAAGGAAAAGGTATCTTCACTCATTATCTCTTCATGGATTTTATGCACCTAATTCATCAAACTAGAAACACTTCCTGCTTGTCTCCTATCAGTTTTGGAATAAAGCTGGTGACCCCACAGATTCTAACTGCTGGAGGTGACGCTTTTTATTTATATCTCCCAGGAAATGCCCCAAACTTATAGTCCTTCCAGCTGCGGACAGAACTTTGTGGAACATTCCCAAATTGAGGCGCATGTTAACATTGCCTGTTTGAATGGTTTTCTGTGAGAACAAAGACATTTAGCCTTGAAAGGTGTTGCTGTGTCTTTAACAACTGCATGGCAGCACAATCTTTGCACAGATGGGAGATGCCACCTCTGCTACATTCTTCACCAGCTAAGAAACAATTCAAAAACAAAGAAATGTAGGAAACCGGAATGTACTACAAGTTCATCATGCCCTTATTTCTCAATGGAATTGTTTCAACAAACAGGAAATAGTCGGCAGAATTCTTAGTCTCCTCAGACGTTTGTGATTCTTGTCACAATATGTTAAGAAGACGCTGCTGGATCAGACCAAAGATTTGTCCTGTTCTCACAGTGGCCAACCAGATATCTGTGGAGAGCTTGCAAGCAGGCCCAGACCACGAGAGCACTCTTCCCTCCTGCAGTTTCCAGCCATTTATTTATTGTGTTTATATCCCATCTTTGCATCCAAGGAGCTTAAGGTGGCATGTACCAGGGTTCTCCTCCAGGGCCGTCTTAAGCGCCCGTGGCACCGTGGTGCACCGGATCTCTCCGGCGCCCTCCTGCCCTGTTTCCCAGCGCGGTGGGCGGGTGGGTGCAGCGCGGCTGCCACAGGCGCAGCTGCGCGGCGGACCGGCCGGCCAGCAGGCGGGCGCAGCTCGCGGCGCCCTCCTGGCGGGCCGGCACCGTGGTGCCCTGCGCCACCCAGCCTGCACGTAGCGCCGGCCCTGTTCTCCTCCTTCCTAATTTAAGCCCTACAACAACCCTGTGAGGTACGGTAGGTTACGCTGAGAGGCAGTGACTGGCCTAGTGGGGGTTTGAACCCTTGTCTCTCCCAGGTCCTAGTCTGACACTCTGACCACAGGGGCTCTCAAATTAATTTTCTGCAAGAATAGCCAATCAGCAAACACATAGGAAGCTGTTTTGTTCTGAGTCAAACCAATGGTCTATGTTGTTGTTGTTCAGTATTTTCTTCTACACTTGTATCAGGTCAAGCAATTTGTTCATCCAAGTCAGTACTGTCTATTGAGACCGACAATAGCTCTCCAGGGCCTTAGTCCTTCCTGTTACCTGGCTGCCACCAGATTTCTTGAGATATCACCCTTAGATAACCAGTAGGTCACAGTGTTTTGCAGCATAATTTCTCGCTGGAGTTCGTAAAACATCAGAAGCCCTCTCCAGAGCAACTCAGAGCAGGGCTTCTGGTGGGGCTGCCTCTTTTTTGTGGAACAACATTCCTGTTGAGATACAGAATTCCTGAAAGTGCCCACTATCTGTACTTTCTGGAAACAATTGAGGACATTTTTGTTTTGACAAGCTTGACCAGCTGGTCTCTGCCTTGGATCCTTATTTTGCATTGTTTTCAAACTCATTTTTAGTTTTTTTATATAAAGTTTAAAATCATATGTGTGCGTGTGGATAGAAAATGATAATAATGATAATGATAACAATAATGATGTTATTATTTCTACCCCATCCACTCTGGGTGGCTTCCAAAACATATAAAAGCATAAGATAGATAGAAAATAGATAGAATGTTTCTACATTGCCTTGAGATACATTGTTGTTGTTTTTTAAAATGGGGGTTGAACCTGGGACCTTCTGCATGGGCGTAACCAAGGTGGGCAGGGGGGGCAGCTGCCACCTCTAAATCAAGTAAATCAATACAAAATACTTAACTAACTGAGGTTCTGCCCCCCTAACAGGTCCGTCTTGCAAAGGTCCCTCCAGCGCCCCCTCCTTTCCCCAAAATTTAGAACTTGAGGCCCAACTTGCGGACCACCTCGTAGCCCCGGGAGCCACTGCCCACAGAAGACGTCGGCATCGGCGGCATCCAGGCAGAGCAAGGCGGGCAGCTGGAGCAGCGCCAGCACAGGAGAAATGGGAGGGGGTGTCAGGCAGCAGAGCGGGAAGCTTCTGCCAGGGGGGCGAAGGATGGGCTCCGGAGGAGGACCAGCTTTTACAGTAAGCGGCCGCAGCAGGGCCGGGAGATGGGGAAGAGGCGGTGACAGGGCTGGGCCGCCTCTCGTTGCGGTGGGCTGCTTTGCCAGTGGCGTCCCCGGCCGGGCCTGGGGCGGAGGGCGCTGTTGGGGCTGCCTGACTACAGCCTGCTGCCGGCACTCTTGCTGCAACCCAGTGGCCCGAGGAGCAAGAGGCAGTTGCCACGGCGCCGCCTGTGCCCTGGGAGTGGTGGTGGTGGGGCACCGGGCACCAGTGAGGTGGAGGAGGCCCCTCAGGAGCCGCTCCTGCCACCGCCGCTCCTGCCGCTCCCTCTGGCGACAACTGCTCGGCGGGCAGTGGCTGAGGGGATTCCCGCGGCCAAGGAAGAGGAGGAGGTGGAGGAGGAGGAGGAGCCATAGGGCTTAGTGGCTTGTTGCGACCCGCCAATGCTGGGGCACCCCTGAGAGGCCGGCACCCTATGGGAAAGACGCCTCTGCTCCCTAACATAAAGCCTGGCTACACCCATGGCTTTGGTTCCTCCCACACATATAGCATTATAATGTTGAGTTGAATTCTGAACCACATGCTGGTTAAGCAAACAATTGAGTTGACTATGATGACCATGTACCAAAGTCTTGGGAGACACATGCTAAACTCTGTGTAATCCACTTTACCAACATCCTCAGTGTGACTCGGTCTTTTGGCTCAATCCCAGCTACCGAAGTAAAGGCGGAAATCCTGAACTTGGAGCAAAATCACACACTGAACATAAAAAAAACCCTGGATGGATCAAAACACAGCCCAGCATACTGTTTCCAGTGAGCTGTGCGATGGCCCTGGGCATACTTGTAAGCAGAGCATGAAGAGGACAGCTTTTTCCTGTTGTGTTGTTTATCTCAGCTATCTAATACTAAGAGGTATGCTGTCTCTTTTATATAGGGATGTGATTTAACAGTATGGATTGACTGCCCAAACCTCTATGAATTGTCTAATTTTCATTTAAAAGACCCAACTAACCTGGGAACCACCAACATTTCCTTTGCAAAAAATTCTATACCGCCAACATTAAGGGGGGGGGGGGACTACCTTATCATGATGGTAAGCAGGATAAAACCAGCAATAAAATTACATCCGCCAAAGAAATAAAAAATACATCACAAATTGCTACCATCCTTGTAGTAGCGAATTCCATGAATTCATTTTTTAAAAGTTAGTCAAATTGTTAGAAATTGTACATCACCTTGGACACCTTGTGGCAGCAACACACTTAATAACATTAATCCGTTAACTGAATGGGTGTTGTCTTCAGAAATACAGCTATCCAACATTCTGAAAGGGACAGGGGTTAGGGTTACAAGAGGGAGTGTCAAGCTTTGTGTAAGCCAAAATCATGACCTCACATCAAAATGATGCTTGGAGAAGAAATGTTTTAAAAGGAAGCGCCAATATAGAAAGGTTTACTGCAGGAAATTTAGCAAGCTTGGCAAAGAGCTACAGCCCAGGAAAGGAGCACTAGAATGTCAATACAGTGGCATTTTAACAGCTTTTATTAATGTTTGAAAGCAAACAGCAGGTGTGGAATGGGCCAGGAAAAGCAATTGTATCAACAGAATCATAGCTTGTCATCTGCATACCTATAACCCAACTGACCTTTGGGGTTTCTTTCTGCATTCAGGAGTCATGTTCTCATTTATTTGTTCCATTCTGCATTCAAAACGTGGTCTTAAAAGGGGAGGGGAGAGAATCCAGCTGCATGAAAATTTGGGGGGCAGAGTCCTGCCGGATTTCAGAGCGAAGCCTTGTTATATATTGCTTCCAGCACAAGCCTTTTCCGTAAAAAAGCAAATGCAAAAGGGGACCATCTGGGGGAATGAAAACACGTTTGAATCAATAGGATAAAGTTAACAGAATAAAAATAAAATAAAATAGAATGAACCAAATGGGATAAAAATTCCTGTGGATATATTAATGCTGAATACCAGATTTCAGGGCAGCTGTGAAATCGGGCCAAAACCTCTTATGGTGTAACCCTGTACAGTTTTCATCAATGATGTGTTGCACCTGGTTGGATTTTGAAAAGCTTTTTAAGGAGATAGTTATAAATTGGGATAATGTAAGCCTCCAAGTCCTTCCCAGGTCTTGACGGTGGGGGAAGAAGCCAGGCCCAATCCTGGCTGAAAGTTATCCTTCCCCTCCAGAGCAGAAGAACCCATACTACTAAAATTACTGGAGACATGATTATATCCTGGCTGGCTGCTTTGGGATGAGATGGGAGAGTGTTGTACTTCAAAGGCCTCCTGGGGAACTTAGGGGAGCCAAGAAGATGGAGTATTCCAGTCTATGCAAGCATGAGAATCTGCACTTTCCAGTTCATGTGCCCCAAATGTAACTGTGTTAGTTCCCTGCTCTGTTCTGAAGTTCAGGCACAAACATAACATTAACTACCAAAAGCCAGGAGCTCAGTTTGACACCCTCCCTTAAGTGTTCCCAGTGGTTAGGAAATAAAGAGCTTCTGTCAAATCAGATGTGCCATGGGAGTTCTATGAATGGATTTCACAATTTATTTATTTATTTTCAATTTACAAAACCAGTTGTAGAGACTTGGATTGGGGCTGCGAGGAGGTTAACCTTGCCCAACCGACACACATGATTTCCCTGTTGAAGATCACACCGACACACCACAAAGCTGCTATTTAGAAGAACACAGTCAGCACACAGTGTTATGCCTGCAAGTTTTTCTAATTGAGGCTAACAGCATCTTCAGAGAAATTATTCTTCATGGGAAAAGATAGCAGGGGCAAACCTCTCACACAGTCCTGACCTAGGCACAGGGAGAGGGCTTGCAGCTCCTTCAAACCCCAACCAAAATAGTCATTAGCAACGGTGGGTGGCACCCTGTGGGGCTTGTAGGGTGACATATAGGAAGGTCAGCAGTAGATGGAGCCAGAGCCAATGGCTGGCCGCCTGGGCGTAGGCAAGGGGGCAGCTGCCCCTTTAAATCAATAAATCAATAAAAATACTTAACAAACTGCGGTTCTGCCTGCCCCCCTTCCCCCCCCCCAACAAAAATCCTGGCTATACCCATTGCTGGAAGAGTTCATCTTCCTCTTTCCATCCTCTGGGTGGCAACAATGAGCAGGGCCTTTTTAGCTATGGCACCTCACCCCTAGACCACTCTTCTCTCTCCTCCCTTCATTCACCAAATCCCATCCCTAATTATCTTTAGAATGAGATTGAAAGCATTCTCCTCAGCTCCTAATGCAGTTTAATTTTCCTGCCGTGTCTTTTTGCCAGATTTAATTTTTGACTTTGTTCTAAGTGCTTTCATTGTAGCCTTTCATTGTGATGTTTACCTTGACACCTGCCTCATGAATCAGTATGATTAATAGGCAGGTTCTGTATTCCATTAACCATAGACTTGTGTTTTAAGAATTTTGTCCTGAGTAGGACCCAGTAGCTGAAGAGAGAGGTGGCAAGAGGAAGATAATAGAAGAAGAAAACATTCTTTTTTATTTCAAAAAAAAATACAGAGAATGTGATTGGATGTCCTGAATAAGAATCTCCTTTAAAATCATTAGAATCTCTTTCTGGTGGATAAAGGAGTAAATAGAAAAGCAGGGAATACATGTTTCCAATAGATACACAAATAAATGAGGCAAAAGTTAAGAATAGCAAGGTAACTGCATTTGAACCAGAAGCATAGGAGACTCTTACTAATCCACAGTCCCATTTCCTGCTGCCCTGAGGGTGTTCCCACCCTAATACTGACCTGAGAACATGACCACTTAGCTTAGGAGACAGGCTTGGTAGAATGGCTGCCAGCCATCAGCTAAAATACCTACTTGTCAGCATCTCCTTTGTCCAGAAAATACTTTGACATGCTACACTGCAACAGCTTCAATGGGGATATTTTTATACAATGATTTGATAGCTGATGTGTGATATTTCCTTTTACCTGCCCTTACTTCTTTCCTTCCTAGAAGTTGTCCAGAGCTGAAAGCATTCACCAGTTAATCCATATGATTAAATGACAGGCTTGATAATCACAGCCATTTAAATATTAAAATGTGAAATTTAAATCAGGCTTCAATAGGACTTCTTCTGTCCATGTGCGAGGGATCCGCATGGAAGGCGTTGTTGTAAACAATTGATACCACATTTACTCATTCAGAGAATGACTTGCCAGACAATCATTTGCCAGACAATGAATGACTTGCCTGTGAAACTATTTCCATCAAAGATCTTGAGATGATATCACGTTCACTGAAATGCGGTATCAAATTTATCAAACAATAAGTCAAAATCAGGACTATTAATTGACCCAAATCCTTCATTTGGGTGACACCTCTGGTATTCTGTTTGTCTTCACTTTGCAATTATCCTTGCTTTCTCTCCAATCCAATGATGTTAACAATCTTTCAAAATAGTAGCTGTGCTAACGAGAATCTACATTTCTGCTATTCGCATGCCATGAAAACTTAAATGCTGCTCTTTTCCACAGCACATCAAAGGAATGGAGCAGCTTTGGGGATAATATGGATTAACATAAACTCCTTCAGCTCAGGATTCCATAATCAGATTTCAGTTGGGCTTGCTCTCAGAGAGAGGATGTTGAGTTCCATTGTATAGAAATGGATACTGTATTGGGCAACAGCGTGTGGATGTGCTGGCTAATCTCTCTTGTGGGGCCTAGATATCCAGTAAATTTATACCTATTGTATAATATCTGTGGTGGCTTCCTCCAAAGAATCCTGGGAGCTGTAGGTTGGTACGGGTGCTGGGGATCCTCTCTCAGAGTTTGCCAGCCCCCCTCATAAAACTACAATTCCCAGCATTCCCTGGAGAGTTAGAATAACTGTTCAAGTGGTTTCGTCTGCAGGGTAGATGATCACATGCCCCTTGTCTTCTTTCTAGGTGGTTCAACAGCAACTCTGTTTCCAACCTCAAGAGAGGCAGGCCATATTTTCAGGTGATGGGGAGGACGTGCTTCCATAGAGCTTTCCCATCACCTATCTGGGTCTGTGTTTCTCCAACTGTTGGGAAAGCATCCCAAGGTGGATGTTGGCAGTTGCTAAGGGGGACACAAGTCTGTCTTCACTGATTCTCCCCATCCCATATTTTATGTCTGCCTTGCCTGGGCCTGAAGGCAGAATGTTGGCTGCATAGCTGCCAAGTTATCCCTTTTTTTAAGGGATTTTCCCTTATGCTGAATAGGCTTCCTCGCGAGAAAAGGGAAAACTTGGCAGCTATGGTTGGCTGGCGCTTTCTCCCCGCAACCCAATCAGTGTAACACGAGTGTTTGTGTGCTGTATTAGCTGGGAAAGAGAAGACATTTTGCCTTAGGTCAAAAAGACAGGCGTGCCTTGGCTGTTCTCACTTTCCCTGCCTGGCCAGCAGCACAGTGCTCTCTCTTGGGCCATCTGGAAGTGTTTCACCAAATGCATTTCTTGCCTTTCAAGTGCTTCTGACATGGGTCAAGTCATCGGTCCCTATGGCACTCCATACAATGTCTATGGCACTCCATACAATCTCCATATGCTCAGATACACTTTGGGTGGGCATACAAAGTTTCAGATCAGAGAAATCCTGTTTTTCCTGTTTGTAGCCAAAGAGCAGTGCTGGTTGGTAGGCCTTTGGCAATCTTGAAGCCACCTCCCCTTCCCTTGGAGAAGTTATCTAAAATGTTTAATGTTATTCTTATACTACTAATAATAGGCCGGACAAATGCTTAATCAGACAAACAGACAAAGTACTTTGGGGCGTGGAAAACAATCAGAAAGACAGACTGCTGTCCCAATGTAAGAGTGGCAAAGAGGAGAAGAAAGAAATCAGCCTTGGATGAAGCAAGTCTGTGTTATGAAAGAGCCGTGTTGGAAGAAAGGTAAGCTCACGCCATGGAAGAAAATAACCCAAAGTGACATCTGTGCACAGGGATCCTGAATGCAGCAACTGAAACTGCATTTATCTGCTATCTGTTAATCGCTTTGAGACATTTTCATGGGAGGCAATTCATAAATTAAATAAATGAATCCATAAATTTAACACATAAATCTGAACTAATATTTTAGAAATATTTGGATAAGGCATGTCCTGTCATTGAATGGGGTGGTTGGACTAGATGACCCATATCTTTCAAATCCATTATTTTGATGGAAAAATCCCACATTGGTTATCAGTACTGTATATTGTTCAATACTGGATATTGTTAAATGGCATATTGGCAAGTTTTATAGAAATACATACTGTATATATTGCAGTGATATATATTGCAGCGATAGATAACGTTTCCAAGCACAATTCAAAGTGTGGGTGCTGACCTTTCAAGCCCTAAACGGCCTCGTCCCAGTATACCTGAAGGAGCGTCTCCACCCCCATCATTCAGCCTAGACACTGAGATCCAGCGCCAAGGGCCTTCTGGCGGTTCCCTCACTGCGAGAAGTGAGGTTAACAGGGAACCAGGCAGAGGGCCTTCTCGGTAGTGGGCCCTTCCCTGTGGAACGCCCTCCCGTCAGATGTCAAGGAAATAAACAACTATCCAACTTTTAGAAGACATCTGAAGGCAGCCCCATTTAGGGAAGTTTTTAATCTTTGATGTTTTATTCTGTTTTTAACGTTCTGTTGGAAGCCACCCAGAGTGGCTGGGGAAACCAGCCAGATGGGCAGGGTAGAAATTAGTAGTAGTAGTAGTAGTAGTTGTATAACATTATAATTTTATTACATATTATGGCTACTATACTATTATCATATTTATTCATTTTCTGTAAACCACTTTGAGTGCAATGTCTTTGTGGTAAAGGCAGCATGCAAATAAACTGGCTACATGCCACATTTTGTAAGGTTTGTGCTACTGCAGCTGAAGTGCACTGGGGAAGTAACAGAAGAACTATCCAACTCTGCTCAGTTGCCTGATTAAACCAGCCTTGACTGCACAAACTCCGGGGTAAAGGAATGTGCCCACAATCCTCCTCAATGGCCTCTCCAAAGTCAATGAAGCATCCTTCTTCCTCACCGCAGCAAACCCCTTCCACCCCTTCCATGACTGGGGCTGCAGAACTGGGATTCTCTGTGGTTAGAATTGAATTGAACTGAAATGAATTTTCTTGAAAGTATGTCCTATTGATATCTGACTAATAAGAAGGTCCAGACAGACATGCTATGAGAGAATGGTGATTGGATCTTCTGACCTTGTCAATTGGCAGGGGCTCCCATTCTGAATGGAGCAGTGTCACTGTAGCGAGGTGCGTCAGAAACAATGCAGTCTTTCCTCCCAGCAGGGATAGTATCAGCTTCCAGTCCTTGTTTGCATGATCTTGATTGGGTAAACGATGCAGGCAGAATTGGCTTAAAATACCCCACCTCCCAGAAATCCTGTTCCAATCTAAATCAGAGAGTCCCACAATGGCTTTATTTTTTTATTTATTTTTAAATGAGGAGATCTACTCACTGATGTCCAACATCGTGTTCGTTTTGGTCCTTAGTTCAAGGTCCTTCTCTTACTTTGGGCCTTCTCAGTCCTACAACTCTCTTAAATGAGTTAAAACAAGAAGGTAAGTGTAACCTGGAATTTAGGAACTGGGATTGCATAAATCCTTCTGCTTTTGCTCCTCACTTCTCTCCCCATGTCTCATCCCTCCAAGAGGAGCACCAGCAGGCTGTGTTCATTGCCCCAAATGTCAGCAAGTCCCTGTCCTTCCAGTTAGAGGTGAATTGTTACTCTGAAAATATTTCATCCTTAATGCCTGCTGCATGAGCCGGAGCATGCATCTCCGTGGGGTTATGCTCTTTCTAATTTATCTGCTGTCCCAGTGTCCAGGTCAGATGTCTCCATTGCTCTCCACCCCCTGCCCTCCTCTCAGTTTTCAGAGACACTCCGTCTCCACTTACTCTCTCTCTCTTTTCTTTTCTCTCCCATCAGCAGAACATTACTCAGCCGATTGATAAATGAGGTCAGAAGTGGCCTGACAGCCATGTTGAATTTGGAAGCCTAATCTAGGAAGAAACTTGAAAATTGGGGGGCATGCTTCTCAAATGATCCTCAGCTCAACGGGATGACAGTCAGTCATGTGCCAGTGCTCCCTTGCCCCACTCCCCTATTTTAAGAATGGGGCTGTGTTGCTTAAAGGGCTGAAAAGTACCAAATCAAGAATCATGCAAGTGGGATTGCTGTGTGTGCCCACAACAGTTTTATGTAGATGTGGTTTTTAAATGTCTCTGGGTTTGATATTATTTGAGAGAGTGAGATCCAGCACCTAAGGATTTAGCTGTTGATATATGTGTGTTAATACACATTAGACATGCTGCCTTAATCAGGTGTGCTTTTAATTTGTGAGCAGAAATCCGGAAATGGTTCTGGAGCCATTGTGAAACTGGAAAAACTGGGAGGGGAATGTCATCAGAAAGGTAGGATGATTAAGAAACCAAACATTGTGCATTTAATAAGCCTAATGCCCCTAAATAGAGACATATCCATTCATTTGAATAGTCTGTATGGGTCTTGTCATGCCATCTTAAAGAAGATATAATGAAACTTTTTTTAAGTACTAAAAAGGGGAATGAAAATGAGTAGTGACAGTAAAAGGGGTTCCTTATGGTGGGAGATTTAAAAGGCTTATAGCGCAGTCCACAAATCAATTAAGACAGATTTTAAACTGATGGGAGCCCCACTGTAATTAGTTGAAACTGATTTAAGGCAGTTTACATCTGCTCAATTACCTTGTGGGCCGATCTTTATTTGTTCACTTTTTAAACTGCGTGAGTCGGTTACGATCCCAAGGCAGTTTACACTCAGTCTTTGATGCCGATGGTCACTGAGTTATTGTATATTTTCATTACTGCTACTGTTATTCTTACTATCCACCCTTCACCAGCAGATCTCAGGGTGGGTTACAACAATTCTGAAAATCTGAATTAAAAACTGTTGCAGTGTTACATACAGTACATATCTCAGGTGTCAAAGGGCAGTTTAAAGAGGTGCACCTTTAGCATTTGCTGTGCAGACAGAATTCCACAACTTGGGGCTGCCACAGAGAATGCTCTCTCCCAAGCCACCCCACGGGAAATTTCTGTGGAAGGTGTAAGTACCAAGTGAGTCCCCTCAAAGTGATCTGAAGGAAAGGAAGCGGTCTTTCAGATACTTGGCCGCCAAGACCACATAGCACTGGTCCTGAAAGACTATATTGACTCCCAGTACTTTTCCGAGCACAATTCAAAGTGTTGGTGCTGACCTTTAAAGCCCTAAACAGCCTTGGCCCAGTATACCTGAAGGAGCATCTTCACCCCCGTCATTCAGCCCAGAAACTGAGGTCCAGCGCCAAGGGCCTTGTGGCAGTTCTCTCACTGCAAGAGAGCCTGGCAGAGGGCCTTCTGGGTAGTGGACCCTTCCCTGTGGAATGCCCTCCCATCAGATGTCAAGGAAATAAACAACTATCTGACTTTTAGAAGACATCTGAAGGTGGCCCTGTTTAGGGAAGTTTTTAATGTTTGATGTTTTATTGTATTTTTTAATATTTTGTTATTAAAAATACCAGCCAGATGGTATTTTTAATAACAAAAACCCAGCCAGATGGGTGGGGTATAAATTTGTTGTTGTTGTTGTTGCCTAAGCCGTTTAGGGCTTTGAACGCTAATATGAGCAGCTTGAACTGGGGCTGGAAACAAACCTGGTAACCAATGCAGGGGTCTCAGAATGGATGTTATATGAGTTCTAAAAGCAACCCAAGCCTATAATCTTTTCTGCAAGTGCCCACTAAAGGACAAAATCAGAATGTCTCTTGAAGTCTGAAAATACAGCAAAATTAGATATTAAGTATGATGCTGGGACAAGTCAGAATTTTGGTGAAAGGTGTATAATACTTTCAACCTACCTGATAACAGCATAAGCAAGGAGCAACCCAGTTGCACCATAGATTGCTATGTTTAAATATCAGCATTGCCTAGAATAGGCATGGCCAAACCTGGCCCTCCAGATGTTTTGTGACTACAATTCCCATCATCCATGACCACTGGTCCTGTTAACTAGGGATGATGGGAGTTGTAGTCCCAAAACATCTGGAGGGCCAAGTTTGGCTATGCCTGGTCTAGAAGTTGATATTATTCAAATTAGTTACTTCCTGCTGAGAAGAGCTCCTAACCAATAAAGCTTAATCTGATGCCAACAGTTGCTCTGGAAAAGAGATTTTCTCATGTTTCATATGAAACCCGATTATGTTTTTTTGGCACAAGAGAAACCAAGGATCTTGCGCATTATCTTTTGACACGCTCCTTTCTCATATCAGTTAGAATCAAATTTCTTCCCCAGCTGTTGACAGATAAGGAAAATTGGTCAGATCTTCAAAGGACAGACTTTCTGTTAGCAAATAGATGTTAAGGACTATTACATAACCAGTCATTTATTCCTTGGAATTATCTAAATCTCATGCTGCTTTTGTTGTGAATGGCTACCATGATCATTGTAATGACCATTAATTTTAGTTGACCTACCTCTTGCCATTTGTAATCATTCGTAAGATATGAGTCCCATCGTTAAACGTTTTATATATTGTAGCCTGCATTTATTTAATGACCTGTGGTCAACATGGAAATAAAACTGGGGAGAACTACACTAAACTGAAAATCAGAACAAGCGAGTGAACACTGGTGATCTTTCCAGAACTGTCCTGTTTCTTGGGTATTTTCTCTGTAGCATCTGATTAGGCATAAGCAATTCTGATTTCACTCAGTTTCTCATTTTTCCAATCTTAAATTCAATTCTCCATATTTCTGCATTAGTTTGGGAATTTTTGTTAGGTCCCCATGAAAATCCACCATTTTAATGCAAATTTCTCTCAATATATATGTGTTTGTCTTAACGTACGCATTTTTGCAAAACAAATTTCCCAAATATAGCACATTTTTGCATGTTAATTTCACTAGTATTTGCATGTTTATGCACACTATATCTGACCTAGGATATATATTTTTTGTATACATTTCTTGGCTGAAGAACTGCATTGCAAAATTCAGAGAAGTGCAAATGGCAAAGAATGGCTGTGTTTCAGTTCATGTTTGTTTCAGAGAGTGCAAATTTGGTAAGTTTGCCTATAAATGCTAACAGAATCAAATTTATCCCACATCCCTGCATCTGATTTAAGTAATAGCTGAAGACAAGATACTGGGGTGGAGCCTGGATAGCTCAGTTGGTTAGAGCAGGGGTCAGCAAACTTTTTCAGCAGAGGGCCAGTCCACCGTCCCTCAGACCATGTGGTGGGCCGGACTATATTTTATGTGAGTTTTTATATCAAGTTTTCATTACATACGAGTTGTGGTTGATTTATAGAGACATAAGAATGCAGTTGTTTCGCCATGTAGTGACAACAGAGATTCCACCTCCATCAACAGGGACAGTTCCAGGTTTGAGCAACATGCTTTCTGGTTGGCCCCCTCCTGTGTCAGGTGGGTTTACCTGGTGCAGCTGCAACATTAGATTGCAGCATTGCAGCAAACAGTGTTGGGCAGCTGGGTCTCTGAATTGCCCTTTTAATTTCCCGCAATTCCCCAGAGTGGCACTGCTTCAAAGGCATTGTGGGAAATGCAGATGGTGGCTCCAAGACCCAACTGCCAGGCCCTAACTGAAGCACAGTTCTGGAAAGCAACTTGTTTAAAGGGCATCGCAGGGCATACATCCATACTGAGCTCTGCTGGGGCCCGGGGCCCAGGCTAAGGATGCTGGATGCTGGCAATGGGTCCGTCTGGCAACAGGCAGTGCAGGTTGCTTCCAAGGAGAGAGTGGGGGTGGGGGGAAATGACTCACTTATGGGTTACTTCATCTTTTAACAGATTCCAGCAGTTCCAAGGAATATTATTTCAGACCTGCCTAACGCTTTATCATATCCAGCAAGAACCATTGATGACAACAGACAAATATAAAAAGGAAGGATAGTTAAATGGTTAGGTTAGACTGCAAAAGCAGCCCTGTAATGATAGTAGGAATCAAAGTGTTGCAGGAGTAAGTGCCCTGCGCATGGGGAACTCTAGCAGAGGAACGAAACCCAAGGCAGTTGCAAGTTGCACAACTGTTGTAGTAAGAATTTCTGGGTAAAGCAAAGTTTGTTTGTTCCACGCTACAGACTTTGCACACTGAAAGTGAAACTATGATGCAAAACAAAACAAAACTCCAGGAAATGCTGCAGAGAACTGGTAAGGACTATTTGATTTGTATTAAGAGTGGACCAGGTAAGAAAGATGGGCGACTTCATCATGCAACACTGATTCTTCATGTGGCAGAGGACAAATACAAAGAAGTATTTTAATATTTTCTTGTTTGTTGACAATGCAGATGGTATAGGGGAAATCAAGTTTCAGTTGATAAGTTTGAAGCTATGGATTCTTCACTTAAACTCAGATAGAAGGAGGATTTATATAGCCCCATAAGTGACTGATTTAAGGCTGTTGGCATAACCATGAGAATGTGGGGTGCTGTGTCAATTACTTATTAAAGATCACATAGCAAGAGGCATAAACTTTGACACTGATTGCTTGGGAGTCATATTACGGAGAGGCCTTCTGCATGCTACTGGCCTCAGCTTCCAGCTCAAGCCACTCAACTCTGAAACTAGATGTGGCCTCCGACAACTGAGCCTGACCATGTCACATGTTCAATTCATGACTCACCAAGCCAAATGCAGTCTAGCCACAGGACTGGGTGAGAAATTCAGTTTCTATGAATTCCAGCATGAACTGACTTGATCTGTGCCTTCTGGACTAACGTGCAGAGCAGACAGTAACTATCCTTTGGATTTTGCTCTTTGTTGAATTTTGCAATACACTTTTTGACTCAATTTTTTTTAACCAGAATTCATTTATTTTAGAATAAAGTAAAATTCATTTATTTTAGGATAGAATACATTTAGAAATGTGTAAATTGAAATAAAATACATAATTAAACAGGCATTTTTATGTATAGATTTAAAAAATGAATTGCAAAACCAGAATAAGATAGACTTATGAATGAGCACATGCAAAACTGGCATGGGGTAGAAATAGACTGACTTGTTCATTCCTTCCTTCTAGGGATTTTGAAGCCTGGTGATAAATCCCTCTTCTCCATTTTTTAAATCCCAGGCAATCAATCCCTTGGTGTTCTGCTTGTGGGTCAGCACCTGGAAAGCCCATATAAACCTTTACTAATTTCTGGCTCATCGTTACTTGCCTTCCTCCACCAACTCCGTCTGCATCAAGATAGTCCAGTCCTCCATAGGTTTTTCATGCAACTTAAAACTCACAAGTCATGCTGATGAAAACATTTCATTGGTGCAGCATTTATAAAGAAGAAAAAGAATAAGCTTCCCCCAAATCGAGAGGGGTGGGGTAGAGAAATCTACCCATTGATGCTCAGGGCATCTGCTGAAAGATCTGAATGGATTTGACCCAGTTCCAAAAAGTTATGATCTTGCAGACAGGCAGACAAAGAGATGTGGAAGGGAGGGCACTGTTTTGCTCTGCCAATTCACAGGGAAGGCTGGCTCCAGCAGCCCTGTGCAGATGCTTAAACATTTAAAAGGCCAAGACAACCTGCTACAGCCATTTTGTGCAACATCAAATTTTTACTCCTCTATTGGCAGCTCTCTTCTCATAAAGTAGTTAATTTCCCTTCCCCTTATGCCTGCCAGTTTAAAATGATCGGGTGTTAATGGTACAGGCCAAAGCACATTTTTTAATTTTCCAAATTGTGCCTGCTCTCCCCTCTCTTCCCAGCCATTATTCCTGACCAAAGCCCAGCATGAGGTTGTTTGCGTTGATGTATTTTTAATCCCATCCTCCTCGTTTCCCCAGTTTCACATGGCAGCCGACCACATTAGCCTGTGTAAAAGCTTTTCCTCTGGATTGCTGGCAGCCAGACTTCCAAGCCCAGCTTGCAGTTTTCCCCCAGAGTGGCTGGATTGATTGGCTACAGGCAGAATGGGCACGGTTCTCCACTGCTTGGACTGAAACGGAACCATCTGTTACACCTCTAGTTAAAAGTACATAAAGTTGAGCATTTGTGTGTAGACAATACCACCCCTGATACACTCCCCACCGCACATCTCACTCGCACTTTGGCAGAATCTCACACCATGATGGGGCCCAGTACAGGAAATCCGGCACTTCAGCTCTGCAGGAATGAGGCAGAGCAGAGACTCCAGTGCATAAATCAAGCCTTGCTTGTTTCATTACGATCCTTGCCACTGACAAGCCCACTGAATAGGGGGTGGGGGGTGGGTTTGGTATCAGTTGAGTGGAGCCCATCTATTGGTAGAACTCCGCACCATGGGACTTAGCCAATCGCAATTGTATTCCCAGGCTGGTTTGGGACGCATAAATGGAGCCATGTTGAAGCATTCTTTCAGCTTTCGTTTGTATTGCTTAGATTGGCCCTATATCTGTTCCTGAGAGCCACTATGCAGGTCTTGTTTATTAAATAATTGTGCAATAACTATCTAAACTTATCTTTTAAGTTCCACTGAAAAAGATTAAGAAAGTGCTAAAAACTCTCTCATTGAAATCAATTGGACTTCTTTGCCAGGGTGATGCCCACTGGTTTTTTAAGGCAAAAAAAGGTGCTCCTGGGATCATCTATATGAGTACGGTAGCATTTCAATAGTGGCTCATATTCCTATGGTATGTCTTGGATCACATAGGTGCTGTCCATCTTTGTCCATTCTTAGTTACGCTAGTTTCAACAAGACTGCAAGTTACTTTTATGGCAACAAATGATTGGGCGCTGTTGTCTATATTTTGCACAATTATTATTGTTTTCTTAAATTAACACCTAGCAGAAAAGTAACCCAAATTCTGAACCAATAACTGCTCAGTTATAATCAGTCTAAATGATGTCAATAAACTACAGGTGTCACTACAAAAAAGTACATGTGCATGCTTAGTTTTCATAATTTATCCTGTTTCAGACAACCATTTGGAAGCATGAAAGGTGTGGGTCACAGGAGCTTTGCCTTGGGACTACTGGAAATCCTACTGAGCTCCAGCCTTGGCTTCAGAGGCACTGCCTTCACATTCTCAAGCCTCTCTTTGACCAAGTCAGGAGATTTGTATTAATTTGGGTGATGTAAAACATTGTTAAATCAAATTTGTTTCAATGGGAGAGATTTAAATAAGTGCTTAAATCTATGAGATGAGGCAAACAATCTTGTATTCCAGGTCCAGAGATCACTGCCATATACTGGCAAAATGGTTCCTGAATTCTATACATCAGCCTCCAATTGTAGTCCTCCAGGTGTTTTGGACTAGAATCCCCACATGCCCTAGGCAGCATGGCCTGTTTTGGGCAGGGATGATGCCCAAAACATCTGCAGGGCATCACATTGAGGAAGACTGCTGTACATGCTCAAGCCAGGCAGGGGAACAATTAAAATAAATGGAAACAAAATACAAAAACATTGAGAAAATGACAGGCAGACATGTGCCATCCACCCATGGAGTCAGCCAATGAGTTTGTGACAATTGGGACACGCCCTCTGCAGAACCTCATCACAGACAGCAGAGTGATGCCAGAGTACTCCCTCAGCCCCAGTTGCACAGCTAGCAACAATCCCAGTACTGTCAGTCCCTAGGCATTGCAAAGGCCCTTGTGCTCTTCACAACCACTGTTTCAGAGAACAAGATGAAAAAGCAAGGCAAGAGAAGACATACAACACGGTGCCCACATAACACCCCAGACCCACAAAGAGAACAGGCACATGCACACAGCCTTCTCTGGGATAAGGGTTGAAGACATATCATCTAGGGATTGGAAAGTATGAACAGATCATGAATACCTCATCCCCAGAATTGAGACCCATACCCACCTTGTCAGCAAATCAACACCTGTAATAAATCTGGAGGGAATCCACAGAGAGGAGGAGGAAGTGCTAGGCTATAGGATAGAAACCTGCCTCTTTAAGGCCCACATCTCAATGTATGATCTAGACCAGGTGTAGGCAACCTAAGGCCCGTGGGCCGGATGCGGCCCAATTCCCTTCTCAATCCGGTCCGCAGATGGTCTGGGAATCAGTGTGTTTTTACGTGAGTAGAATGTGTGCTTTTATTTAAAATGCATCTCTGGGTTATTTGCGGGGCATAGGAATTAGTTCATCCCCCCCCCCCAAAAAAAATTAGTCTGGACCACCACATGGTATGAGGGACGGTGGACCGGCCCACGGCTGAAAAAGGTTGCTGACCCCTGATCTAGACCTCCAGGCATAAAAGGTTCCAGTCCTGTCCCAGACAATGATAGAGCAAAATGCTCACTAGGGAGCTGTCCTTGGTGCTGACAGCCCTTGCTCTATTGTGCGCTGTGGGCTCCTCATTGGGACTAACCCCAGAGCCAATCAGAGGAGTACTGCATGGGCCAACCCACTCTTTTGGCCCACCCCCTAGCAACCCATGTGGCCAATCTACCCCACCCCCCCGGCTGCTTTTTTGTCTGAAAGTGCAACCCTACTAGGTAGCATGGCAGCTGGACTATCAGAGTCCCTTCCAACTCTACAATGCAAGAGCAAATAATAGCGTAGGGAAGCAATGAGAACCTCCTTCTTTGCTCAGGAGTTGCAGAAGTCCTCACAGGTTTGAAACCATCTCTGTGAGCACAAATCATTTTCACGGCATTCATATAATACCATCAGCCCCCAATTTCCTCTTTGAATATGAGCTTTTATCTCCCGGTTCTATACAACACACATCTGCCCAGCTAGGCCACGAACCTAACCAATGTGTGAGTCCAAGGCTAATTGCTTTCTTGTGGATGCTGACACATGTTCCCCCCGTGATTGCTCTACTATTGTATCTGAGTGACAGCTACACACGCTGGCCCAGGAACCTACAGTAGGATTTCAATCTCACCTTTTTGCTCTCCAAACACTGTGATTTCTTTGAGCCGCTTTGCTTTGGTTTCATGTGTGCTGCTGTAGGTCACAGGGAGGGGAGGTCATGGGCTTGAATTTTAGTAAGCATCAGTGGCACTTGCTTCTTTCTCCTTCCATTGTGTCCTAGACAGCTCATCCCTTTCTCTCGAATAAAGCCACTGTTCAAGCTTTACACACAGGTTTTTCCATTTGCACTCTGCACATTTACCAAAGAGGATAGAATTTTATTACAGTTCCTGGAGTTTTTTTCTGGTCATTCCTTGTTCTTATGCCAGCTGCTATGGCAGTGGGCTCCATTTCTGATTGGGACTCTTTGTCTGCTGCTGTTTACAGCTCCGTTTTTTTTCCCCTGACGTGTTCAGTGCTTTCTGTTATATGTTCTGTGCTATTGCTTGCAGCAGGCATGTATATCTGACATATGTCCCTGGCTTAGTTCTGTTTTAGGAGACTTGTATGACATATTCAGATGGTACAGAATGCATATTTACAGTGTGATCCAGCAGACAGCGTTTTGGATATGGACCCAAAAAGCTATGAATTCATAAGGAAGTCTTGGGCAAGCATTATGCCACCATCTCAGTTCCACCATGGTAAAACGGAATTATCTTCATGAAAGCGTTGGGAAAAGAAAGAAGAATATCCTTATATGGTAAAAAGCATAATAGATGTGATATTTCTCTTTAAACTGAAAAATATGTTTTCTGCTTCTGGTAACTGGAAATAAATGTGCAGATATCAGCCGAGCATTGTGGGATCTGCTTCCTATGGATAGTCTTTAACTGATGAACATTGGACCTATGTGATTTGCATGGAACTGCATTACAACAAGGTTGTACACTTTCTTTGCAGTGCTGTGAACACTCAGGACTACTATCCCTAGTAAATTATTACCTGGCTGCCCTGTTTAACCAGTTGCACTTCAGAACTCTGACAGATAGTGACATGCATTTGTTTTTCCTGCTTCCATACAGGTGGGAGTATGATGAATGTGCCCTGCAGATAAGACCTAAGTTTTCCAAATGCAATAAGCATTAGCTTAGGTCATGTCTGCAAGTGCATATATGTTCTCCCCCAACTCTCTTGCAGCAGGAAGTGTGAGGACTGATTATGGAGTGAGCGGACTTGAAGCTTGTGGGATCAATTTTTATTTTTATTTTTAGTAGAACTCCAAGATCAACTGACCACCACCTGTTGCAAAAGACATACTCTTAGCATTAAATAATTATGAGCCCAGAAATTTGTTTTGACAATCAGAACTGAATGGATCTCACAGTCCTTCCATACAAAATTCCACCCCTGGTTAGCCTAAGCTTTCTTTATTTCAGCTTTCTTTATTTCTTTATTTAGGCTAACCATGGGTGGAATTTTGGGCAGCAGAGGGGTTGCTGCTATTGTTAAACAATGGGACATCAGCCAACTCACTGGTGATCACCCTGATCTGCCAGTAGCTTCATAACAACTTTCTTCACACCCCTGTACCTGGTGGGTTGGCAGAAGATGACCCTGGCAGTAACGTCAACCATATCACCAGGGTATCATCACCTTTTCAGTGAGCCTACCAAGCTATTATTTAGACATTCCAACTCAGACCTGCAGGTAATGTGTACTGTATGGAGTGCTGAAAAGGACAGGTATTTATTTCATTTGGTAGACTGAACTTCTAAGTCCCATCATCCCTGGCCACTGGTCATGCTTGTTAGAGGTGATGGCAGTTGTAGTTCAACAACATCTGGAGGACCAAAGGTCCCTTACTCCTGCCTTAATTTGCCTAGTCCTTTTTGGACCGGCTCCTTTGTTATCTGTGTCACCATGTGGCATGGTGGCATAAAGAGCTGTACAGTACAATCTTTTTTTTTTAAGAAGGTAACTTTAAGATTTCTCTTCCCATCCAAGGATCACTCTTGAGCACCAAAATAATCAAGGGGAAGAGCAGCAGAGATAGTCATCTGCATCAGAAGAGCTTCTGCCTAAGTTAATGGTTTTAATCATAAGGCATCAGTAAATCTATAATATGCTGCACGTGCCCTTATTCATCAGCATGACTCTTTTTCTGACCCATGCTAGCTTTGGCCTGTGCAGCCACCAGCCATTTTTAATAGCAACATTCACTTAAGAATAGCTAACTGTACTGCTCCTGGCAGTGGGAAAGTAGCATTTTATTAAATGCTTCACGCGGATTCCCCCCCCCCCCCTTTGCATAATAAAGATGAATATATTATACCCTCCTCCTCTCCAAGAGTGAAACAATAATAGGAATGTAAAATAAAAACACCCACCCACAAAGAAACAAAGAAACAATAAAGTGAAGCATAAATAGAACATAATGGCTGTAGTGGTGAACTGAACTGACGATATAACATCTGCCTTGTGAACGTAAGCATGAGTTCCTGCAAAGAAGAATGTTTATTAGCCTAACTTTTCTCCTTTACCCCCACAGAAAACAATCAGTATTGGTACCCTAACAAATCTGTTTTTGAGTACAAAGGATGACTTGCAAAGTATTTCTGCGGAACCCATTCCATTTCCCATTATCTTAATTTGCTGAGTCATTGTCATAGGCAGTTGCCAGCTTTTCCTTTCCTTTTTTTGCCTGTCTCCCAGTGTCCTTGCTACAGCCCGCACATCAGTAGCGAGGAACCTTTGGCCATCCAGATGTCCTTGAACTTCTATTCCCATCAGCCCCATCCAACATGTCCAGTAGTCAGGGATGATGGGAGCTGTAGTCCAGCATTGTTTTGGAAAGCCAGACTTTCTCCACTCTACCGTACATACAACTTTTAGTATGGCCTGTGGGCAATAAATTACCCAGAATGCATAGTGCTGTTGTGCTGGAAGGTTTCATATGGAGAGAAGAAACAGTGTGTAAGTAGCAGGTGAGATGTCAGACTAGGATAGGGGACACCCAGGTTGAAACCTCTGCTCGCCTATGAATCTTACTGAATGGTCTTCAAGCAACGGCTATACCTCAACCTGATTGCACCTCACAGGGCTGTTGTTAAGAAGCAATGGAGCAAACCCCAGGTATGTTGTTCTGATAGCCTTGAGAAGGGTGGAATATACATATAATTAAATCATAGGCAGTAGTGGCTAGTGGAGCAGGGTGGGCTGACATTGCTTACCTGGCTTCCCAACGTGAAGGTCACTGCTGGTACCAAAAGGCAGGGGGCAAAACAGTGGTGAGGTTGGCATGGGCAAGGCAGTGGGGGGCATTGGGTTGGCTCCATCATTGCACCTGCAGTTACTGGCAGTGACCTCCACATTGGGAGGGCAGGGAAGCAACACCACTCCACCCTACTTTGCCCTTGCAGACACCACTGATAATAGAAATGTGGGCAGCGGGGGCGGGGAGGAATCCATAAGACCAGGTGGATTGTGTCTCTAGAATATGGCCAATGGACAGGGGTAATGGAAGTTGTAGTTCAGAAACATCTGGAGGGCCACAGGCTCCCCATTCTCTGCTTTGGCTTATCTGAGATGCAGGACCAATCCTACTATTAGGTACAGCCAGGCCTCAGGCAGATAATTTATTATTTATACCCCACCCATCTGGCTGGGTTTCCCCAGGCACTCTGGGCGACTTCCAACAGAAAAATAAAACACAGTTATCTATTAAACATTAAAAGCCTCCCTAAACAGGGCTGCCTTCAGATGTCTTCTAAATGTCTGGTAGTTGTTTTTCTCTTTGACATCTGATGGGAGGGCGTTCCACAGGGCGGGCGCCACCACCGAGAAGGCCCTCTGCCTAGTTCCCTGCAACTTGGCTTCTCGCAACTAGGGAACTGCCAGAAGGCCCTCGGTGCTGGACCTCAGTGCCCTTGGGTGTCATGAAAGGGCAGGAAATTGTTAATTATTTAATTTTTTATTCTCATGTGCATCTTGATATGGGGATGGGGGAAGTGGGGCGCCATTAGAAAAAGCTGGGCTCGGGCAGCACACAAAAAAAGGCATGGGATAGCCCTGAGTTGTGTTTTATAAAACGTGATCCCTGCCTGATAGGATCTATGTGGTATTTACGCTTTCTGAGAATGGTCATGCCCTTTGACTGGCATCAGATAAACAATTTAACTTGCCGTTTGTTATTTCAACCTTTCATAATATGTCACTGTGGTCATTAAATAGTTAGAAGCATTGCAGCCCATATCATATGGCCCAAGATAGTGCCATATCAACATTAGCATCGCAAATTAGGAAGTCACAAATTAGTAGGACAATTAGTTTTGTAAGCCTAGCTCAGGATGGACTGCGCCAGTGTCTACAATTTCACATTGGAAAATATTCCACAGATATTTCTCTCCAAAGCTTTCACAATCTAATCAAGCAGCTCATCTGTGAGGGGCGATAGGCATGTTCAAGTTAGCTGGTGAGTTTCATATCATGGAGCTGAGTTGGTAGATCTCGCCACTGCTCAAGGCAACGTTAGATAGACAGGTTTTAGTATGAAATCCGAAGCTACCTCTTTGTTTCCAAATCATTCCCATCTCTAGCACCACATTGCAGAATTGGATATATGCATATAGGAAATGGCTAGTGTTGGCAATCAAGTGAAGATGTTGTACTATGGTGATGTTGAGTGGTAGTAGGGTCTAACTATAGTTTAGCAGTCAAAACCTGCATTGTCAAGCAATCAACCTTAACTGGACTCCATAAGCCTAAATCCACCCTCATGTTGGTTTTGCATAACAGTCCAGGTAGGGCCGATTGCCATACAAAGTAGATTTTGACTACTGAAATGTGGTTAGACCCACTTGGTTTTTACTGTGCAAATTAATTATACAGAGCTGGATTATTTGTCCTTAACCATTCATTTAGGGAAACTATCACCATTCTGTAGTGTTCTGTCAAGTTCTGAAAGACCTTCATTTTTCTGACGCAATAGGTTTGGCTGTTAACCAGAAGGTTGGTAAATAGAGCCCGCCCAGGGATGGCTGCGGGCAGGATTCTGGCATTGCAAAGCTTTAGACTAGATGACCCTTAGGGTCCCTTCCAACTCTACAATTCTATGGATTTATGGCAGCTTCTCTGATTTGTCTTGTAACCCACATGTCTGTTATTTGGTGGTGGAGATGCTACATACCGTATCACTCTCTGAATTTAGAAAAGAGGGGGGTGGAACTGGGGGTTGGCTCTGGTGTGAAGATTGAAAATGCTTTAGTAAAATGCCTTTATCATAGGGATTTGACAACTGCTCACATTTTCACCTCCCTCATTTGTCATTTTCCTTGGGAACTCTTGATCCCTGCTTGTAGGTTTATTTGTGCAGTAAATTGTGCATATTGTTAATTAGATGTGTGAAGTCCCAAGGGGGTTTTGGCCATAGGGTGCCTAGTATTTATTATTCATTATTTCTTCTTATTAATTATTATTTATGATCATGATTAATTTTGCAAACAGCCCTCTGCCTGGAGTGATAGGGATACTGTTTTAAGGAGTAACAGTTCTGTGGACAGAGCTCCCAGGGAAATCAGTGGGGCATTTTTTCTCCCTTTTTGAGTGACTGGAAATTAGTGGCTGAGCTGTCGGAGGCAGAATTCTGAAAAAGCAGTGATGTTCTGCAGAAGGCTCTAGCTATTGTGGTGGCACTTGGGAACTCAATGAGTTGTCCCAAAGTGGCACTCGGGACTTCAGATCCTAGAATTTTCCATTAAGCAGTCAGTGGTTTGGGTCATGACTTCCAAAGGCCCTCTAGCATCACAGAGTACTAGAGATTCTGATGGCACAGAAGATCTGACAATTGTAGGACCTTTAGGCAGTGTGTGTGTCCCTGCTTTCCGCCAGCAAGCTATGTGCAAATATGAAAAAGACAGGAAGTTTAAACTGTGCAGGCAGTGTTCTCCTCATTGGTTGTTGTGTTGAATGATAGCGCTAGAGGCCAATGGGACATAGATCAACACACGCGTGAACCTTTCCATTCTCTGTTCCCAGGTGCAGGATAAAAGCGATGGCTGCCAAATGAGCTCCCCATCTTTAATTTGTCTTTGTTATCCTTGGGGAAACTTGTATAGCTATCTCCACCCCACCCCCCCACCCCCAAGAATGAGAACCTCTGTTTCAGTTTGTCTTCTGCTCTGCCATTAAACCAGAAAAGTATGAGAGTTTAACATAATACCAGTGGGAGAACGAAACTCTGCAAATTAAGGTCAAAGCTAAATCCTGCAGGTAATGAGATGTCAATATGAGGAGGACGTGCTGCAGAGGGATGCAAGGCAGTCTCATTATTTGGCTGCTTAAAAGGAAATTAATAATAAGCCAAACATATACAAAGGAGAATAACCACAAAAGCCTGTATCTTACTGTACAGCAATGGAGCTTCTTAAACTATTATATCAAGTGGTGGAGAAGATGAAAGCAACACAAAATGCAACACAGAGGCAGTGAAATGCTGCTGAATGTGACTGTGTAGCTGTGTACTTTATTGCCAGTACAAAAAAGAAAGCTACTCGTGCAGTACAATCCTAAATATGTTTACTTAGAAGTCAGTCCCAGTCAGTCCAATGGGACTTACTCCCTATTAAGTGTGCTTAGATTTCCACCTTAATCCCCTAAAGATCACAAACATCATAATCACAGCCGTTATAAGAATCCAACACAGAGTTAATCATGCTTGTTGGTGTCAGAGTGTTTATGCACGTATAACTTTGTGTTGAAGTATGACTGATAAAATCTTCATCAGAAGTCTTCATATAAGATAAACATACACAGTTCACTTTACAAAGTAATAGGGATTCATTGAATACGTTCTGCTGTTTTCTGAAACTCAGCAGGGTCACGGCATGTGAAATTTCAGTAGGGTTAGGGGAGGGATTAAAAGGGGCTGAGGCCACAACAGAGAATCCCCTGTTCCTACCCTCACTCCCACCCCATACCACAAAAATACATTCTTTGGAAAGAGGATCTAGAGCAAAACTCTGCAATGATCTTACTAGGTATAACAGCTCATATAGAGTGAAAGGTATCTATTCCTTCTCAGTATCAGTAAATCAGATTCTGCATCACCTAGGAAACTGGTCATTACAGTCTATTTTCAGTTGGCACAACGAAAGCCATAGCAAAATAGAAGAATATGCATGCTTATTTAGAAGTAAGTTAAATTACATCAAATGGGGTGTGTGCCCAGGACTGCCGTTCTAGCAAAGCAACAATATTAGCTACATTTTTTTCAGCAGGGTGAATCAGATGAGCTTTTATTTGTTTTATTTGTTAAGGTTACTTATGACTCACCCTTTTATTACATGATCCCAGGCTGGAGTATAATAATAATAATAATAATAATAATAATAATAATAATAATAATAATAATAATAATACCAACACAATTGCAGTATAGTTACAAGAGCAAGTAAAAACATCATAACAAAACTTGATTCATTTTTTTAAAAGGAAATTACCCACAGTCTCCTTCGTTGTAACCACACATTAATATTTCCATGAAATATGACACCATCATTTTATGAAATATTAACTGTGCAATTGTAGAAATGTTTTTAGTTGTTCTTAGTTGATTGAGACTGCGTATTATATTTTTTTTCTTGTTTTATCTAATTTTACACCATTCTAATAGCTTTGTGATGTGAATGGTTTAGACATCTGCAATATAAATAGAAATACCCAACCAAAGCCCAGGCAAACAGGTGGGTCTTGACCTTGTGCCAAAATGACAATTCTCTTGGCAATTGAATGGATGTCCTTGGAGAAAAGATAGGATAAAAATGTGACAAATAAGATAAGAATGCTTAGAATGTCCCTTCTGGATTAGACCAAAGGCCTACCTAGTCTCACATTCTGCTCCCACAGAAGCTAACCAGGTGCCTATGGGAAGCCCAGAGGAAGGACAGCAGAACAATAGCACTCTCTCACTCACATTTTTCAGCAACTGGAGTCACAGCCACACCACACATTTTAAGCACATAGCTTCCCCTAAAGAATTCTGGGAACTGTAGTTTGTTAAGGGTGCTTGAAATTATAGCAGTGTGGGGGTAAACTACAGTTCCCAGGATCTTTTGGTTGGGGATCCATGTGCTTTAAAAGTTTGTTGTGGCTGTGACCAGGTGTTCAGAGGCATACTGTCTCTGATAGTGGATGGAACGCAGAAACATCATGACTAGAAGCCATTGATCTCCATTAATTGTCTTGGATTATATTGCACTAAACACCATGGCAACACAGAATTAATCTACTCGTAATTATCTACAAATACAGAAGTTCAAAGAATGACTTTAGCCATTATTATTTTGCTTCTTGGTATGAGTTTTGGGAGAAAAACAACCCTCAAAGTGTAAGAAAACTCAAAATCACATTTTTTTAATTGGGCTAGCAATCTCACATGAACAACATTGGCCACCATAACAGCCCCTGAGATCGGTTTGCAGCTTTTGCTATCTGGAACTGGGTTACAGCTCATAAGGAGATAAGAAGAGTCCTGCTATATCAGACCAAAGACCTATCTAATAAGTAGAAGATCAGCTTTCCCACAATGTTCAATCAGATCTATAAACAGGACCTGGGGCCAATAGCCATGACTTGGTTTTCACATTTTCTGCCTTTAGGAAACCCTTTCCACACCTATTTGCCTGCTATGGACCCCCTGCACCTTGGAAAGGTTTTTGGAGTATGCATGTGTTGAGGTGACACGGAATCCTGGTGAGGCCTTTTGATGCACCCAACATCCCCTGGCTTAGCTGAACCTTGTTGGGTGGAGGGAATAACAGTGGTTGTGGGCAATCTATCTTTCACGGAATCTTGTCTGCCGTTTCTGATCTTCTCACTTGGGAGTCCCTGATTCCTCTCACACGGAGTGTTCTTTTTCTTCAGTTCATGAACAACATTGTCATCACTGCGTTCTATCAACAATCCCAGAGCTAACACCAAAAGGCAGGGGAATCAAGCATTTTGGATCAAAAGATTCTTCCTAGCATGAGAAGAAACTGTCCGTAATACTTAATCGCAGTTGGACTGCAGTTGACATTTTTGCATGTCTTGCTGCTGGGGAACATGCTTCGGATACAAAGTGCTTAGAAGGAAGCCGCCCAGAGAATATTTATTGATGGACAGGTATATACATAAAAATAAAAATAAAATGATCCCCAAAATAACTCACCTGGGTTTTCCTTCATCACCTGCCTGCGACGAAGCCTAAAACCTGGGCCCTTGAGGTTATCCTGGGATGGGTCTAGTTGTGAGGAGACCCATTTGCATGCATTCTTGTCTGACTGCCCTTCTTAACTCCAAATCTCTGTCAACATTATCTATGTCCAAAGTCAATAACAATTGACTCAGTCCTTCCAGAGGAGATTAGCAACAGCTGTATTTTTCTTTAAGGGGGTAACTTTATCAAAGGAGGGGGAAAGAGGTAAACTTCTCCACTAACTTTTTTTAAAGGGAGAAACTAGACCCTTTCCTTAATTCCTGCACTCAGAAATATGGTCTGGCTTCTTTTTCATATAAAAACATCAAGATGTGACTGTCTTTTCTCTGAACATTTAAGATGAAAGGAGAGAGATACATAATTTAAACCAATTGTTTAAAAGTATTTGTTTTATTCCTGCATTCATTTGCATGTATAATTTCGGAAAATCTTGAAACAAGAGTGTTTTTTTAAATTTGAGAAAACTAGCAGTGGTTCTAGAAAAACATGAACTCAGAATCCTTCATGTTCATGCAAAGTGTGTTCATTCAAAATATTTTTAAAACAACAGAACTTAAGATTCTAAAAACTGCAGAATGTTAATTTATTCACAGGAATATGAGGGGTTACAAAAGATTTTACCTCCCAGATTTATACCAGAGATCTCTTTGATCTTTCTTTTTCAATTTAAAAATGGCAAATCAGGTGGATTTCAAAGCCTTCAGATCACATTATTTTAATGGTCCAGGAGGTGCACGGATAAGTCTGAAGAATTACCTCTGTGCATCTTATTTTGGAGATGCTAGTCATAAATCTCTCTTTACTTTTTCATGAAGTGTGAGAGGCAAACTTAAATATGGGCATATATGCTTGTAGTTATATAATTATATAGATAATGCACACTCTTGAAGGTTCAGAAGCCATTTAGGGAATATATTTGTGTAAATAGCCACTACATTTAATCATTAGAATCTTATTTCTTATCCTAAATACACTTACATCTAAGTAAATATTGTTAGTGCCCAGCTCCGCAAAATCTACATCATCTTATGTGATTCCTGTCATTACATTCACACTCCAAGATATGTGGTGGATTTGAAGAATCTTGTGGAATTGCAATGGAAAAGACAATGCATATGTGTGCTTCTAAAACCTCAGCACATTCCTAAAATGTAAAAGTGGTGAGACCCGCCATTCAAGTGTTATTGACTCTGTTCTCTTTTTTGGAGTAGAGAGAGAAGAGGGGAGGTATAGCTTCTATGCCAGCCTGGACCGCTGGCCACCTAAATGGAACACTGCAAGAGGATAAAGTGTGACTTATAATTGTGTTTATTCCCTCCCTTCAGTTGTGTGCTAATTACCAATGACCCAGCTTTTAATTATACACATATGTAAGTCCAGAGGCCTTTAGAGACATCTCCAGAATAAAACTTAAGACTCTTATTAAAATTATTTGTCGTTAAATTCTTGAGGTTTTAAATTTCCGAAGCTTAATTTTAATTTTTTGTGTATTGTATATTTTATTGTGGAGTGCTTCTTTGAAAAATTGTGAAATGTAGGATATACATTTTTGAACTAATGAATGAATATTTAACCCAGCAAAGTTTGTGTTTGGAATGGGCGCCGTGTGGTTTAATAATTTTAGACACTGGACTTAATGGTCTCATGAGAATGGTGGAACTCTTTAGATGGAATTTCCTGTGCATATACTTCAATTTCCTTACTATAGTAAGCCAGCCCTCCTGCGTATGTGAGTCCTCCACATACGCCTCCTGTGAGCATCTCCTTAAGAATAAATGCCAGCAAAAGTGTAATCCTAGCCATGGTTACTCAGAAGTAAGACTCACTACAGTGGGAAGTATTCCCAGGTAAGTCGGTTATGGAACTGCCACCTCAACACACGGGGATTACTTGTGCCTAAGGGCTTTGGGAAAGCGAGACAGTCAAAGGCGAATACCTTTAACAGGACTGTTTCTTTACTGTACTTGTCACGAAGTTGCTTCGTGGCCAAATGCATCTCAAGGAGGACATATTGTCCGTGTTTTCGAGTTACTGTTTTACTGGTGATGATAATACTCTGTTCGGGGGAAGGGCTTTAATTGGTAATATTTGGCAAGCAATTTTTTTATACTGCTGGCTTCAAAAAAAGATTATTGGAGGAGGGAATGAAGAAAGAAGGAACGAGCAAGAAGCGGAACTATCCATGTTCTCTTTTTCTTGGCCATAGAATCCAGAAAGTTTTGTTGTTATTATTATTATTATTAAATCCGGAGCAAATGTTGAGAGTTAATTCTATTTCCACCGCCTCGCTTTCATTTCAGCGAGAGGGGGAGGGAAATATTACTTTTTAATTAATTTAATCACTGGAGTTCTTAGAACTGCAAAAAGAAAATTAACGTGCAGGGGGGCGGGAAGCACCTCGCCTTCCAAGTGAGCAATGCCGAAACCTATTTGAAGCGAGAACTTTTTCCTAGGATAATATATTGGAAGGTGAAATAAAATATTATTGCCCTGTCTGTCCGGATTGCCGCTGAAATGCATCAATTCTCATATTGCGATATAATCCAATGATTTGTTTATTTCGGAGTCTTGAATTATTAAAGCCAGCTGTTTTATTATAAGAAGCTTTGGCGGGATTATTTCTTTGATTTCCTCCCCCCCCTCCCCTGGTTATTAAGTTTCCATTGATTTCAAGCACATCTTCCTGCCCCCTAAAAGAGAAGAAAATGAATAAAAATCAGAGTATTCCGCAAACTCTTTAATTTCTTCAAGAAATGCTAGTTGCATTTGGCACCCGGAATAAATTATTCACGGGTGCACTCAGCCGCCCAAGGAAGCAGATATTAAAGGTCTCAGAAATGAAATGATCATTTTGCATTTCGATCTGGATTAGCATAACCATGCTGAAGCCAGCAGCATTCCCTCCCCGGGAAAATAAATGAATGATTTAAAAAAAAAACTGTCACCCTAGCACCCTTCAAACAACAGGAAGTCCAAGGTGGAAGGCGTGATTCCTGTCGTCTTGCTCGCCCCAGGGTCAGGTCTAACTTCAGTCGAATGGTACAGTATGTTCTTCCAGGGAGAAGAGATAAGCCTGCCGAGAGCACATTTGCAACTTTCAAAGTACGATCTCCGCTATTGCCCCAATTCCCACCCATGGCTTGTCTAGAGGACTCCCACGCACGCACCCCTTCCCACGAATAAGTTCACACGTTTATTGGTCTGATGATCTAAGGAAGAGGAGTAAAAGCAAAATATTACACTTGGAACAGCAACAACAACAAAATCACCAGGATTTCTGGCTGGCAACGTTTGTAAAGAGAAAGTTAAACTGGCCCGCCTTAGCTTTTCCGAGTTGGGTGGTTGGGAAGTCGTTAAAAAGGCGTTGGATGCGAGTCAACAAGCAGCCTCTAATAATCTGTTGAGATCAAGAAACTTATCCAGCTTGGAAGGAATATGACGACCCACTGAAATCTCTCTCACACACACAGGCTGTGGGTGGGTGTTCCTCTCGCTGGAGGGTTACTAACACTTTCCAAGTCCTGGCAAAACAAAGAACTAGCAGAATAGGCTTCTGCGCTGCATTTTAGCATCCGTGCCCTAATGTGAATCTTTTTTCTCATTTTAACAAGGATTACTCAAAGTCCCAAAGCAGGCAAATTAACAGAGGAATAAATAAATGGCTAATTTATTAATACAGGCCACTGAACCACGATTGACAATTCAAAAGAAGGGCAAGGACGTTCGCTTTTGCCTTCAGATTCGTAGCTTTAGATGTTTAGCTTCCATTACAATATGCTTCAAACTAAAACAATATTTATCGGGGAGTTTAGTGCCGCTGGAATCCTTAACCAACCTAAGATCCAATAGCAAACATAAATAATTGAAAAGTAAATTGCGGTGAAATCACTGAGATTTGTTTGGGGGCAGGCGGAGGAATGGGGCTGTAAATATGTTAAACGTATTTAACAACTCAAAATAACTCAAAACATTCCCACATACATTGATGGGTTTTAAAGTTATAGTACAATCAACTCAAAGATAAGGCCCATTGTGGTCAGTGGGACACTCCCATGTAAGTGAGTATAGGATCGCAGTCTTAGGGTGTATTGTTCTAGAATAATGCAATTTAAGCAGAATATACTGAAAAAGTTCCCCTTGTTAGAACTATTCAAATGATGAGGAGTAGCACAAAATCGCTATTGGTTGCACCCTTTGACTCTTAAGGGTTAAGTTTAGGGAGACTAATTCGTTTGATGTGGAAAAGTTGTAACACAGTGTTATGCGAGAAAGAGGAGGATGTTGTTTTCTCATAATTTAGCAACATCCTTTCAATGGAAAATGATAGAAAAACCAGCTGTTCCAATAAGAAGTGATATCCAACTCAGAGTAGACCCCCTGAAATCGATGCAGTTAAACTGCATATTGCTAACATTTGCCAATCACCCAACAATAATAATTGATTGTGATTATTTTGATACCTTTAAAAAAAGTTTTAAGATTTCAGAAGCATTAAGCGCTATTCCATGGAAGTTAGCATATTTAAATTTCATTGCTCTCAACAGATGTGACAAAGGTGCTGGGCCCTTGACTGGATTGTGCTCATGGCTTTCAACACTAAACATTATGGAATGTTGGGTTCTACATCAAAAGCTTTATGTTGCAAATAAATATGGCTTTAGATCTGTCATGGGACTCCATCTATTAACTGATTAAGTGCCTTGCTTTTCACCCACTAGTCAAAGGATTCATGTTTCTAGTCAGAATCCAGTGTATTTCAAAACATTTGTTAAAGATGGCTTCAGTTTAAACTTTAATCTCCTTTTTTGCTTACCAAACTCGGTAACGAGCCATGTGCCCTGTATGTATAACAGCATATTAATGGTAATGTGGCCATGATTATTAATGATAATAATTAAAGTAACACACAAATAATTTATTGCCGAGAGAAAATTTTAAGCTCCTTCCTTGAATCAGTAAATGTAAGACAGTTGCTTATAGTTATAATGCCACAACTGGTATCAGAATGTCCAAATCCACCATTGTTCTGTAGTAGTAGTAGTTTTATTATTTATTTATTTATTTATTTATTTATTTACTTACTTACTTACTTACTTACTTACTTATACATACCCCACCCTCTCCGGCCAGGGCCGGGCTCAGGGTGGCTAACACCAAATATAAATTACAATAATATGTAATGGGGGGGTAATTAAAATACAGCTTAAAATGCAGCCTCATTTTAGTAGTAACCCATAAATCAAGACCATAAAGGGAGGAAACATCAGATATTCACCTGAGCCAGCTATCCATGCTGCTCCTACATGGGTCAGCAAAAAAGCCAAGGGAAAATGTATATACCAAATCCCATATAAGGGGTCAGAGTGAGTCCAAGTCGAAGGCCAGGCGGAACAGCTCCATCTTGCAGACCCTGCAGAAAGATGTCAAGTCCCACAGGGCCCTGGTCTCTTGTGACAGAGCGTTCCACCAAGTTGGGGCCAGTGCTGAAAAGGCCCTGGCCCTAGTTGAGAACAATCTAACCTCCTTGAGGCTCAGGACCTCCAAAGTGTTGTTATTTATGGACCTTAAGGTCCTCCAGGAGAGGCGGTCCCGTAGGTACAATGGTCCTGATTGCACCAATTAACCAGTGAAGACCCCACACTCATTAGTTTCAATGGGGCTTGCACATTTGAGAACTGTGGACTTCAATGCTCTCAGCTCTATAGCACATGTCAACAAACTTCAAAACTATAATAAGTAATAATAATAATAATTTATTATTTGTACCCCACCCATCTGGGTGAGTCTCCCCAGCCACTCTGGGCAGCTCCCAATCAAATATTAAAACAATACAGCATTAAATATTAAAAACTTCCCTAAACAGGGCTGCCTTCAGATGTCTTAGCAGACTTTGGCTAAAATCTCTTAGGCAAACAGTTAGCCTCCTAAGATATTAACAGATGGGGTGGCTGGGAGCAGAAGAGCCTTCTTATGAGATAGATAATTTCAAGACTGGATCTACAAGTGCAAGTTTAAAAATGGGAAATAATATTTTCATAACAAAAGTGAACAAACCAAAAACGAGGTCAAGTGCCTGCTGTTGCTGAAAGACACACAACAAAACCCTGGGCATGTCTACTCAAAAGTAATTCACTTAATTCAATGGGGTCTCCCATTGAACTGCATACAGGAGGTGTGGACAACTTTCTGGGAGCCACAGGCCAGAGGCAAAAGTGAGCAGGGCAATAATGTCAATATTACCTGGCTTCTATAAATGCTTACAGGCCCCTCTCCATCCTCCAGCCAGACAAAAACATTCAAGGTGAGTGTGGAGCAAGAGTAGTGAAGGGCTGTGGTCTAGGGAAAACCTAAAGGACCAGACAGAGAGGACTGAAGGGCTGCATGTGGACCCTAACAAGTGTAATTGTGGCATAAGCTTTCATGGGCTTGAGCTTTCTCCATCAGATGTGCAATCTGAAATCCATGGCAAACATTCACCTAGATTTCAGCTGGTACATAGCCTTGAATCATGAGCTCAGAACTCCCAAGGAGCCTTGTAGCCTCAGTCTCTCCATCTGCAATATGGGGGTTGGTTGGTTGGCTGACTTACCTTACAAGTTTGTTGTAAGAGTTAAAGCTAGATAATGCATGGGAAGCACTTTGAACAAATTTGCATTGATTTGTTCTTACTAGATGTTAAGAATAACTGTGTTAATCTGCTGTATCAAAAACACCAAGAAACTCATTGTACTATGAAGTCTAAAAAGTGGTATTTGTGGCATAAGCTTTCATGGGCTTGTGGCTTCTTCATCAATTGCAAACTCTGAAATCCCTTGGCAAACATTTGTCTAGACTGCAGCTAGCTAGCTTGGAAATCCCAACCTTAAGCATATCCCCACTAAATGAGTGTGTATACCTGAAGATAAAGTGTAACATTGAGATAATTTCTTTTCTTAGTGGCCTATCTTCAAGTTGCTTCGACTTTGCTTTGTTTTGTACACCCCAGATCTTATCCCCCATTTCTTGGAAGAAGAAAAGTGGGGCTTCGGTATCTTCACAGGCCCTTGCACTGTTCATTGAGATTAAGCAATACAGCAGGGGGTGGACCGATTTTTGAGTAAGCAATGCCCAGGAGGGTCAAGTAGCCCAGTAACAATGCGTCCAAGGCTAGAGAAATCAGAGCTTGTGAAATCAGAGCTTGGGATAAAAAATGCTGTTGTTTTGCATAGAGAGGAAAATCCAGAGCATTTATGATCAGGACGGGTTTTTAAGTTCCTACTGCAGAATTTCGTCAGTCATCCCGAAAACTGAGTCAAAACTTATGGGAAAAGACAAAGAGAAAAGGGAGTCTCTCTTCCTCAGTACTCAGCCAAAAGCAAAACTTCAAGTTTGCTCTCTCTCTGCAATCCCGGATGTGTCTCATCCCCGCTTTTCTTGGCCCCCGGAGGACTCGACGTCGCTCACGTTTGTCCGCAGCTGCCTCCCGAAAAGTTGTCCTTCCAGTGGAAGCGAAGAGAAAGGCTACCAAGACGACCCGGTGGCGACCTGGACTCAGCTCCGCGGGAGGCGCGCTAAGAAACCAGCTGCTGGTTCCAAGTCTGGACGCCGAGGAGTTTCTTCCCTGCTCCTTCGCCGCTTGTGACGCTGCGTCGCTCCAACCAGATTTCTTCCTTCCCTTCACTCTAAAATCCAAAAGCATCAGTTCATTTTTCTTTTCCCTGGATCACCACTGCGCGCCCAAGCCCAAAGCTAGTTTTCCTAGCGTAGAGAAAAGAAAGAACCGGCATTACTAGAGAAAAAGAGGGGAAGCGGATCACCTGGCGGTGGTGCCTCTTGAACGGAGTTGGGCCCTTCGCTTGGGAAGGGCAAGCAAGGTCGAGGATGCTGCCACGCGCACGGCCTTTTTCTTTTCCCATAGCTGCAATTCTCTGCTTGCAATCGTCACCCCACAAATCCATGTAACTCAGGATAACTCTTCATGTATCTGATGCAAGTGAACTGCAGTCCAGAAAAGCTTGCGCCTTAGTAAAGTTGATAGTATTTTAGTCGACGCCACTTGTTGTTTTTGCTGCAAGAGACTACCAGGACTACTCCTCTCGGAGTTTCTTTTTAAAGTTACCTTCTCCCTCCCCACGGCCTCTTGAAGAAGCAGCTGAAGTATGTAAACTCCCCTTGAGACTATTCCTGGCTGCCTCCATTGCAAGGGTTTGAGAACAAGAGTGCCCTTGGGAATAGACGTAGTAGAAGTAACGATAATAGCAACCCAGATATAGGTATGGTTGCTATTTCTCAGTGGCCCAGGGATATGTTTTATACCTACAGCGCAAAAGTGCACCCTTTCGCTCCCTTCGCACAAATTTCTCACGCCTTAAGAAATCTTGAGGAGATACACACTTGCCTAAGAAGATAAGACGCGTCTCCCGGAATCTGACCTAAATTCAAACAATCCGGAATTTTTCAAGAAGCACAGATGCTGACATACACAAGAAATGGACCAGTGGTCCTCCGGGTCACCCTATAAATAATGAAATAATAGAATGGCAAAAGAGACCCATTCTCCCGCATCAAAAATTTGGGAGGACAATGACATCCTGCTGCTTTCGGTGGGATTTATTTTCAAACAAGCGGCAAAGTGTGCGCGAGCGCGCTTAGGTAACCCTGAGCACAACACCCATGTAAATAGGCATTGAAAAGAGAGGGCCGTATCCCTGCTGGACAGAGGCTTTGATTTGTAATTTTGTTCCAAAGAGGTGTTGCTTCTGGCTCTGGCGGGTTTGCCTATGATCCCCACCCCCAATTTGGAGAGGAGGAGCCCAGAGAAAAGTTTTTGGACAGCTTTTAGTCTGTTTCAACTTTCTGATAGATTCCAATCCTGCTACGCCTGTTCGGAACCACCCCCACGCAACTGAACTATTTATGCAGTGTATACAGAGCTCCTATATGAACCGAATTAACTCTCCAGCGCAATGCTAACCATGCTTACTCAGAAGTAAGTGTCTCCCCCCCCCCCAAGTCCAGCGAGTCTTACTATCCTGTAGGTAGGTGGGTTTAGGATTGCAGCCAAACTCATTACTCCCTTGAACACCTAAGTGTTTGTTTCACATTGATTTCAGTTGGACTTACTCCCAGGCAAGAGTACACTGCAAAGCAATCCAGTGAACGCTTCCCTGGGAGCAAGTCCCACTAAAATCTCTATTCGGTGTCTCTATCTCTCTCTGGAATGAACTCATGGACTAATGTCTGAAGCCGATTATGGAAAATATTTGTGGAATAGGAAATTAAAGTAAATGCATTTCCTATCTTTCTGCAGTTTGCAAACATAAGCGATACTTACAAAGGACAAGCAGGTGATGGTGGTGCTTTTTTTATTTTCTCTTCCTGCCAGATGTTACTCATCCTCGGCTTTTGCAACTGTTTTTCCCCTCTCTTCTACATTGCTGTAGGAATGGGATTGTAAGGTTTATTGCAAACCGTGTTGACTGAAAACTCAGTTGCGCGTTTGCACTGGTTGGCTTCCTTTATATTTAAAGGACTTCTGCCGTCCAGCTGACATTGACAAAGATACCTCTGTAGGAACCTATAAGTTTCGTTAAGAGTAAAACATTGTAGCCGTGAAAACCGGGCAGCTGAGCCGACATAGTTCGCATAGACCTTTTTGAAAGTTGATATTTGGCCTAGCTAAAAATCGATTCTGGTCATTTGAAAAGGTCAAGATGTAAACATTTCTCCTGTACCCTGCTCTTGTTTTCTACAGCACAGAAATGTTTCGCTGAAAAGGTGACTTAAGAAACAACAACAGTGCCTTTGTTCTGTTTTACTTTTAATCCATAGTGGAGTTGCCTTCCATACGATCCTGAGCAGGTCTCGTTGCGATGAAGGGGGACGAAAATGTTTTTGTACAGTTTCCCTTCGTCTCAATGGAGCTTGGACGGGAGAATGTATAGCTGAACTGGACTCCTTGCCATGTACGCTTCCTTAGGAACTGTAAAATCATATTATTTACACAACATTGTGCTTTCCAATAAATCTGCATTAGGTCTTTTGTAGTCTCTTTCATGGCAGGTATAAAGAGATGGGTTATAGCTGTTGAAAAAGGAAACCATACTGACCAGAACTTTTAACCCCCTCTTACAAAACAGGCAAAAGTTGATCGGGTGTGTGCATTATGCACTTTCTCATTTTTAAATAAAATGCTAAACTTTACGAAGGAATACTCTGGAGTGATTCTTTTAGCGGGAGGAAACCTCATTGTGGGCACACAATATAGTGTATCAATACACAGCCACACTCTGGAATATACCCATGCTGCATTTGTACAAAGGGAAATGCCAGGACCTGAGCCTCCCTGGAGGCGACGCCTTCTGACCTGGACGCTTTGGCCCTGATCCCCTTTGGGAAAGGCTTGCTTGCCCAGTGGCGAGTGGGAGGCATTCTGCGCATGGTCAAAAACACCCCTTCCTTGGTAGATCGTGATCACGTGCTTTAGCCACAGAGACTTAATTCCTGAGGAAGCTGAGACAGGCTAGTGGGGAAAGACATAGAGGTGCTCTCTCTCTCTCTCACCCACGCCTCTTTCTCGTGGCTCTGCCTTCTTTCTGCCTGTTATTTGTCCCCTTCCGCGAGCGGCTGCCCTTTCTGGAAAACACAGGACAGGAATCTGCGTTTCTTAAAGGTTTGATATTGCCGCTTGTCTCCGCGCTGTCCTCAGGAGAAGTCAAAACATGTTTGGGTGGCTCAACGAGGCAGACATAACTAACTGAGAGACAGGCAGGGATCAGTTATGCCGGGAAAAGGAGGTGTCACTTGTACGCAGTCACTTTGGTGATCAACACTTGGATGATTTATGCCTTCGACTTTAATTATATTTCTGTGACAGGTGGCACTTCCCTGGACAAAAGTTAGCAGAGGTCAGCCAAGACGAAGTGTCCCTTTATCAGTCCTGAAATACAACGGAACGAGATGCAACGTCCAGGCAGACAGCCCACAACATTAACTTAGCCTCTTGGATATATGAATTGTCAGACAGTGGCCCAGGATCGGAGACGGGGAAGATCAAGGTAGAATTTTGTCACACCTTTGAAAATAAACGCAATCTTTCTTCCTCCTTCCCGCGCCAACCCAGTCCAGGTTCTTGCATGGTAACTAAGAGCTGAAATAACATGTCATTGACTCCCTTCAAGAGAAAGACCTTGGGAATACAAAGCAAAACAAACATAACTTTGAGGGCTAACTGCTTGTTAGCGTCAGTTCAAGGGAAATCATCTGTTCTGCAGAAGAAGGCAGTGGGTGGGGGAGAGGTCAGTTCCTCAGGCTCCTTAAATTCAGATGACTTATAGTTGTCAACCTAATCTATGGTCCAGTTCCAAAGGAAATTCATACATTTAATCTGAGCATGTCCCATTGAAGTCAATGGAGGAGAACTGAGATTTGGATCCAGGTAAACTACCCAGTAGGGCTTGGTGAACCTTAGCCAGTCCAGAGAGGACCATCGTATCTCCAACCCATTTGGTATCAATGTCATCAAAGACTTACTCTTCTTATACCTGACATCATTAGAAGGGTCTCTGAAAATCAGCAATTTGGAATGGCATTTAAAAATGGAGCTGAATCCATCAAATTCCAAGTGGCTACTGGAAACTGCTCAGGACACACCACATATTTAAAGAACACGAGTTTTTAAATGTGTTTGTAAGTAATGTGTATGTTCTGTTGGGAACATGGCTTGTTCTTCCCTCCCACCTAGCTTCAGTTTGCCTTCCACTTTTCAGCTGCTTTGTCCTGCTTTCTTGGGGTTTATCTCACTTTCTTTGTACCATAAAGAGTGATCTGATCTCAAAAGTTATACACAGATGGAAACCTTCTTTGGGATGGGATGTCATGGACAGCACACTCGTTATTGTCATGACTCATTGAGGTCATTGGGGTGTGAAGTGCAGGGTGCTTCTGGTTCTTGGTGGTTGTGACCTTGGTCTATCATTTGTGGTGAGTAAGTTGACCTCTAGGCCAGGGCTGGGGAATCTGTGACCCTCCAGCTGTTGTTGAATTCTCATCAACCCCAGCCAGCATGGCCAGTGGTCAGGGACAGTGGGACTTGCAGCTCTGAAGCCTCTGGAGGGCCACCGGTTCCCCCAGCCTTGCTGTAGGCCCTGGTGCACTCAGAAAAGAACTTTGTGGGCAAAAGTCAAGGATGCAAATCAGCAGAATGAGTCGGAGGGACTTGCAACAGGACTGGCCACATTTTGAAGTATGTGAAAACAAATATTTACGGTACTATAATCTAAGGAGAGGATAGCATTTATGACCATTCAGTCTATAGTCCAAAATTGCACAACTGCACCATTGTCACTAAGAAAAATGATGTTACAGGGAACCAGTCAGAGGGTCTTCTTGGTGGTGGCACCCACCCTGTGGAATGCCCTGCCATCATATGTCAAGGAGATAAATAACTATACAACTTATAAAAGACATCTGAAGGCAACCCTGTATAGGGAAGCTTTTAATGTTTGATGTGTTATTATGCTTTTATATTTGTTGGAAGCCGCCCAGAGTGGCTAGGGCAGGCTTCCTTAAACTCAGTCCTCCAGATGTTTTAAGACTACAATCCCCATCATCCCTGACCACTGGTCTTGCTAGCTAGGGATCATGGGAGTTTTAGGCCAAAAACATCTGGAGGCTGAGTTTGAGGAAGCCTGGGCTAGGGCAACCCAGTCAGATGAGTGGGATATAATTATTATTATTAGCATTAGCATTTCAACCATCAACCCCCAGCAAAATGAAACTGTTAGAAACAAGAAGAGCTTCCTTCCACACCAGGACCAGGAAAGTCAGATAGAAAAGATACTCAGGCCATTACATTCTAGATTTCAAGGTGTATTCCTACAAAAGTGGTGATGGAACAGAGAAATGAAACATTCCCTGGCCAACACACAATATGCTTCTTGGGTTTCCTTGAATCAAACCCCCCCCCCATATGCTAGAAATGTCTTGAGATCCCAGCTCTTTGGACACCTTCTATTTTGCACCCAATTGATTCTACTCTTCTTGATTCCTGTTGGCTGGTTTCCATTCTCTTATCTTTAATGGTCAGTACTGCAAGAAAAATTTTGAAATTCTGATCCATTATTCACTGGAATTTTGTCTTTGGCTTAAAGAGGAAAGAAGAAGAAGAAGAAGAAGAAGAAGAAGAAGAAGAAGAAGAAGAAGAAGAAGAAGAAGAAGAAGAAGAAGAAGAAGAAGAGTTTGGATTTGATATCCCGCTTTATCACTACCCAAAGGAGTCTCAAAGGGGCTAACATTCTCCTTTCCCTTCCTCCCCCACAACAAACACTCTACGAGGTGAGTGGGGCTGAGAGACTTCAGAGAAGTGTGACTAGCAGCTGCATATGGAGGAGCGGAGATACGAACCCGGTTCCCCAGATTACGAGTCTACTGCTCTTAACCACTACACCACACATCTCTAATTCCATGATATGTATTTATTTTGAAGCCCTATTGATTTCAATAGAATTTATCTCCAAGACATTGTTCTTGGTTTGGTTGTAAACACATTCCCACTAAGTTTACAAAGTCTTCTCTCAAGTACGTATGCATATGATATCCTCTTTAAATAGTGTCCCTGAGGCAGTTACTACAATCCAGGACTTTACAATCAATGAATATTTTACCATTGACTTCAATGGGATGCAGATTGTAGCCATAGCTCATTTCCAAGGTGCTTTAGTGATACTTGTTTAGAATCAGTAATTTAATAGTACAAAACTATCTATAAATTAATCCCAGTCCCAATATACTTACTTAAAAGTAAGTTTCATTAATATCCTATTTAAGTACACCACTCCTTTCTTTTTAACAACTGGTTCCACTTTTGGGGAAGCTCCAGAACAAGCTACCTCATTTCTGATGCACAATCCTTTTAGAATCTAGCTGTTCGTGTTTCTCTTTTGCTTAGTTCTAAGCATAACACATGCTAAAAACAACAATATTCTGTCTATACCACAGTCCCTTGCAGGCACAAAGGCAGGTGCTGGCGTTATAGCAGGAGACTCTAGCAAGGGCGTACCCACCACGGGGCAAGTTAGGGCAGCTGCCCTACTCTAGAAGCAGGGCTGGTGGGCAGAGGCGGAGCACAGCCCGGCGGAGCGCGAGTTCGCCATTCCCGCCGCGCCCTCCCTCCAGCTCCCTGGCGCGCCCTCAGGCAAGGCCAAGCACGGCGGGGAACCAGGGAGCGCGGCGCGGTGGGCGGGAACGCCCACCTCGCGCTCTGCTGGGCTGGGCTCCGCCTCCGCCCACCAGCCCTGCTTCTAGGGAGGGGCACAGCCCGGCGGAGCGCGAGTTCAGCGTTCCCACCCGCCGCGCTGCGCCCTCCCTCCACTCCCCGTCGCGCCCTCTGGCAAGGCCAAGCGCGGCGGGGAACCAGAGAGCGCGGTGCTGCGGGCGGGAACGCCGAACTCGCGCTCCGCTGGGCTGGGCTCCGCCTCCGCCCACCACCCCTGCTTCTAGGGAGGGGCACAGCCCGGCGAAGCGCGAGTTCGCCGTTCCCGCCCACTTTGTGGCCCCTCCCCTTCCGTGCCTTGGCCCCTCCCCTTGCCCCCCCCTAGTTTTGATCCTGGGTACGCCCATGGACTCTAGGTTGCGTTGGAAGATACTAAACATTAAATTGTCAACCTCTGGGCTGGCTCTTTCGACACTTTCAGAGCTCGTTCTTACACTTCCAAATCCCCATCAGTAGTTAAGGATCACTCGCTTGCCTTTACTGTACTTCGGATTAAATGAACTCCGGATTAAAAGAGCAAACGTGAACGCTGTGTTCGCAAAGCCTTTTAAACAAAACCTCAGGACACCCGGAGCTTGGAGCAACTCCAGAGAGCCCACCCATTTCAACCACTTCTCTTTGCAGGACGCACCAGTCTCGCCTCCCAGCAAAAAGAGCATAGCTGTCAAGTTTTCCCTTTTCTCGCGAGGAAGCCTATTCAGCATAAGGGAATTTCCCTTAAAAAGGGGGGAGAACTTGACAGCTATGAAAAAGAGACTCCTGTAAGAACACAGGAGATTGCTTTAGCCCCAGGAAGATCTCGATCCCCACCCCACCCCACATACACACCCACCCTTCAGCCATTAAGGAGTTAAAATCAATGACGGAAGTGGTCAGCATGTGTTTTTCTTTTCCCGGAACTCCCAGGATCGCCAGTATTTAAACTTAAGTTCGGAGTATTCTAAAGCAGGCATCCCCAACCTGCGCCCTCCATATGTTTTGGCCTACAATTCCCATGATCCCTAGCTAACAGGACCAGTGATTAGGGATGATGGGAATTGTAGTCCAAAACATCTGGAGGGCTGAAGGTTGGGGATGCCTGTTCTAAAGGATGGTCGGGACAACATGGAGGGAGGGCTGTTGCCCGAATGCCCTACCTCTGGGAGACCCAGAGAGACCTGGCTGACAGGATGCTGGAGTAGCTAGGCCTTTGGTTTGCTCTACCAAGGCTCTTATCATCATCATCATCATCATCTTCATCATCTTCACCCACCCCACCCCATTTCTCCAGATAGGTCCCTTCTTGACCATTTTGACCACTGGTTCAAGGCAACTATGGAGCTGGGAAACAAGTAAGTGGGGGGGAGTATAGTTCAAACAATTCCAGGACTTTAAAGGGGGGAATGTTTAAATTCCGTGCCTTGCTCGGCTGAGAGCAAGACACGTTGATACAGTGACGCAGTCAATACAGTGCCATATAACAGTGGAGGAGATCCACCGGGAGAGGAGAGTCGGGACCTACTTTATTTCGTGTGACTGCTCTTTTAAATCTTATTCCAAGGCGACTTCACCGGTGCTCACATTTCGTGCGCATGGGCGAGCTGTGGCGAGCCCTTGCAAAGAGGACTCGCGAGAATGAAACGCAAGCACGCTTATTAAGCAATATTCTAAACACGTGTGCAAATCTTTTACGAGTCTGTGCTAGTGAAATGGTATGTATTCGTTTGTTTGCTTTCTTTTTCATTTATCTGGGTCGTTTTCTTTTAAGGGGCAGGTCACCAGCAAGGATTCCTCTGAGGCGCGTGTAGAAAAAGTTGATCTATTTATTTCAAACGCAGGGGACAAAGCCAAGTGGCCGATCTGATCCTAAGCACGCTTAAGTTGAAGTACACATTGCTTAGATACGTCTGTTGCGAAAGGTCTCTAGCCCACTGAGCTGATGTGATTAAGTCGCAGCACCAGCTCCAGCCGCCTCTAAGGTACAGTACAGAGGGAAGGAGAATGTGAGTCTCCTCGACAGGTTCTCGGCTTGTCTTGGGAGGGACAGGCCTCCCCCGACGCCCTCTTCTTTTGTAATGGGGTGAGCTGTAGCGCGCTCAGTATTACCCCCCCCCCCAGTGACTCCAGTCCACACCGAGAGAGAACACAAGCCTGGACCGACGTTTTATGGATGTACCTCACCCGACCCCGACCCCCACCATTGTTGTCTCGGTTTAAAAACGAGCTTCCGAGACATCCTACCTCAATGCTCTCAGGCCGATCAAATCTCGGCAGGCATCTCTTGATCTGCTCAAAGATGCCCGCTGAACCTCTGTGTCAAAGCACACTTGTTCCAAAGGAAACTGCCATCGATTACAACGAGCTTCTGCCTCTCTCTCTCTCTCTCTCTCTCTCTCTCTCTCTCTCTCTCTCTCTCTCTCTCTCTCTCTCTCTCTCTCTCTCTCTCTCTCGTGATGGAGAGACTCCAATCATTTATCAAAGCAGGAAGCCAAAAGAAAGAAAACCACCCCTCTCGGCATAGCCAAGGCAGGAACCTAACGATTTAGATTCAGGGTAATTTCTCCCCTCCCCTAATCTCCTCGCAGTATTTGATATGATGAATAACCCAATATAGGCCTTTAAAAATAGGTCACTGCATAAAGAGACTCCCAGAGAGCAATAAAAAAAGAGGGGGAAGGAGGGCGCTTTAAGGAGAGAAGCCCTTTGACTTTCTCTCGGTGTTTGTTGCGAGCATACGGTACGCGCGCAGAGGACAAACAAACGGAGGCACCTCTGGATGGGAGTCAAGGTGGGGGTGAGGCGAGCCTGTCCCCCGTCTCCAGAGGTTCCCCTGTGGTCTGAAAGAAGACCCGAGTGCTCAGGTTGGGAGGTGGAGAAAGGCATTAAATCTCCCCTTCACATATCTTGTCTATGTGCGCAGGGCAGGGGAACTATCCACGGATCTTTACACCGCGATGCTTAATCCAGAATAACGGCAGCGGCATGTTTCGTACCCAGAGTCCCCGACACACTCCCGCACCTTCGTCCACAGCCAGGAGTAAGCCACAGGATCATACATCTGTAGAGCTGGAAGGGAACCCAAAGGATCATCTAGCCCAACCCCGGCGACGAATAACTTTCTCGTTTTCGTCGCTTTTGTATCCGCTCTGTTTGCGAGGTTAAACGAAGCAAACTAATCCGCGTTAACTGCTTCTTTCTACCCAGGACCCTTTGGATTTCACCGCAAACGCGGGTTGTTTCCTCTCTCTCGCCCTCTTTTATTTTGTGTTTGTTTGTTCCGTTTCTTTGTTCCCCCTGGAACGATACCGTGGTTTATAGGAGTAGTTAAATATTTGCTCTTTCGGTGGTTGACTACAGAGCGGGGATCCGAACTCCCTTCTCCATAGGAGCGGCGGCGTTAAAATATGGTGCCTCTGGTTTTTGCTCGTGTTGGTAACGCGAGGCGTCGGAGAGATTTATGGAATTTTAGCTTTACAGACATGAAGTTTCGGGGACAGATAATAAATAAGAGGGGAGGGGATTGGGGAACTGTTTATTTCCTCTCACTAGAGCCTATGAGAGGAATATGGAGGGGGGGCAGTGGGAGGGGAGGGACGATGATCCCAGGTAATCATTTGTGGAAAGGCTCGCAACAGCTCCTAGCGCTGGAAATGCAGGCGGAAGAGTCACGTCCCCAATTCGCGGGGGCTCTATTCCACCGGCTCATCCCGTCTCTATTTCCACATCACCAACAACAACACTTGACTTTAACCGAGCCTAGAGCCAGCCTGGCTATACTGATTTCAGAGGAGGGGCGCGTGGGAAGGAGGGAGGGATCAGGATCCTAGTTTATGTAACTGGTTTCCACCGAAATAACTGGAGGGTTCCTCTGTTTATAAACAAAGGGCCTTCGAAGACTGCATCTTTCTCTCCACCCCCACCCCGCCTTCCTTTCCCTCGTTTCCCCCTCTTGAAGAGGGCTCACGCCTCTCTCCAGATCTCATAAAGGGTATGGGGATGTTGCAAGATCGCCTGCCGAATAATATCCTCATCATAACCGGAAACGTGATGCTGTAATAATATTTTCATCTCGTTCCAAAGGGAGAACCAAAATGGTTTCTTCTTTACCGCCACTACTACCACCCCCTGGTTAAAACAAAAACAAAAAAAACCCTCCTCAAGGAAAAGGATCCTCAAAGATTCTCGGCGACCCCCTGCCCTGCTCCCAGTCACTCAGGGAGCCTTTCTGGGGCGGGGGGGGGAGGAGAGGGCAAGAAATGCCTCCACCTCGCGGATCCCCAAGCCTTTCAGCACTGTCACCACCAAAGAGCCGTATTTCTGCTACACTTTTGAGTGAAGCCATACCAGGGTGGTGTAGGGAAAGTGGGGAGGAGAAAAGGGGGGGCCCTCCTTGTCAGAATCATCTGGAGTTTTTAAGGGAAATGAAATATATCCCTTCCGTCTTTGGTGGCCCTTTGCACTTGAATTATAGCAGAGAAGGATTTAGCTAGAACTATAGGGGGACTGAGCGCTCTCGCTCGCTCTCCCTCTGCTGTCCTCTAGGCATTACCAGCGGTGATATATTTACCGAAAGTCTATGCACAGCTCTGTGATCGCACCACCTTCTCTGACATGTAGAGATGATGATTAAATAATAATAATATAATAATAATATGCTTGAGCCAATGAGATCACCCATATTACAAATACTGGAAAGAAACTAGTCTCAGCAGGAACTAACAACAGCTACTGCGTATTTGGTTATCCTGATCTCAAAGGCAGGAGGTCGCCATGTTACTTGGATCAAGGTGAAAACTCCTACACCAATACATCAAACAATATGTCAATATTTTCTTTATTTTGTTTTTTTAGAAAAACAATAACCTGACATAAATGATTATAGAATTAGTACAACAGCGCACGCAAAGGCAGAGACGCTTTGCGTCCCCCTGTAGATAAATAGATAACACATAATAATTATTTCTTCCAAAGCATGCTGAAAGGAAAGAAAAAGCAGTACAAAAAGTTTATATCATAGGTGTTTGCCGCCTGCTAACCAGACGGGTATTTATTTATTTTTTAAGACATTAGCCACAACCATTTAAGTACCGAATTAAAGGTATGGAATTAAAACTTCGAAGAATAAAGTGCAATTATTTGGGGGGGGAAAGGGGAACAGCGAAAAAAATACAGAAAAGATTAGGATAAGATTTTGAACAAAAGATTTCCCTTACCTGGTGATCTGTTCGTTCCTTCTGCCTCTGGTTAGAAATAATATTTAAAAAAGAAAAAAAGATTAATCATAATCATAATCGAAGTCGGGAGGGGGGAATCTGGAAAGGAACTATTGATGGGATTTTGGAGGGTTATTTAATTTTTCCTCCAAGCACACTGTATTATCCTGATGCAATAAAGCCTGGCTGTAATGTAATTTTAAAATACATACGTCCAAGCAAATAGTGGGGACAGAATATGACAAGTGTATTTCGACATTATAATTCAAGTGGGCTCCACCTACCATCCGCCTCCCAATTAATGGCCTAACCAAGTTGCAAGAGCCTGCATTGGCCAGACTTGAGAGAGGGAGCTAGAAAGAGACAGGCAGAGCGAGAGGGGGCGAAAAGTGTCATTGAGGCGAAGGGATCGCCTCCCAATCAACAATAACTTGTTAGCAAGAGTCAATTACCTCGCCTCTGCCTCTCGCCGTCTTTTTTTCTCCCCCCAGCCCGAGGAAAAGAGGTTCTCCGGCGCCTCTCGCTTTTCCCTCGCTCTGGAGGAGCCCCCCCCTCCGGATTTCGCTGGGGGAAGAGGGCGAGCTGGGGGGGCGAAAGACAGATCTGGGACGATTTGGGGGGTGTCTCCTAAAATAGCAGCTGGGAAGAGAAGCGAGAGGCGAGAGAAATAAAGTGGGACAGGAGCGCCTCGGCCACCTCTTTCCCAGCCAGGACTGCGGACCCTGCCTGGCCGTCCAAGGACGGCTTCCCACCGCCCTCCTTGGCCCCGTCCTCCCTCTTCTCTCTCCAGGGCCAGCAGACCTGCCTCCTGGTGGAGTTGAGGACCTGAAGTTTTGGGGAGTCTTTTTGGAGGGGGTGTTCTGTTTTAATTTTTTTTGCTCGGTTTCTTTTTTTTGCTCCCCTCCTCTTTTTCGGTTGCTCTGCGTTGGCGACTGCAGAAAAGCAAGGGAGGTCATTTCAGGCAAAGAGCGGAGAGCGAGAGTAGGAAGGGGGCACAGGGGGTGCTGCGGTGGGGAAGGAGCCGGAATCCCCGACGCCCACCAAGCATGACTTCCAAAGACGACGGCAAAGCCGCCTCGGTGGAGGAGCGCCGGAGAAGCCCGCTGGACCACTTGCCTCCGCCGGCCAACTCCAACAAGCCCCTGACGCCCTTCAGCATCGAGGACATCCTCAACAAGCCCTCGGTGCGGAGAAGTTACACCATCTGCGGGACTGCCCACCTGCTCTCGGCCGCCGAGAAGCACCCTCCGGCCGCCCTGCCCCTTTCCAGTCGGGCGCTGCTCTCGCAAACGTCGCCTCTGTGCGCCCTCGAGGAGCTGGCCAGCAAGACCTTCAAGGGGCTCGAAGTCAGCGTCCTGCAAGCCGCCGAAGGTAAGACCCGCCGCACGCAGCTCCGGCTGATCAGGGGCTAGCTGCTTGCCGAGCTGCCTGCCCCCTTTCCCTGCCTGCCTTCTAGCTGGGGGGGGGGGGTGTTGTGAGGGGAGAGAGATGGTGGCGCGTTTGTGGAGAGCATCGGCGGAGAACTTCACCTGCCAGGTGCTTTGAGGATGGAGGCGCGGCGGGGGCTTAGGGAGGACCACAGATGCGGGTTCTGGTCTGGACAAGAAGGGGCAGCCCCATCTCTGGCCCCCACAGCCACGCCGGGCCGTTTTGAGAGGAATCCCGCAAACGCTCTGCGGTTTCTTGCCCTCCCCCCTCCCCCACGCGCAAACTATGTCTTTAGAGAGGAGGCAGCCCACGCGTGAAATCGGTGTGACTACTGCAGCCTGGTTTGTGCACCCAGTCTGTTTCCGTTCCCCCCTCCACCCACCCGCCCAAATTATCCTTCCCTCCGGCCTCCATCAAGTCCCCATGGCCATTAAGATGCTGGGGGGAATACTGTAGTAGAGGCCTACTTCCCTTCTTCTGGGGTGGGAGTCCTCCCGGCTGAATCGGTGGCTTGTTTTGATTTTAAATTCCCTTCTTCCAATGCAGTTAAGGGAACCCCAGAATAAGGAGAGGGGAGGAGGAAGATGGCAAGAGGGGCCTGCTGGTGTTTTTTGGGGTGCCAGATGGCTTCCTATAGCTTTGTGGCCTGGGAGAGAGCAAGCGAGAGAGAGAGAGACTGGATAAGTCTCGTTGGGCTGCCTGTGGGTGGGGTGAGCGTGAGACTGAAAAGCCTTATTCTGCCTATTTTCAGGAAGGGATGGGATGACTATATTTGGCCAGAGGCAAACTCCCAAGAAAAGGAGGAAGTCTAGGACGGCCTTTACAAACCACCAGATCTACGAACTGGAAAAGCGTTTTTTGTACCAGAAATACTTGTCCCCCGCGGACCGAGACCAGATAGCGCAGCAGCTGGGCTTGACCAATGCGCAGGTGATAACGTGGTTTCAGAATCGCAGGGCCAAGCTCAAGCGGGACCTGGAAGAGATGAAAGCAGACGTGGAGTCTGCCAAGAAACTGGGACCCAGCACCCAGGTGGATCTGGTAGCCATTGCCGAGCTGGAGTCGACCCCCGAAGGGAGAGCGAAGTCGCGCTCCCTTTCGCCTGCCCTCCCCAAACATGGACTGGAAGGCAGCAACAGCCACCTCCAGCTCTCCCCCGGCTCCCCGCTCACGGACCAGCCGGGCAGCAGCAAAGACTGCTCGGAAGACGAAGACGTGGAAATTGACGTGGATGACTGAGGGGTGGTGGTTGCTTCTTCTTCCTCCTCTTCTTCCTCCTCCTCTTCCTCCCCCTCTTCTCTCCCGCCCTTCTTTTGCCCCGCAAACAAAAACAAACTAAGAAATTGACAAATCTCTTCCTCCCCGCCTTCCTTCTCCTCTCGCTCCCTTCCACCAAGACACAAGGAGAAAAAGTGTCCGCTCCTGCGCCCTCCTCATCACCCGGGGATAAAAAATAAATAAACAGAACAGAACAAACAAAAAACCCCACGCCGGACTTTAGGGGGAACTGCAAATCAGCTTCCTTGGCGACTCAGTAAAGGCGGTTTCTTTTCAACAAAAGCAATAAGCAATATAAAAGAATCACAATTATTGTTAATTATTATTATTAAAGTAGTAAACAATATCCCAACGGCTGCCAAACCAGGTGGCTATCACTTTTTTTTTTTTGGAACGGTGCAATTATGGATAGCTTCTGTATAAATATTTAAGCATATCTATTGGGTATTTTCTTTTTTTGAGGGTTTGCCTTTTTTTAAAAAAAAAGAATAATAATAACGATATACTTTTTGTTGTTTATAAAAGAACTCTTAACCTTGGAGTAAATGCCACCTCATTGATGTTTGGTTAGACGGTTGTTTTGAAAGGTTTTCAAAATTCACTTTATGTGAGAATTAAGTTAAACCGTGGTTCCTTTTGCTCGCATGCTCCCTATATGCACGATTCTTCCCCACCCTGTTTTATTTGGCTTTTTTGTTTGGTTGTTTAATTCTCAATTTTATTTTTTTCTGGGATATCGTGGGGGTTTGGGTTCTATCGCAAGTTTAAAATATATACTTTCTTTCCCACCCCCAGCGCCTAGGACTTGGTCTCCAATGAGATTTCTGCCTCGTTTTACCAATTAAAAGCTATTTTTTACCATTTACTGCTATTGTTGTGCTTTTATTAAAAAGGAAAAAGAAAGCTACCTTTCATATTTTTATATGAAGGTAGTTTTAAGAAAAGAATCTAGACTTATTTTTTACTCTTTTTTAGAATTATTTTGCATGCTACCGAAATAATAAGACTAATACCGCTGCTCAAAATGATAATATCAACAATAATGAAGAACAGATCCAGCCATCAACAGATGGGAATATTAACGCTATAAATACAAATGTACAGGTTTGAAATGTTTTTCTTTGATCTGTAAAAATAATTTTTTAAGGCCTGCTTATTTAAGTTACAACAGGGACGATGTTGCTTTATATCTTGTCTCTTAGAGTTGTACAGACAAGTCTTTTTCCGACACAATAAAACCTTTGCAATTTTAATATATACTTTTTAAGGTTTTCTTTGGGAATGAAAGTCTTTAGAATATATATAATGTTGCTTTCCTCATTTGGGGAGTGAAACAAATGTGTATCAGCTTTGGGTGTCACCAAGTTGCCAGCATTTTGAGGTGGCTGAACTGACAGCAGGAAATCTGCATTTCATACAAGCTACACGTAGAAATCTACTTAGAGCTGAAACTGTATTTCTTTTTTGGGGTGGGGGCGTTATCTTGTAATAAGGCTGGTGAGGCGTGTAAGTCACCAAATCCAGAAGCATCCGTGGCTATAAAAATGGCTTATAAAGCCGTGTGTGTGTCCGTCCACTTCCATTCCAGAATATAGTCTATATAGAAAACACGGTTAAGCAGCAATACATCCGTGTTTTGCATATATACGCGTTTCATATGTAGCACACATAGATAAGAACCCTTCCCTCAGTTTGCATCTAACAACATTAAAAAACAAACAATAATTGAGAACTATCCCTAAATCATGGCGGAATCGTCCAGTGTTCATAAAGAAAATTAAAGTAACATGTTAGAATTGCTTGTTTTAAGGGGGCGCGAGCAGGGACTGCAAAGGGAAGAGAGAAACCGGGGATTTTTTTTTTTCTGCAGAGCTGCCAAAAAAACCACACACACACACACACACACAAAAAAACATTCAGGTAAATTTTGCTTTCTTTACTAACGCGTATGTACCAAATGCTAATTTAATTTACAGCTCCTCTTTATGTCTTTCTAAACGTGTATCTTCCTTTCCCCCCAAATACCGCGCTCTGCCTTTTTGACCCACCAACGTGGTGTTTCCCTATTCTTGGTAAAATTTATGTGAGAAGCACAAATCTGGTGAACATAGTGGCCTAGTTAAAGGAGTGGGGGGGGAGGTGGGGTTGGGAGAAGGAACTGGGTTCCGGCGACGAGAGGGGGGACAGCGTGGCTTGGAGGGGGGGGTAGAGCGTTTTTTGGCGGCCAGTTTCTCCGAGGCGAAATCAATCTTTCTCCTCTTTGAAAATGGATGGCGTTGTAATTTTTAGCGTAAAGCATGAAAACTGGGGACAAATGAGGCCTCTTCTGTGAAGTGACAAGCGACAATGGAGCATGCTCTGCCTCCTGCGGCTCGCCATGCTGAAACAAGCGTGCGCCTCGGTCGCAAAAAGGACCGAACCGCTTGGAGACCATATGGTTTTTGAATTTTCCTCACAATTTCCAGACAATTTGATGGATTAGGTTAACCCTCCCTTCCACTGTTTAACTCCACAATAATGGGAGTGGAGCTCCCTTTCCTCCCTCCGCCCCCCACTTCCATCGCCCCCTCCTCCCCTGCGCTGGGGCATCTGCGCCTTTAGACGCGGCGCCCATTCTTCTCCTTTCTCTCTTGGCATTTGGAACAAGTCTATGAATTACAATGAAAGGCACTTTCTTTAGTATTATTTGGGAGAGCACTTGTCTCCCACCCACCCCTTTAAAGGGGGTGAGGGGGTCTGTTTGCAATGGATTTGTTTGACTTCTGTCCAGATATCACGCAAAGCCTTCAATCTTGTCCTTAAGTGTTTTTATGCTAAGCAGGCAAATCGTAAAAGGCTGAGAAACTGTGACATTTATGTGAAGATCTAGTTAAAGGGCTTTATTTGTTTTCTTTATTTGCTCTTACCCTACCCTCCCCCTCCGGATTCTCTTTCTCTTCTCTGCCCCCCCCCGCCCCACCTCCCGAGCTTTTTATCCTTTTGTCTTCGAATAGATTTAATGAGGCTGCAAAAACTGATGCAAGTCAATGTAAGCAAGGAAATGTGTTTTTGTTTTGTTTTCAAATAGAGAGGTTGAAGGGGGAGAGAGAGAGAGAGAGAGAGAGAGAGAGAGAGAGAGAGAGAGAGAGAGAGAGAGAGAGAGAGAGAGAGAGAGGAGGTGTTGGGTTGGGGAGAGGGTAGGATAACACCGGAGTTCATTTGGACTTGTGAGCTATTGACTCCAGTGTTCAAACGCAAGAGATGGATGGAGCCAGAGAAGCACCACACAAGTTTGCCACACGTGGCATTACAAGCCAGAGAGCTGCTTTCTTTAGCTTGGGGTTCCCCCCCTTTCTTGCAGCATGTTAATTTGGCCAGAAAAAGACGGGGCCGATTGTTGACTGCAGATCGCTTTGCTGGGTTTGTCAACAAGCTTTCAAAGCGCGACACACGATTCCCCGGAAGCCCCACCGCGTCCAGTGGGGGACAGATTCCCGCCTGACCAGGTTAGGGGTCGAGAGAGGGAAAAGCCCAGGCAAGGCTCTCCATTCTTTACTCGCGAATGGGTCTTTAAAGCTTCCTGGTTTTCAGACTGTTCTTCTAGCTTAGATGGAATAAGACTTTTCAGAGCTCAGACGGTTAGAGCAAGGGATTGATCTTCTTGCTGTGTGGTATTTTTCACCCCGCGTTCTGCTTTTAATGGAAAGGGCTGATTAAAAAAATGATGATGATGGGGGGACACGATGGTTTAAATACATGCCGAATTTGAATCGATGCCACTTCTGATCAAACCCGGTCGTCTTGGCCCTTCGGTGGAAGGAGCCGTGGCTGCTCTCTCTTGTCTCGTCGCAGTTGTTACTCTTGAGACTTAACCCCGCAAACCGGGAGGAAAAATTATAACCAGACAAAAGCGATACATGTTTCCTTCTCGGGGTATATTGTATCTCTCTTTCTCTCCGGTAGCCCCAACTTGGAGCTTGATAGGTTGTATATTTTCCGAGACAGACGGGGTTTTGTGGAAAGGGGTGTTCCAGGCGAAACAAGAGACATCTTGACACCCAGACGTGCCAAAGCCGAGTGGACATTTGATGAAATCACCACTCGACACAAAAGCCCCGAGCAAGGGAGACTTTTATCTCTCGCCAAAAGAGGGACGGCGGGGAAAGTGCGGGGGGGGGGGAAGACGAACGGTGGGGCGATCCGGCATTTTAAAAAAAATCCAAAACAAAACCCGATCATATTTTAATGGATGTTTGTTTTTAGAAAGAATTTGTACACGTCTAACGGAATAGGTATCTTTCTGATTAAGAAGAGCGGATGCCTGGTTTCACTATTAATTAGCACGAAGAAAACTTGGCAGTCTTGGAATTGCAGAGACACACAATGTTATCAGAAATGAGAGAGTCGGTCTTGGGGGCGGAGGGGGCGGTGAGTTTTAGGCTGCATCCCTTTGGGCGATTACTAGGGAGTAAGCCCCATTCGGGTAAGTTGGGCAGACTTCTGAATAATCAGGGAGGGGGTGCTTTTTAAGCCCCAAAGATGGCACCTCTCCGTGATATAAAGTATTTGAAACCAAGCAAGTCTGACACCAGGACCCAAACCTTTCCAAGTGTCTGCCTAGCGCTGCAAGCTTGCAAGCTGGCTCCTTTGTGTCTTGACTCAGAACTAACCCCGACTTTGGTCAAAGGAGGCCTTGCTACGCGAGGGTGCCAACGACTGAATCCTTAAAGTTATACGCAACTCTACTTCCTATGCAATGTTGCATAGCCAGGAGCAACTATTATTTACAGGAAAAATAAGCCTGTCAAAAAATTAATTCCGGAGGGGCGCAACTGTGTTGCTGGGACCTCCCTCCCTCCTTAATTCCCTCCCCCTTTACCGCCTCCCTGTTATCCCTATGCCATAGATCCTACTGTAATTTCTCTGAAGTTTCCAGACCGCTAGGGCTGAGCTAGTCTCCCTCTAGCTGTCTGTCATGTCAATTCCCCCATCCCAAATTTCTTCTTTTAGGGGCGCTGTCCTGCTCTGTCCTGAGCCCTGGGGGAGCGAGGCGGGACAAGAGGCCTGCCGCGCGAGTGTCATCTGGACCCGGGCTTTCCCCCTCGCGTCGCGCCATTCGGCGAAGCGGCAGGCTGGGGGGTCATTTGCGCTTGTAGGACGCGCTAGATTAGCTCCCGATTCCGTGTTGGGAGCGCGTGTTTAGCCAACGGAATCCGCGTTGGGTGTTGTTAGTCACCAGCAGGTGCGCTTTTCCGAGCTGGCGCCGGGTTCGCCCTCCTGCCGTGGTGGGAGTGTGGGAGTCGGGGCGGCGGTGCTGAGTGCGAATCCGGACATGCTTCGGGCGCATCCGGAGAGATAATCAAACAAAGAAACCCTCCAGGTGGACCCCAACCCCCGTTTTATTCTGACCCCTTTCCATAACCCATGAGAATCGCGTGCCTTCCCATAATTATTCTTCCACCATCACCAACATTTTGCCTGGTTCTTTAAACTCGCTCGTGTGTGCGCTCGCACGTGGGGCGACAAATGTTTGCCGGAAACGCCCCCGTGTTTTGCTGACACTGTCCAATCCTCTCCTGGCCCCGGAAATGTGCAGATCTGATCCTACTGCAGCTCGGCTCGTTCCCTTTCTTTTGCGGGGGGAGCGCGCCGCCCACCTGGAGCGCCCCACCCCTCACCTCCCTTACACAAACACACACACACCTCAGCCTTAATTTAGGACCATCCTTAGGCCCCCCCTCCTTCCTGCACTTTGGGAGCCGAGGGAAGACCGGAATTTGCCTCCTGCTGTCTCAAAAGCTCGCCTTTGTTGGTTGGCTTCGCATTGGGCTCCCAAAGGTAACAGTGAGGAACCCCCCCCCCACCTCACTTCTCCCCGCGTCCCTCCCTTCTGGCGGGGCTGAGGGAGACGGTTGAGTCAGTGAAATTCAGTTCCTTATTTTATGAGGTGTCAGGGTTGATGTCAGACGTGGCAACGATAACTAATACTACCGTCTGAGAGACCAGAACGTGGTAATTAATCCCAAAGACTTAAGTGTATTTTAGTTCAGGAGGAAAAAAAAATCACTAATTCAATCGTCCGGAAAATTGAAGTTTGATGCATGAGTCCCTGTTGAAAGGGAAGGCGCTTTTTTTCTTCTTCTTCTCCTTCCCCTCATTCGGATTCTGGGGTTGAAGCTGAAGTCGCATCTCTCTTTCTTGTTGTAGTTACACACACACACACACACACACAGAGAGAGAGAGAGAGAGAGAGAGAGAGACCCTATCTGAACCACACATTGTTTAATTCACACCTAGGTAGCTGGATCAGTAGCAAAGGCATCAACGTTGCACTCCTACGCATATTTAAGTTCCCACCACTCCAAATGTACTTCGGAGTTAAGATAATTTAGAGATTCGCTGCAGGGCTGCAATCCTATGGAAATATCTCCAGATGAATTTGAATGGGATTGTGCTGATAGCTTTGTCCGCAGGCATGTGTGCGAGATATGCGCACACTCACACACACACATATGTACACGTATGTGTGTAAATACACCCACTGTTACAAACGAACATTATATACATGCATTATATCCAAGTGGTATAACTTCTCTCAGAACCCCCGCCCCCTTTCAGAAATACATAGCTGTAGCCGCATCGTTGGAAAACAGTGTCACCATACATACCCACCCACAATAAATCCCCTATTACGGTACCTACGCCCATTACGCACGTGACCTGCGCACCAACGTTTGCACACAGCTTCACGGAAGACAATGTTATCACACACTCCACACTGCCAGCACCCGCAATCTCCTAGAGCACACCTGCAGCGGTCCTTAGAAAACCGAGCCACGCTTGCGGGGTAGAGCCACACATACTTGTACACCCCCAGGGTCGCGCTTCCAAAGCGGTCCTCATGGCCAATACTGGACGCTTCCTTTGGATCGTTACATAATCTGACCCCCGACCCCTCTCCCCTTAATGGCTGATGCCTGTAAGCAGATGCACAGGTTCCACGGCCTAACCTTTTACATCTGTTTCAGTACATCAAAGGTATCATTTTTTGAGATGGAGATATTTGGCGTGCCTGCTGTTGCTATTTGGGCAGCCGAAGCAAGAGTAGATGGAGAGGGGGAATCAAGTTACTTAGGGCTCCTTAATCCTTGCCTTCTCTCTCCTTCTTTGATAGATGGGCTCGGTTGTTTGTGCTTTGGACGCGCGGGGCAAGTGTGCGCCTCCGCAGGAATGCCTTTTGTGTCTGGAGAGGGAGGCGCCCCGGCCGCACGGAAATATACCAGGCAGGTAAAAGTCAACCAAGCACGCAAGGGCCACGTGCCTTGGAACGGCGGCGTTTTTGGTCTAGTCAATCCGGTTCAATCAGCGGGAGACAGCAGTTCGGATCCTGCCTCTGCCATGGATTTATTTATTGGGCAGCTTGGAACAATTTCCAGAAGGGTGGGTCGTCTTAGTCTGTTGTAGCAAAACCAAATAAACAGAAAACAGTACAGAGTCTTGTAGCGAAAGCTTTTTGCGGACCACAGTACACGTCATGTTTAAGTTTCCAAAACAAGCGTTGGGCAACACACTCCCCGCCCCGAAGGGTAAAGTTCCACAAGCAGCAGTATCATGTAAAATAGCTTTTCCTGGTCAGGGCTGTACCACTTCACGTGGATGCTGGCATATTTGCATGCTCCCAAAGGCATGGCTTCTCCTACTCCTTGAGGGGGGGAGTGATGATGGCTTCTCGACTCTTCAGAGGTAGATGGAAGGAAGGTATTAGAAAACACATAACAAGAGAGACTGGAGAACCTTATTTTTTAATGAAGGAGCATTCAGGTGCGTGAGCGCCCACTTGCAGTCTGAAGTGGTACAGCCTCAACACACATTTGCCATCTCAGTGAGAGCCTAGTCTAGATTCAAGGAGCTCGTGGATTGCGGTGAGCATGAACTGAAAGGGCAATAAAGATAAACAAGGATTACATGGGAGTAGAATGGGGCTATGCCTTACCGTAGCCTTCCACAAACGTTGATAAACTGAGCGGGGTTGGCTGACCGCATTTTGAAGGGAGTGAAGTAATGCCTAAAACCATTAAGCCCAGATTCGTCCAGATTCTAAAATGACCCAACTGAACCAATGAAGGATTCTGCTTACTCCTGTGACAACACCGATAGATCATTCCTATGATTAGCTAATATATCACAGTCAGACAGATTTAAAAAAAAAACACGAAGTGGTTTAGTTGTAAATAATCTCTCTCTCTCGGTACTTTTATAAGGAGTTTAAGAAAGATTTTCCCGATGAACACATGATATGCCCGTACCGTTTAGACCAGTGGTCCTTATCTTCGCCGCTGAGATCCTCCGGTATTTTAATCGGTCAATGAAATGGCTCATCTTCTAAAAAATATTAGATCACTTGTCAACCCTACTCAGATTTTATCTGAAGCTTCTAAAGACCACCCCCCCACCGCCTCTCAACTTCTTCTCAACGCTTCTCAATCATTAGCGAATTTCTAGTAGCAGTATTTAAGCAAATCTTCTCCATCACTGAGATTCTGTCATGGATACCATTTATTTTGACCACCCCAAATCTGTACCTCTTACCAGGCAACAGCGGCCATTTGATACTCCTGGGAAGTGAACTTCTCGTCCAGGACTGCTTAGTATATCTTTCTGGCCCCAATCCTATGACTTCAACAGGAGTCGGAAACTAAGACATAAAATCGTGGAGGCGTTCCCGGTCATTTTATCTCCATCCCACGAGTTTCATCGGCTCCATATCAGTGGGTCAGCACTGCTAATCAAGACATAGCAGTAGGACCAGGAAAGCGATGGCAATGCTACTTTCCAAGCTCCAAGAAGTGGCCCAAACAAGTGAGAGCCAGTGATGTGTAGTGGACCGACTGTTGGACCTGGGAGACCGGAGTTCAAATCCCTATTCAGCCCCAAGGACACAAGGAGAACCTGTTGGATCATGGCAATGATCCATCTAGTTGAGCATCTTGTTCTCGCAGTGGTCAACCAGATGCCTATGAGAAGCCCGCGAGAAGGACATTCTCCTCGCCTTCGGTTTTCAGCAACTGGTTTTCAGAAGCCTACTGCCTCCAATCATGAAGCTCCCTGGGTGACTTTGGTCCAGCCACTGTCTCTAGGCCTAACCTACGCTGCAGGGCTGTTGTGAAGATAAAATAGGGGAGCATCATGAATGCCACCTTGGGCTCCTTGGAGGAAGGACGGGATATAGATACAGTACATCAATAAATGCGAGGGCTTCGCAATAGAAGTTTGGCATATGGTGCTTCAGTTTCAGCGGTGAGAGAAGAAGGCTGAGTACGCCCCATGCATTTAAAGCACCCACCCCAAAGAACCCTGGGGGATGTAGCTTGCCCACTACAGAGCTACAGTTTCCAGACCAGCACCCTTAACAAAGGAAAGCTCCCAGGATTCTTTGGAGGCGGGAGAAGCGCTTTAAATGTATAGTGTGGACGCAGCCCAAGCCACACCTGCCTGCTCCGTGGTTATTTAAGGCTCCAGGCTCCTGTTGACAGGAGAGTCCTTAAAAAGGCAGGTGATGGCAGACCAAGCGCCCAGGAAAAGTGATGCAGAGGGAATGATTTCATGCCAGGTGTGCAGGAAGGAAGATTTAGTTGGTTGAAAGAAATCCCGAGTTTATCGACGTCAATATGAAAACAAACCCCGAATTTAAACAGAACAGTATTTAATCCCAGTTCAGAGCGGGCCGAACAGTACTATAAGGAATTGAGCAAAATGGCTCAGAGGCGGTGCCTGATTCTGCCTTGGCAATGCAACCCCTGAGGGACTTGTGAATGAAGCCCTGCCTGGAATTCAGCTGCTGGCAATTGGGGGAATAGTAAGAACCGGAAGTGATGCCCTGTCCGTCCGTCGGTTGGTCCAATCTCTTCCACCTAGACAGGAATGATCAAAAGCAGGTTGCTCCTCAGCTAGCGGAGCTGGCAGCGTTCATTCTGTCAGAGCCTCTCTGCTTACAATAGACTGGTGACAGTCCGAAATTCAGAGGATTTCAGGCAGCCTATGCATTCCCAACCATCGTCATCCAACTGATTGGTTTCAAAGTACTTGGGTGGGTTTCTGGTGTGTGAAGTTTAGTAGAATACTTGAATGTGCGTCAGCTAACACACCCATACTAAATAAGTTCCCTGGGACAGAAGTATGTTACATTGACTTTCAGGGACTGTTAGAAGTTCGCCATGTGCTCTTTCTAAATAAATTGATTTAGGGCGATTTGGAAGTGATGGGGAATTAACTTGTCTCGATTTATGACGATTAATTTTTGGTCAAGCTTATTCAAACAGTTAAGAGTTATTTAGGGCTTTAAAAGTGATTCTGGGGACAATAATGGTTTTTGTAACCCTTTGAAAGACTGTCTTGCCTGAATCAGGACATCCATTTCCCTAGAAAATCGGATATTTGCGATTAAAAAGCTTACATTTTGCAAGTGCAAGTTTAGGCATGTCTGTTCAGAAGCAAGTCCCATTCAGTTAAAGGAGACTTGGTCCCAAGAAAATGTGTATAGAATTGCTCGCTTAATCAGCTGCGAATGAACTAATCCATCGTCCAAAGCTCTCAGCTGTCCATAGGACTATGTACCGTATTACAATCTCTTTTAATTAAAGACGGTAAGGTGCACATTTCTGTATTGATTGAAGATAACTCCCCGCCTTTCATTACGGTATGTAGAAGTAAAACTAATCCCTTCTGTATGTTGTTTAGCATTCCTCGTGTGAATTACGTTTTTAAATATCGTTATTCACACATTTTTTTCCAGGTGTATGTAGCTTCCCACACTCTGTTGAAAATGGAGGGAATGCATGCTGGGGTTCTTCCAATTCTTCCAACCGCACCCCCCCCCAAATAAAAAAAAATCCAGGATTTCCACTTGAAGGCAAGTGGAGACTGGCACAGATACTGTGCTAATATACGTAAAATTATTGAACGTGGGTTGCTTTAGACTGAGCCTCGTGCTTTTCTTCCCCACCGTCCTTGTGAGGACAAGTGCGCACTCTTAGAACGAAGCAAGGCTTTTCCAGGTCCATATGCAATTTGTAGGACTTTTCTGGTTCTTTTCCTCCCGTAAGTTCACCGCAGAGAGACTGCTGCTTTGTTCTGAAGGTCAGAAAGCGAGGGGTGTGCTTAAAATGCGCGAGACTTATCGTAAGCAAACGTCCGTTGGATTGCCGCATCTTCAAAATCAAGACCAGGGCTGTGCCTTGAAAAGGGCTTTCAAAGCACTTTCTTTTCCTCTCCAAGAATTCTGGGCTCTGTATTTGAGAGTGAGGGCTAAACAGAAACACTTTGCAAACTACAGTGCCCAGAATTCTTTGAGGGGGGAATGGTCTTAAAGGTACAGGTATAGTGTGTTCCCAGCTCTAAAATGATAAAATATCACCACTTTAACTAATGTGCACCCTAATTTTAAGTTTTGTCTTGTTTGAAAAGTGAGGATCTGATGAAAGAAGAGACCTAGTCAGAAGTACAGTACACGGACTACATTTGATGGAGAATCCTAATATTTTGGAAAAAAAACCCCCATCATGGATATGATTTAGAGCTCCCTACCTGACGTCGTTAGAGGAGTTATTGTGCGTAGTTCGCCAGGCAGCTGGGGGAGGGAGCGAAAATTACTGCCCGATCCTGAAAATCAGATAACATTTCATTGATGGACCGTCTTATTAACGCGCTGCGGAACCGTCGCTTTGATTGTTGGCCTGCCTTGGTTCCAAAGTAGCAGACCCTCCCTCTTATTAAAATAATAAGGCGTGCAAACACAGCCGGGCGCTGTTTGAAGTAGTACGGCACTGGTTACGTCTACAGCCCTCTCCTTACCGGCGTCCGGCGAAGCTATTCAAGTTATAAAACTAGGCAGGGAACGCATTCAGGGTAAACTGAAAACGAGATGAGGAACAAAGCCCCGAGACATTTGGAGCAAATGGAGGCATGGAGCTTCCGCGAGCCCGCGAAGAACTCTCCACTGTGGACCTCCAAGAACTATGGGGCGGGTTACCTCTTGCCTTGCTTAGGCCGTTCAAGTTGGGACTGACCCTGAGAAGTCCTATTAAAAAATTCCTTCAGTAGCACCTTAAAGACCTGTATAGAAAGCACGCGCTCTACTCTGGAACTTTGGTCCCTTCCTGAATTGAATGTTTAGCTCACTCTTTGCCTGTCTTATTTATTTTTTTGCTGGCTCCTCCACCACAAGGGATGAAGGCAGCTGTGCATTAACTATGTTGACTGACCACTTTAGGATATCTTCGTATGTGTTTCATAGCTGTTCCTGCTTCCACAGTTGTTTTCTATAGGCAACATTTTTTACTGGCTCCATCTGTGTTTGTATCTGGCACCGCCCCCGCCCCCAAGCCAACCCAGAGTTTCAAACTATTCTTTTATTTTATTTTTTTAATAAATATTTATTTATAGTTTTAAAAAAACTAGACAGCCTTTCACAAAATCTTAAGGGAGTGTACAGAGTTAACATAATAAAAGCACAACAATAAATCCTTATATTCTTTCTTCTGGCAACAATAAGATTTGTGGGTTGAAATCTAGCAACCAGCCATTGCCATATTTGATCTCCAAAGTTTGCCAAATCATAAAATGTAAAATTAAGAAGTGGAAATGAAAAATCTAGAGTGGCAGTGTCTGTTCAGCAGACAGCATTATAGACGAGCCTGTGCTGAATAAACTTAGGACGTCTTCATCACAGAACAGTAATAATCTATAATTCAGAACAGGAATTGGGAACCTGTGCCCTCACAGATATTGTTGGGTTCTGTCTCTCATCGGCCCCAGCCAGCATGGAAGGTGGGCAGGGCAAAAGGTTCCCCATCCCTAGTCTAGAGCACAGAAAGGTTATTTCCCAGTCTAGTCTTCTCTCAAATTCTGCCATACAGGATTTTGGAGAGGGGTGAATGGGCTAGGATGAAACAAGACATTCAAGACAGTATTTAAGTTCCATGTCTCCGGTGATGAAGTATAGTAGAATACAGTACTTGAATGTTTGTCTAGACCAGGCATCCCCAATCTGCGGCCCTCCAGATGTTTTGGCCTACAACTCCCATGATCCCTAGCTAACAGGACCATTGGCCAGGGATGATGGGAATTGTAGTCCACAACATCTGGAGGGCTGAAGGTTGAGGATGCCTGGTCTAGACTCAAGGCTCTTCCTGGGTTCTCCTTATGACTGTGATGGCAATAGACAGAAGACTAAGCCCTGGATGTTTCCCATGATTTTGGTCTTGTTACGTGTTAATATTTTCTTGTAGGGAAGCCAAATGATTATCCCCCCACCCCACAAGTGACCAAAGGGCCAATGAAGTTTACAACATGCTTTTAAAGACCCCTGAAGGCCTGGTAAAGGTAAAGGGACCCCTGACTATTAGGTCCAGTCGTGACCGACTCTGGGGTTGCGCGCTCATCTCGCATTATTGGCCGAGGGAGCCGCCGTATAGCTTCCAGGTCATGTGGCCAGCATGACAAAGCAGCTTCTGGCAAACCAGAGCAGCAGGAGCTGGGACCGAGCAACGGGAGCTTTCGAACCGCCGACCTTCTGATCAGCAAGCCCTAGGCTCAGTGGTTTAACCACAGCGCCACCTGGGTCCCTTAACTGGTATTAACTTCAAATTCTGCCTTAGAACTCTGCTGTTTTGACGTTTGCCACCCTGGGTTCCTGGAAGGAAAAGCAGGATACAAATTGTGAATGAATATATGATGAAGATTTTAAAACTAGCATTGGGAAATAAGTTCCTATTTATGCCGCTGCAAACCTTTCCACAGTAAGGACTTATCAGGGAGACTTTCTCTGAAGTTGTGCCAGAAAAATTAATGGGAGTGTTATTCTGGAGGCAAAGAGTTGAAGGCTTCTGAACAGAATTGGGCCTGAAGATCATTAAGGCTGCAATCCTATATATACCCAACAGTGAACTCAATGGGCCATATTGCTGACATCTGCAGGATTGGACAGTAAGTTCCAACTGAAAAGATATACTAGCGGAAACACAAACTGTATTGTGTTCAAGTAGAAGCTAAGAGGCGTCCATCTAGTAATGCATGAAAACCAAATGCATTTATCCAATGGGCCTCCTTTTAGAACAATTAACACTGCTATATGGAGATAGTATGCTCAACTTCCCCCCTGCAAACCATGGAAGAATCCACGACAGCCTCTTTGGGTTGTGCTGGAACATTGTTGTAACTTTATGGGGGGGGATTCTTCTCACATTAACAACTATTTTTGACTGCAAAGGAGTGATGTTCTAGAGGACACCAAGGGTGCATGGCAGAAACCACAACCGATATGGTGATACCTCAGATTGGACCATGCTATGAAATCAGGGTAAGATAAAAAGACTTATTTACTTTATGAGACTCCAGTTCAAGGTAAGGACACATGAAGACAAATTATAGGTCTCAATGTTTTTCAAGGAACTCAGAGAAAGCACGTTTGTGAGAGATTTCCAGGATTTAGCCTTGCAACCATTTTAAAATATGAGTCCTACAATATGAGGAGCAATAATAGAATGAGCATACACAGAGTCCCCTTCCATCACTGCTCACTAACCACAAATAATCCCGCACACATTTAGGGTTAGAGAAGAAAGGACCTTCATGTTTGCCTCTTATTTCATAAATTAAAAGCAAGCTCAGTACTCTCTGAGATATAGAAACAGCCTTGACATCAGCAAATATGATAAATGAATCTTTGGACCCCTGGGGCCTGAGGCAGTTCCGTAAAAACACAAGAAGTGGCTTGCCAGATCATAGAAGGTCCATCTCATGCTCCTGGAATTTCACAAGCAGGATGTGGTGATAGACACCTCCCTGGTAGAAGCGTTCTTATTTCTGGTAAACCGAGAGGTTCAATTCACTATCCTGCCTAATGCCCATTAAAAGACCTATCATCCCTGAATTTGTCTGATTTGAATTTCTAGTGGGTTGGCTGTTGTTGAAGAGATCACCTCTGGGATTGGGACTCATGGTTCTGGGCATCAGCGTTTAATATGTGTGGTCCCACTGTAATAGCCCAGGTGGTAAAGGGGAAGTGTCATGCTTCTTATTCATTTCTGCATTGTAGGGGCCTCTGTCACATTTCACTGGTTGCTCAAGGTGAACCCATAACACCAACACAATCCATGCGCAACACACCCTTTCCCTTATATATCAATATCCAAGACAGTAATCAGACAATCGATTTTAGGCCAGCTATGAACAGAAACGGATGTAATGAGCAGGTCAGGAAAGGACCTTCGAAGAAAGGTGACAAAGAAAAAAGTAACCAGATAATATATATCAGTGTTTTACTGCCACAGCTGGGCAGAGAGCTCTATGACTCTATTACATTGATATCCACAGTTATATTCTGAATGTGGAAGATACCATGAATACATTGTATGATACATTTACAAAAGGAATACATTTAAAATACATATATCTGTACACTAGATTGCTATGTATATTTCTCTATACAT